>NW_026571473.1:31558074-31895574 GCF_026225935.1 Boleophthalmus pectinirostris
AATCAAATTTACTTCATTACGCACAATCTTCTATCTTGTTTTCTTTTTTAGGGTGAGTGTGTTTTTGTGTGACGGAAATGTTCTCTTGCATTTTTAAAAAAGTTGTAATTTTGACTGAGAAATGTGATTGTGAATAATTTTACAGTTAAAAAAAAGTTCCCCCCAAAGTGTGTGAGGTGTGTGTGATTCAGAGTGCGGTGATTCAGAGCTCAGAGCTGCACACGTGACTCATGTCTGTGTCTCTTTCTCTGTACTTCTCACCTGCTCCTCGCTCTTCTCTCTCTCTGCTCTGAAACAACAGCACAAATACAGAAATATATGCAAAGACTCTTCTATAAACAAGAACACGTTTTAAAGTCCCACTGGGTAACTTTTTGTTGTTAAAAAATGTACCTATGCAGCGGTTTTGCATTTTCGCAAACATCTTTATTGTGCAAGCTCACCAAACATCTTGGCGGGGTCTCTAATCTTTTTCCTCCGATGAGATACTTTTACAAAACAAAAATGCCGGAGACTCTTTTTAGCATTCTCAGGAAATCTAGTTTATATAAGATCCACGGTGAGTACAGTCACAGTACAGGCACCACAATGACACATTTCCAAGTTTGGTGATTCAAATCCCGCCCTCGACATAAACATCACCGGTTGAGCGATTGGATCCACTGACCCACAGGTTGGAAGTGCGATTCCAGCTCCCACAGATGAATGCTGTCGTGTCCTTGGGCAAGACACTTAGCTCAACTTGCCCCTAGGGATGTAACAATACCCGAAATATCGTGATATCGTATCGTCAGAGTTCTCACAATAATATCGTGGACCATCACAGTATATCAAATTACAGGTCTCTTTGCTTACATTAAGAGTTATGGTGCAGCAATAGTTTTTTAAAAAAAACAGAGGGAACTACATAGACCATGATCCTTTGCTCTATTTCAGTGCAGGCTACATGAAGAAATAACAGTTCAAAACACTTTTAAATCTTAGTTCTTTAGATTAAGTCTTGTCAAGGCATTTTAAGAGGAAAAAGTAGAATATTCAGTTTTGTTAACCTCCTCAAAATATTGCAATAAATATCGTACCGTGAGTTTCATACCGTGCCGATATCGTATCGTGAGACTTGGATATCGTTACCCCTACTTGCCTCTAGTGTCTGCGTACAGTGGTGTATGGATGTGTGTGTGAGTGGGTGAGTGGTTCCTTGACGTAAAGTGCTTTGAGTGCACTGAAGGTGTAAAAGTGCTGTGTAAAAATTTGACCGTGGAAGGGGGTGGAGAGCTAGCCAGGCGCCATCTAGTATCTCTGCTCAGTTTCATTTCTCTCCAGCCACTAGATCAGAAATCAGAATACACTAGAGGATTTGCAAGAACCCCAGAAGTTTTAAACCGCGCACCGGCCAATCAGCAAAGAGCTGAACCAACCCGAGTTGTGATAGCAGACTGCATACGCTATCCTCCTTTGGACTTCCTTTGTCAAATATAAACTTTGCATTTTTATTGCACCTTTAATTTGCAAGTTCATCTCGTTGAAATGACAATAATCATCGACAGACGTGTTCACTCTCTGCTTTGTTTGCTGTTGTGCCGGCAATTACTTGGACACCACTGAGCTTTCTGGCGCATTACATACGTCATGACAAAGTAGCAGCGACTGGTTAAATAAAAAAAAAAGTACCCTCCTACCGTTGAGCGAATGAATCCTAACTCTGCGAGGTAAGACGATTTTTTTAAGAAGTGAAACCAGCTGATGAATCCGGCTAGTGAAGAGCAACTGGCAGCTCTCGAGCTACAGGTTGGAGACCGCTGTATTATGGCATAAAACTGATCTATTTCCATGAAGAACATTCCGTAGTATGATTTTAACTTTCTGTTCACATGGAATCAAGTTTTTAGTTTTTTTTTGTCTAGTAATATAGGTCTATAGCCTGATTCATCAGTCCGTTTTGTACGACGTGAAACGAAGTAAAACCGGTTGACCTCACAGCCTTAGATTTCATTCATTCGACTGTAGATGGGTACTTTTTATCATTTAACCAATTGCTGCTACTTGGTCGTGACGTATGTAAATATATACCAGTTAGCGCCTAACAGGGGCTACAGCAACAGAGGCACTGACTAATGATTGGCTGTTTATCCGGTATCTGGGGTCACACACAGTTTAAGGAATTTAAAATAAAATACAGTACACTTACATACAATTCTTTACACATAACAAAGCATTTATGTGGTGGCCTTTTTATTTCAGAACAGTACTCTTTGTTATAAAACTCCGGATAACACATTTTCTTACTAAAGAGAATGTGGGTTTGTAAAAAAAATAGAATGTAACCAGAATATAATGGGGTGACGCACACATTTATGCATGCTTTTTGAGTCTTGATCGTGGTGCTGTTATATGAAGTCCCGCTCGTATACTTCTACACTGTACAGCACCATTACTTAGTTGTGTTTAATTACTTGCAGTGTATCCTGGCCTGTGACCTGCTGCTGTTCGGGTCCCTGTAGTGTGGTATTCTCATTAACCCACAGTGAAGGAGGTGAGAGCCGCCTGACCCCAGCTCACACTTTAAGCACAGAACAGAGGAGAAAGTACATGTGACCCGGCCTGATCAAGTACAGGCAGCTCAAAGCACTGTACCTCATTTTTACTTCATTTGTACTTTCATTTTTTACTGTCCTGAAAACATGAAAAACAGAATTTGATAATTTTGTAGTGGTTCAGTTATTTGTCACTTTTCATGGTGAGTTTGTCAGGGTTTTTCACAACTTTCAGAGTCTTTTTAATTAGATGGAGACAGAACACAACAGTATCATTTTGACACAAGTCACTTTTACTCAGCCAAACAGACAACAATTGAGTAAAACCATTTTAAGTCCCCACTATGTAACTTTTTTGCCAAAGCATAAACTAAAATAATAGCAATGTTTTTTTTGTTGTTGTTGTTGTTTTTTTGTTTGCTTGTTTGTTTGTTTTTTCTCTTGGTTCCCACAGTAATGGAAATCCTGGAAAAGTCATGGAAACTGAAAATGTCATTTTCCAGGCCTGGAAAAGTCACGTAATTTTGTGAAGTCAATGAAGGTTTTAGAAAATTCTACACATGTAGGTTGTCGTAAAGTCATGGAAAATTCACTTTAGGTGATGGAAAAGTTTTGTTTTTGTCAGTAAAAAAGAGTGGAAACCCTGCATGTATGTATTGCACTGATAAATGTCCCCACCCTCATCCTGCTTGTCTCCATATTGCTCATTTCACTATAATATTCCACAGTAGGGTGTAAAACTCATGCCCATGAAGAATGTTTTCTGTTTCTATGGCATCATACAGATGACTTCCCTCTTACAGAAAGTTACATGGTGTTGCATTTAGTAGGTATTCACTAATGTGTGAATTATGCCACCACGGCAACTGATAAACATCCCGCCATAGAAATACATGCCAAAGATTAATGTTTTGTCACAGTACACAGTAAAGCATACACTGTAAAATATAATAACTAGACCTTACTTGAAAAAAATCTAGGAGACCGATTGCCTTGAAAAATCTGACTAAAGTGGGCTGTGAATCTAAACCTGATCTTACAAGTTATTCCTGAGTGTAGTCTACAGAAAATTCCTCTTTCATCTAACAAGGCACAGCAACTTAAGTGTACTTTAGTTTTCATTCATATAACTCATGTTGTGAAGCTGAGCCAACTAAAACAGTTCTTGAATTGAGCAAGAAAATGGTACTTCTATACACAAGTTAGAGTTAAAACAGGTTCAGGATTTGAATATTTATTCATCTTTGAAAAAAAAAAAAAAAAACTTAGAAAAGCATTTGTTGAGCTAAAGTTCAAAACCCATTGTAACGTGTAACAATAACATAATGAAGCTCAGTCATTCAATGTCAACTCAACCAAAGCAACCGCACTTAGGTCTCAAAATTGCTGGAAGAAACAAAACAGGTGTACAGGTGTAATCGAGCAAAAACTGAATGAAGAGAGGGAGGATTTACCCTGCGTTCGATTATCTTCCGACTCCCACTTGGACCTCAGATTTGACATCACGGCCGAGCTTGAAGCATATCATTATGTTTGTGTGTCGGAGTATGTGGATTATGATTATGACTTTTCCCTCATCTTATGAAAATGCTGCCAGTTTAATTAATTTAATAAGTCTTTGTTCAATATTGGCCTCACCACAACACCGACTACCACACCCATAGGCAGTGACACGGACGTGGCAAGGTATTGCAGTGATACGAGTGACTGAAATAGTCATTTAAACCACCAAAGTCTCCAAACACAATGAAAACACTTCATATTTACACGTCACAGTGGGCATAGCCATCTTTGACTCTGACTTGGAATCCTTGCTCGGTCTACTTTTTCCACCACCGAGGTCCGAGAAAAACAGGGAGGACCAGAACAGACTGGGAAATGGAGCTGGACTCTTGGCAATAACACGTCACTGTTAAAGTTACTTGTCTCATTCAAGTTGGCCTTAGTCTAACTGATAAGTAATGTTTTTGTTTTGTTTTGTTTTTTTGGGCTGAAAGTAACTGTTATTTTACCACAATCATTAAAATCCACAAATTCGTTGCTGTGAGTAAAGTAAATGAGCTGAATGCAAGTGAACCCTACTGTTAGATTTTACAGTGTATTTATCACTGGCCACTATCAAACCTGAACCATCTGTAGTCCATGTGTGCTTAGCCTGTTCACTTTCTGGTTGGTCAGCCGTCTCTGTACCCGCTCAACTCCCCCTGTGGTCTGGACTACACCATTAAACACCTACCACTGACACTCGCCGCTAATACCATGCTTTCGAACCTCAAATCCCTGCTTAACCCTGCCCTCCGTGCGCTCCCCGTACTCCCGCTCGCCCCCCGTCACCTCTGCAGTTTTCTTCCCAACCATTTTCCAGCCCCACTGTCCCATGTCTGATCTGGTTTACTCGGCCATAAGTCCAGCTCTGCTCAGTGACTGGAAGAGTGCGCTCGGCCGGGGCCAGCGTCGGTGTAGCGTAGATAAGTCTTCCAGGGTTTATCAGATGGATACGGTGATGCGGTCCTGTCACGCGATCAATGAAAGAGTCCAAAAACCAGTGTCCGCTCAAATCATCGATTCACGTGTGTGATTGTGGAGGTGGGTTTTGCGGTGAAGCGTGTTGGAGGTGTGAGGAGATGGGACTTTACGGGGGATTCATCGCCAGCATGTAACGTAATTGGATCACAATGTTACCTTTTATTGTTTTGAAAATGGTGTATTTGCATAAAACATTAAACATTTTAATTTGTTTTCTTCTTTTTTTGAATGACCACTTCCCTTGCTCCCAGGGCTACGTCACTCCCCCTTCAAAGTACTATCACAACACAAACTATTGCATCAGGTTTGTGAACTTGTAGTGATTTGTTTTATATCCTGCTCTTGCATATTTATTAGACTTGCGAGCTAATACATCGAAATATTGGTATATTGTATCATTTAATGTGATCATAGAGTGTGGATATCATGGGCTGCTGTATCGATATATCGCCAAGAGTATTTTTTGGTATATTTTACTAAATGATTTTGTTCCAGAGCTACAGTTTTGTTGCTTGTTCAGAGGAAGGAAACTCGAAATATATCTTATCAAATCAAAAGCTCATTGTATAGAGATATGTATCATATCATGGCCTATATATATATATATTATCGAGAAATACATCGCATCGTGGCTTATATATCGAGATATGTATCATATCGTGACCTATTTTTAGAGATATGTATCATATTGTGGCCTATGTATCAAAATATGTATTGTATCATGGTCTATGTATCGAGATATGTATCATATCGTGACCTATTTTTAGAGATATGTATCATATTGTGGCCTATGTATCAAAATATGTATTGTATCATGGTCTATGTATCGAAATATGTATCATATCGTGGCCTATATATCAAGATATGTATTGTATTGTGGCCTATGTATCGAAATATGTATCGTATCATGGCCTGTGTAGCGAGATATGTATCGTATCGGCAACTTCTTGATGATACCCAGCCCTGTTGGACAGAGTTGTACAGTTAACAGTAAGGAGGTTTCAAATAGGGCCTGGGAGAAATCGCTAACTTAAGCCCTATTCGCACGGGATAAGTACAACCTGGGGACATCTGGTAATTTGCAAATTACCGCCCCACTTCTGTTTTACTTGCAGCGCATTCACACGGGATAAGAGAAGTCTGTAAATCACTCTATTTTACTGACATTGACTGAGACTGAAAGAGAAAAGAATGTGGAAAGAAAAGAGAAAAAAAATGTGTGCAATTACAACAACAAACACTGAGATGCAGATTCGAACGTGACCAGTATTATCACCGGACGTCTGAGTTTGGCAAAATATAGTTGGTAAATTGCGGCGGAATTTTTACTTTACAAATTACAGACATGGCGCATTTGCACAGGATTAATATCTCAGACATCTGCCGCGGTTATCACAAATCACCAAAGAGCCACAGGTAAAACTAATCCCGTGCGAATAGGGCTTTACTCAAACATATATGGAAGACATCTAAAACCACTTCAGGCATGTTTTTGATGAAGGAACAGCTCCAAAAAGTCAATTTTCTGTAATACTCCCTCTTTAAATGTCTTGTGTTGCACCCCTAGGTATTAGTGTAAACCGGACCTATTATACAAAATCGACTTTTCACAGGTTTTAACCATGTTATAGATGTTCTTCCTTCTCCTTTGCCCTCTCAAAGTTGTATTTGGAGTGATTTGTGCATGGTTTGGATCCCCTGATTAACTCCTCACACAATTCGTTCTGGTGTAAAAATGAACAAGGACAATGTGGTATAAAAAGTTACACACCTTTATTTAATATTCTAGACATTTAAAAATTATTTCATCATCTTTTTTTTTTACACAAATAACTACTAACAAATCAACTCTTGTAAATGCAGAATTCAACCCACCCCTAACTAAACTACAACAAATCAAAGTTAGTAATTTCAAACCAAACATTAATGAAAGACAAACCAAACGAGTAAGTCAAAGTGCCAGTGCTATGTAAATATGAATACTGTGCTAATTGATACTTAAAGTGTGTGTGCTAAGGTATTTGAGGTAGGTTTTGTTAAGTTAAAGTGCATAGAGTTCCAGATGGTGAAAGTGTATTGTGCTAAGGGGGCCTATTTGGGCTAAAGTGACTTGTGCCTAACCTGAGGCCTAACCTTGCATTGCACCCAGCCAGACATTGCACTTTCCTCCAAAACCTCAGCAACTGTCCCATAACATTCATCAAATAAAAAAAACAACGCTAAGGATAAGAATAAAGAGCAAGAATCAAGCAGCAGTGGTAATCTGTTACACGGGGAACGACAGATTCATTTCAGGTAAGCCATTAATGATCACCACAGCAGGTATACAACAAAAAAAGGTATTTACTGAGAATTTAGAAGGGTGGGGGGCCTACATGGGGCTCAGAGCGTGTTAAGAGCGGCCGCCGTCACCACCGACTCCACATAGCACCTTGAATCTGGATTCCACAAACAAAACATTAGGGCAGGTTTTTAACAGCAGACATTCCCAGGAAAACAGCTTCACTACTTACTTGTGCCACGTACAGCTATGAATCGAAAGCCCCGACAACGACACTGAGGTGTGCGCACCTATTTCTAGCCTCTAATCAGTGATGCCGGGAGCGACGCACAGTGACGCATTGGCAGATGCATTTGGGGATGCATTACAGTGGGAGAAATCTAGTCCCTTTGTCCACCTGGTTACACATGTTTGAGCAATCATTTATTTTCTGTGTTGTATATACTCCAATTTAATTTTCTTAATCTGTGATATGTGTAGGATTCAGCAGCATTGTGTAGTCATTTTGGTAAAAATTTAAAGAAAAAAACTACTACTCGCTAGCGTGATCTGCAGCTATCCATAGGAGGGACCAACTAGCCTGATTCATCAGCCGGTTTCACTTTGTAGAAACAGTCTGTCCTCGCAGCATTAGAATTTGTTTGCTCGATGGTAGGCAGGTACGTTTTTAATTTAACAAATCGCTGCTATTTGGTTGTGACGTATGTAATGCGGCGCTAACGGGGCTAACTGGTATATTAAGCTTTTCCCAAATCCCACAGGAAGAAGGACAATAACATCTTCCCCCTTGATAAAATTCACCAAACATTCTCTTTGTTCCGGCTTTAAAACCTCGATCTCAGGAACTGTTGCCAACAGAGAATGTATGACTCTTTGCTGATTGGATGGTGCCCGGACTCGCACTTCCAGAGTTCTTACAAACCGTCTAGTGTATTCTGATTCCTGACCTAGTCGCTGTAGAGAAATAAAATTGAGCTGAGGCACTGGGTGGCGCCAGCCTGGCTAGGGACCGACCACTTCACAGCTCTTTGTTGGGGATGACTTTCACTGTGACGTCAACTCCTATTGGGCACCGTATAGTTTTCAAACACGGAAGTCAGCCAACCTGTTTCTTTTAAGTCATTTTAGATGAATATTGTGATTAAAAATTTACAAATTATAACATAATGATGAAATGGGTTAGAACTACTGTGTATAGCAGACACATCAAAATTACATCAGAACTCAAACGGGACCCAAACCAGGCTCAAAAACAAGTTAGCTCCCCCTTGTTGGTTAAAGATGAAAATTGTTAAATATTAAATAAGTCTCTTTTCATGGTCTTCACAAAATATATTTGCCAATTTTATGACTTTATGTACATTTAATTGGTACTAAAATGGCTTATAATGATGACAACATTATACCATTCTACTGTTTACTTTTCATTCCGCGCTGCATAATATATCTATAGAAAACCACATAAACAGTCACTTCATTAAAGCCTAAAACACCACAGTGACCAAAATAGAAACCCCCAACTGTACCCATACATACTGAAATTAATTATGCACGATTACCCATAGTGCATCACAACACTGACCCCCGTGAAGTCGCATTTCTAAAACTTTAGTTCTGGCACAAAAAAGCAATCAGCATTCGCCGTATAGGAAATGACTCTTAAATAAATCATTACTCACCCACTCACAAAGGGGAAAATGCTAATTCTATTGTGCAGGCAGTCCTATAGCCAGTCCAATACATTTTCTCTCTCCCCCGTACGCACACACACGCACACTCGCACACAAGGAGCCTCTCGTTAGGGCCTCGCATCTCCGCAGAGAGCCCCCGAGCAATTAACCAATGGTCAGCCAATACAGCCAGCCTTAATTGAATGGGAATTAAAAGAGAGAAAGGCGAGGAGAGGGAATTGGAAGAGATGAGAGCCGGCGGACAGATGGGGAGTCTTGATAGCGGGGTCCCGGGAGTGAGGCGTGGAGCTCTGGATCGATCCGGAGAAGATTACAGCCTCTGCTTTTTGTCTTTCCAGCAGATCTGGGCCTGTTTAAGAGCTCATTCACTGTAACGGGAGCCCTCGGATTGAAACGCCCGGTGAACACAATGGGTTATACACGTGTGCTTGTCGACGCAGGTTGGTTTAGGCTGGAGTAAACATGGAGGCGTTTGACATAACGGTAAGGAGGGGTAATCTAAAGTGACTGGAGATGTTTAGCCATAGGTGGTTTCTGGCTGAGATGGAAATGGATGTTGATGGGTTTTGTGGCTTCTTGTAATTTTTTTTTTTTTGTTTTTCTTAATTTTATTTTTTTCGATTTTGAAATTAAGCACAAACAAAAGAAGAAAACTGAACAAAAACCCTTCCCTCTGTCAATACATGTGCAAAAGTAGACAACAAAACACTACGGACACAAACATCAGTCAAGTTCAGTCCTGTCAAAGTTTTTTTATTTTTTATTTGTTTTAATCAGAAGTTATTGTCTCTTAAGCAGACAGTCCAGAGTTTTGGTCATAGGACCTCATTTCCTAGTGAGCCAGAGTGTTGGAGACGTGTGGAGACACTTTTTTAAAAATATTCCATCCAGTCCTTGTATTTGCAGAGGTCGCTGGTGCTAGGCTAGTGCATGTCAATGGCCATAGTTAGCCTGCCACTAAAAACAATCTTACCCACTCCACAAAACACCCGAAGGAAAACTATTATTACTCCAGACTATTGATGTGAATGTCTGTGTTGATAGAATAATGTTTGAAATAAAACTAATATTGCATCGCATGAATTGTCGCGTGTTGAGGGACTATTTTCTCATATATCAGTCCGCCGCTGCCAAGCTTTCTATCAGGAAGTACAACTCACTGCTGCTGCTCAGACATAAATCCTTCAAATGCAAGGTTGGTTTTACTTCTAGAATTATTCTATCAACACAGACATTTGCATTGACAGTCTGGCATTGTAATTGTTTTGCTTCGGGTGTTTTGTGGAGTGGGTAGCGACAGGATAACTATGGCCATTGACATGCACTAGCCTTGCACCAGCGACCTCTGCAAATACAAGGACTGGATGGAATATTTAAAAAAGTGTCTCCACATGTCTCCAACACTCTGGCTCACTAGGAAATGAAGGCGGAGGAGAGCCAAATAACCACTTACAAGAAGCGCTACTCTGACCACACCAATCTTTTGAAGAGGTGAATTAGGCAAAAATGTGAGTATAAATTGGGGTAAAAATGTCCGGTCAGTCTTTGCTGAAGGATTTAATCTACTTACCCATTTACCCTGGTTTTGCTGGACACTGGGCCGTTCAAGGGGCATAGTAACAAATAATAATAAAAGTTTCAAAGGTAGTCATCCAAAGTAAGTTTTTAAGTTGACATTTTGAATCCTATAAACAGGGTTCCCACTCTTTTTCACTGACAAAATTTCAAAAATTTTCCATGACTTTCATGACCTGGAGTGAATTTTCCAACCCTGTACGGCACCTACATGTGTAGAATTGATCAGAGTTTTAGGGCTAAATATGAAATGTTATCCCTTTCCACTCATTTTATGGTTTGGTATTATAGTTTTTTAACATTCAAAATACTGTCAGTGCATTTATTGTCGTCTCTTTTAAACAAAAGGTGCATACGTTTAGAAATAATCATAATAGTCTAATGATAACTTAACAGAACGCTGTAGTTGCGTGAAAGAGAGAAGAGAGAGAAAATTCCATGACTTTTCCAAAACCTTCATTGAATTTACAAAATTCCATGGCTTTTCCAGGATTTACATAACATGGGAACCCTGAACCTCCAGAGCAGTTCTGGCTTTTTCTAAACCTCTTGTCCTCTAGACCTTGACTGGAACTTTAGGCCTTAGACCAGGGGTGTCAAACTCATTTTGGTCCGGGGGCCGTATCCAACCTACTTTGATCCCAAAGGGGCCGGATCAGAAAACTCATGTCATATAAACCCCAAAAATAACAATAAATTCAAATATTTGTGCAGAGAAACGTGAATCTATTACAGAAATCTTTTTTAATTGATGAACTCTTTCTTTTACAAAAATATAACAACCTGAAACTTTAAGAAAAATACAATTTCAACACAATGTTTTAACATGAACTTGTATGTAAATAGGAATAAGTAAATTTTTCTTGTAAAATCCTGCACTCGGCTCCACTTTTCTCATGTTGGACATTTTTCTGATGAGGGTGTCACGGTCAACAGTCAAAACGATCGTCCTTTAAGAGCGTTTGGAAAGAGACAAGTCTTCATTTGTGCTGCTCTGGTGGGAGGGGCCACGTACAGAGACGCTGGAGACGCTGCTGTGATAAACACCACAGAAAATAAACAATATTTTAATAGAAAATGTAATTCAAATATTTTAGTAGAAAATCACGCAAGGGCCACATTAAAGGTCTTGGAGGGCCGGATCTGGCCCCCGGGCCGTATGTTTGACACCTGTGCCTTAGACAGAATATTACAGTGTGGTCAGTGGTCAATACTTCTGTTTCTGTTTGTGAAGATAAACCATTTGAGATTGATTTGACAGAAATCAGTGCATTATTATCAGAGACTTTGCTAAAAACACTCAATATAATCCCTCGTTTTTGCCAGTCAGTAATATTAAAACCACTGCGGCGAAATTTCCACACGGAACCTACCAAATCGAAACCCATTGATGGTCATCTTTTATTTTTATTTCTCCGTCTCTCGTCTTTTGCTCTGTACAAATGCTAAAAGTGAAACAAATTTCCGTGGCAATTAGACTGTGCTGTGCGGAGGGAGCAGCTATCTGAGCAGAACCAGTCCAAATGGCTCCATAGAAAAGACCACGCCGCCATAATTACGCCAGTATTGATTGCACTGCTCGCCTTATAACGTTCACTTACACCTTTTCTTCTGCCTAACCATGGAGAGAGGGAGCGAGGGAGAGGAAAAGGGGAGGGCGGGGGGATGAAGAGAGAGAGAGAGAGAGAGAGCAGGTGGGAGAAACTAAGAAGGAATTGAGGGAGAAAAGAAAGAAAGGGGAGAGAGAAAAGAGGGGGTCAGGGAAAAAAAGATGGCACGGTCGAGACTAAGAAGCGATGTATGTAGACATTAAGGTGCACTGCGTAACATTTCTACGTCCGCCACCTGCTTGTCTCCATGGAAATATAATTGCTTTATCAAGAACAAGGCTCTCTTACATTTTTTTCTCTAGTGAGCTACTTTTACAAAACGACCAAAAACCAAATAGCTGCTCATTTAATGGTCGCAAGGAATTGAATAAAGAAGCATCAATTAGACATTTGCAAAGGTAATTATGGTCTCGAATGTTCCACAGTACAGATTAAACCCATCTATCACCATCTACAGCACTATGCTCCATTACAGGTCACATCTGCAGAGAGTCACCCCTATTCACAGAAGGAATTATACGGTATTTTTGAGCAATAGAAACACTTAATAGATGTTAGATGGAAATGTTTAACGTCTTACCATGGACCATTTCAGACAAAGCAACAGTATCTCCATGGAGACAAGGAGGTGGTGGACCCTCTACCTTAAGTGGACAAAGTAAGGAGGAGGAGAGAGTGGAGTTTGAGATGAGTGACAAAGAAAAAGATGGCAATGAGAGGAAGAAAGTAAGGAGGAAGAGATGTGGAGAGGTGGGATGGAGGGACAAGAACAGAGAGGAAGTACGTAAGTTTTTATTTATATAGCGGTTTTCACAGACATACACTACCGGTCAAAAGTTTTAGAACACCCTAATTTTTCCAGTTATTTATTGCACTTCAATTCGTGCAAGTCCAATGAAGAGCTTGAAATGGTACAAAGGTAAGTACTGAACAGAAAGAGGTTAAAAAAAAAGATAAAAGATACAAAACACAAGTCCAAGTTCTGCAAAAACTACCTCAGGAAAAAAGAACAAGACGGTAACGCTTGAAAACATGGAGTGTCCAGTACAGTCTCCAGACTTAAACCCCATCGAGCTGGATTGGGATGAACTGGACAGAAGAGTGAAAGCCAAGAATCCTGCAAGTGCCACACATTTATGGGAGCTTCTGCAACAGACTTGGGAGGATCTTTATGAAGAATACTGTAAAAAGAACGAGCCATGAGTGTGTTCAGCTGTTATATCTGCCAAAGGTGGACACTTTCATGAATCAAAAGTTTAGAATATGTTTTGGTCAACAGTAAACGGGAAAAAATAGAAAAAGTATGGTGTTCTAAAACTTTTGACCGGTAGTTGAGAGTGAGGTGAGTGACAGGAAACAAATGGTAGATATGGAGAATTCTTACGATATTGGTGAGTTCATAAACTCACGAGAACCCATCTTACCCCACTCTTGGTATGTTTCTGTTGGTACGATGGGCCCACCTGCTGGTTGGCGGACCAATCACGTTGCAGCATTGTGGTTTGTGCAGAAAGGAGAAGAAATCATAACAAACCAAAACAAACATGACGACACCAACAGATATTTTAATGAAATTTACAGAGATTTTGTTCTCGAATAACATGCAAAAGGGATGCACTAAGACGACATATTTTGTCTCCTCCTGTTTGGACTTCCAAGACTTGCATCACACAATTCTGACCTGCCTTCCCCCCTCAATTTAAAACTAGTCTGAGATAATATCACACAACCTTAACAAGTCCAAACTCCTTGACACCCCCTTCGCACCATTTATAACTCCTTTCCTCCATCTCTCCCTCAACTCTTAACACGAACTCTTCAGACTTAACTGGGCCTCACCTCTTTACCTGAATCACCCCCTCCGCGTTGCCCATTCATCACATAAGGATTACCCCCAACACGTCTGCCCCTCTCTGCCCCCTCTTCTGCTGTCTCACACCCCAAACCCCCACACGCCCATTTCCTTTTAGCCAAAGTCGTCCCAGCCTCTGTCAGCGGTGATAAATGCGTCCTGCTTGGCCTATGAGAATCCGCTGTGTATTTTCCGACGTGTTAAACAGTGGCAGGAGTAAAGCAGTGGATGGTGGGACAGGAGCACGGGGACTTGTCCTGGGAAGGTTGTCAGCTGTAGGCAGGCCGCCCCCTCACGCTGTCCCCGTCAGAAGCCCGGCCATGGCCCTCCCAGGAGCCCTTGAGCCAGGCACCAGGTTGGCAGTAATGGAGTTTTATTTTAAGGACAGTTTTGCAATGTACGACACAGTACAAAGGACGGATATTATTCAAATGCACTTACCGTATTTTTCGGACTATAAGTCACTCCGCAGTATAACTCACATAAAGAAAAATGTGTAATGAAGAAGGAAAAAAAACATGTATAAGTTGCACCGAACTATAAGTCGCACTTTTGGGGGGAAATATGTTTTATAAAATCAGAGACCAGGAACTGACATTTCATCTTAAAACGCAAGTTACAGTAATAATAACAATAGAGCAGAGAACAACAGACTGTTAACGTGACATATGAACAGTTCTTCAGATAAACTATAGCATAAACAACAGAACAGAACAAGTTTATCAAACTCTTGATCCAGAAAAATTACATGAATGCACCTTCCCGCTGGTCACAAGTTTCCCGCTCATTCCAAACTTTCTTTTTGCTGCTTGATTACCATTTTCAGCTCCATATATTGCTACTTGCGGCTTGTAATCTACAAAGCATAATGTTTTTGCTCAGTCTTCTCAGTTGTGTTTAAATTAGTACAGAAGTAATGGTGCAATCGACAGACATGATACAGAAAGGACAGAGGCTCTTTCTGCAGGAGACACGCGCAGTAAAGTGACATTGGTACAGGAGTAATAGTAGCAGATACTGACACACGAGCCAAGAGCGCCCTCTTGTGGCTGTCAGTGTGAAAATTTTAATATATAAGTCGCACTGGAATATAAGTCGCAGGAACCATGAAAAAAAGTGCGATTTATAATCCGAAAAATACGGTAAATGAGCTTTTAACCATGTTCTAATGGTTCTCCCTCATCATTACCTTTACATTTGACTTTTACCTTTACTTAATTTTATTTTATTTTTTTATTTGCAACATAAAACAAGCACACAGACATTAGATAGGACAGTAGAAGACAATACAAAAGCATACAACGCCACAGCAGATGAAGAAAATGTATATGTGTATATGTGTAAGAGTGTGAGTGTCAGTAAATGTAAATGACTAATTTATGTATATTAATGTATGAATTTTAACAGTATATTGGAGGGATCAACTCAACATTGAGAATAACGATAAATATATATTATGAACTACATACAGTTAATATCGTACTTCTGATATTATAACAGTACCTTACCATATAAAGAGTTGTATTTTGGATTATTCATGCATGTATGAAGGCATAATATTCTGTTTTGTTGACTTCCTTTTCTACTTTAATCTGCATTTTTTAACCTGGCCAGTAAGAAGACAGAACATCATGACTAATATTTGAATCTGACGGGTTGAAGGTTCACAGTTGCGGAACAACAATTTTTTTTCAAAAATCGACTGAAGTTCATTGGTGTTGTTGGATTTTGTTTGTTTGGGTGGTTCACCTTCACCTTGCGTGTTCCCATCCAAACTGCAATGCTGCCCTCTGATTAGTCCAGTATCTGAACTAACGGAGGCCAGAGTCGCCAATCGTAATAGCGGCAGCCTGAAACGACGAATCTCACAAATATCTTGAGAAGTCATTTCGCTGGCCATGTTAACAATTTCCACCTTAAAGGAGAAACCAGATATTACGTCCATAACATTATGACTTGAGTGATATGTATTAATTCAACTGTAACTCTATTATTTATCTGTTTATCTCCATTTGTTTTTAGAGCCCAAGGTGATCACCCTGACCGTTGGAAACCAGTGGGCCTACAAGAAGATCTACAACGTCATTGGTTATCTGAAAGGGAAGAAGAATCCAGGTACACATCCTAGTACATATGGACACATAAAGCAGCATTATAGTCTGTCTTTTTAAATACAAAAGTTGATTAAATATAAGTTTAGACAGTTTGGGTGAAGTTTGAATCATCTGTACCCAAGAGTGAACCATGACAGAAGAGCATTTGTTTGGGAAAGTCAGTGCCAGCAGTGCTCTCCTCTTCTCTTCTGTTTTTCTCTTGGCAGCTGCGGGTTTGTCATGGCTGGGTGTCTGTGGTTGTGCAAAAGCAGTTGTCCTTGATTAGTGATGCACAGTTAAACCTGCAGACCAGACTTTAATCACACTGTGGTCCAACAGTCGCTACACTCAGAGCCTCATTGGTGCTACAGGTTCCTCCCTCTCTGATTAGCCCCAGGTTCACTTAAAAAGCTTACTTACCAGCTTATGTTTTGAACGGGGGTGAAACGTAACTACAAATACTTGTGTTACTGTAATAATAAGCTGGTTATTTAAGTGATTGTGCTTTTTGCTAAGTTTTAAAGGGCCCATATTGTTTCATTCACATGCTTCACACCTTATTAAGTATATTAAGTCTGAGATCTTCTTTCAAGCAGAAAGAATCAAGAATCAATCAGAATTGGTATGAAGGACACATTTGGCCATAGTTTGGAAATCCCTGATCCACAATTATGCTTAATTTCACATGTCAGTTTTGTCAAATTTCAAATAAACCTTCATGAAATTAGGGAAAAGGTGAGCGTTAATGATTTTAGATGTTATTGCTTTTGTTTAGGTTTTTCTATTTTTTTAATATTAAAATCTAATCTTGCTGATTAAAATAAATATGACCAATTTTTCAAGCCTTTTCACAATCAGTACCAAATTATCACTGCTTAATTTGACCACAAAAAAATATCCACCCAAAGCAATCAAATCAAAGCACATTTCCATACACTACCAGTCAAAAGTTTGGACACAGTCTATCATGTTTCTTTTAATATTTTTTTCATTACTTATTCTGCTTTCTACATTTTAGATCCAAAATTAATGATCAACTAAATATATTTTATATTTTGTATTCAAATATGTTCAAGTAGTTACCTTTATTTTGTTGATAGCGCTGTAAAAACATGTCCTTCTCTCAATGACCCTCTTGATGAAATCTCCTGAAATGGTTTTCACTTCAGAGCCGTGCCACATCAAGGTCAAGAAATGCCAAAAAATTGTTATTAAAGCAAACAGTGTTTTTTTTTTTTTTTTGTGTGTGTGTAAATCGAAAACAAGTTTGCTGTTATTTTGAGTAATTTGTTTGCTATATTAAGTGTATGTCCAAATTTCTCACTGGTAGTGTATATCAAACTAACCTTGGTCTGGTCACCCCTTTGGGCGATAAGGTCAAATACCTAATCATGTAAATCCAGTGAGGTTCTTTTTTTCAGATCAGGTTTGTTTTCATGCATAACTGCTCTCTAGCGGTCTTCCTCAGAGTGATCATATGATGTTGTGTGACGTGTGACGTGTCCGGTCAGCTGATTTAAACAGTTTTTGACTCTGCTTTTCTACTGGTGAAGGCAAGACGACTTTGCCATCTGCAGTTTCAGGTGTGTGAGGGCAAAAAGGCCCCCTCGTCCCGGTTTATAGTCCCGTGGGTGCGTTGCCTCCTTAATCCAGCGATGAAGTTTGTTGTTCTCTGCACCAATGATGTTAGTTTGTTGTCCTCCTTCCCAATGATCTTTGCTTCAACCCCAATGGACTATAAACAGGGACGAGGGGGCTTTTTCACTCTCATACACCTGGGATTGGTTACAGTAGCTCAGATGGTAGATCGTTCGTTCACTGATCCGAAAGGTTGTCGGTTCGAATGCCGCTCTTGTCATAAACATCAGTAGTACAGCGATCAGATCCACTGACCCACAGCTTGGCGGTGTAATTCCCGGTCTCACAGACGAATATTGTCATTGTGTCCTTGGCCAAAACTCATAATCCACCTCACCCCTAGAGTCTGTGTACAGTGGGGTATGAATGTGTGTGTGTGTGTAAATGGCTGAGTGCTTTCTTAATGTTCTTAATGCTCTTTGAGTGCCTCGAAGGTGGAAAAACGTTGTATAAAAATGTGACTACCATTACCATACTATTCAGAAGAAAACTGTAGATGGCGCTGTCGCTTTGCCTCCACTGGTAGAAAAACAGCACCAAATGCTTTTTACATAACCTGGCAACATCACATGACCACTCCAAGAAATACCGGTACTGAGCAATTGAAATTGAATTGAATGATATGAAAACAAACTAAACCTTGGTCTGAAAAAAACATCTATTAAAATACATTATCACATATTCTGCTGTTACCTCTTTCAATCTGACATGAAGTACTGGCTTTACCCTGTGCCAGGACTTCCCTTCAAATCACGCAGGATCCAGTGTTTTTGGTGTTGCTAAATGAGGCCTGCACAGACATATGAGCGCGTGTTAACATGCTGTTAAAGTGTCTCCCGTGCTGCAGATTTGTGGCCTGTATTATGTGCTTTATGGCCCATTATGGAGCCTAATATCACACAGTAAATCAGAGGGTGATTCTGCACCGCCACGGGCCAGGACAGGTACAGTGTAAAAGTGTGCTACAGCGGAGGAGGTGGAGGAAGAGGAAGAGGGGAGGGAGGGAGGAGGTGGTCTGCTTAGAGAGGAAGTCTGTGCCAGATATAGAACGAGTGATCAGTTAAGCAGACCTATTGTACAAAATTGACTTTTTAGAGCTTTTAACCTCCATAGTTGTTTCTTTTCTCACTTACCTTCTCGAAGTTGTATTTGGATGGATTTGTGCATGTTTGACCAATTTTTAATCACTTTTCAAGACGCCATGCCCCCGTTTTCATGACCACCGGCATAAGCCCACTGTTCTCCTTACTTTGTTCTCCAATTTTAGTGACATGTAAGATTCAGCAGCGTCGTGTGGTCATTTTGGCACAGATGAATGAAAAAAATCTGCATCTGTCTTGCGTGATGTACAGCTGTCCATCTGAGGTGCTAACTCTTTGTTGTGATGATGGTAGATGGGAGCTGACGTTGTAGTTTTCTAACACGGAAGTCAGCGGACCTTTCTTTTATTAACTCGTTTTAGATGAATATTGCAATTTAAAATATGCAAATAATAACATAATGATCCACGGTGTCATAGATTATAATTATATAACAAACAAAAGTACAATATGTGAGTTTTTTTTCAGCTGAAAGGTCCGTCAAATCCTTTTCTCCATGGAGATGGAGAAAAGCATTGTGGAGAGGCAACTCCGCTCAGTCAGAATTCTGTTTTTCGAGCTATAAAACCACCTGTAACTGAATAAAATGTAAGGTACAGTTAACATATTCATAGAAACAAGCAGGTGACAGATCCCTAACCAAAAAGTTACACAGTACACCTTTAGTAGTACAAGTATGATGTGGCAGTGTCACATGGTCATTTTAGTACAAGCATGATCGGCAGCTATCCATCAGAGGTACCGACTCTTTGTTGTGATGATGTTTGAGTCGACGTCAGCTCCCTTTTTGAAGGCTCTAATCACGCTCACTTCACAAACCAGGAAGATATTTGGAAAGATGAACTTCCCAGGCCCAGTTTTCTTCATCTCCATGTCATTGTAGCGTTCTCTTATGTTCAGCAAATCAACAGTTACAACCATACCTCAGTTTTCATCATTTCTTCAATGACACACAACTCCGAGCGCACTGGGTAGATGCGATTAAAAGAGACGAGGACGCCAAATTCAAGATGATTCCAAACAGCACATACGTATGCAGTCTTCATTTTACTGCTGATCACATTTACTTCAGCGGGTTTTATCACAGTCGGTCGGTGAGCCCAGTGTCAGAAAATACATCGGAAGTTGTAATTACATCTTTCCAAATATCTTCCTGGTTTGTGACGTAACGTGACTAGAGCCTGTTACGATTTAAAGTGTCTAAATCACAACATAATCATCCACGGGTGTCACAGATTATAGTTATATAGCAGACAAAATCACAATATGTCTTGAACATAAAAATAAACAGCTCAAAATTTACCTAAAACCTTATTAGCTATTTTCTATTACCACTGTTACATTCAAGCAAAGTGAACAACAGCTTTTAATCACTGCCTTCTTGAACAAATTCCACACTCTGCCTCAAGACGAGCTTTGTGCGTATTCAACCGTCTGCTACTGTCCGCCTTGGCTCAAAAAAGAAAAGAAAATTAACTGTGCGTTTATAAGTAGCTACTCCATTCTATGGCGAAAATACACACTTATATTTAAAGAAGCTCTCATGTCACTGTTCTATTGACTTGAAGAACCCGTTTCATTTAATTATAAACAATGAGGAGGACTTATAATGGAGGCGAAAAGTGTTAAAAACAGAATCCGTCGTTTTCCTTCTATACACTATTTTAATTAAAGTCAAATAATAATATGCGTGAGAATTCAATGCCACGGAATAACAAAGCACTTCAAAGTTGTAGCCTTCGTCAATGCATTTGGTTTTGATGTAAATTAATATTGCATTCTCTTTGTGCGTTTAATTAGAAAAAATAATTACAATTTTACATGTAGAAATCGAGCTTTACAAATCTGCGCTATTCATAATAATTAACAAGGAGTACTGATTTTTTATTTATTAAAAGCAGGCAATTTGTTAGAACTGTATCAATTTAAAGGTGTGGTATTTTGAGAAATCAAGCTTTCTGCCGTGTTGTAATGGTTTTCTCTTGTCAAGAACATGCCTGAAGTGGTTTTGTATATCATCCATGCATGTTTGAGTAATTTAGTGATCTCTCCCGGGCCCTATACGAACCCTCTTTACGGTTAGAAGTGTGATCATGACCAATGCTCAGCCCACAAGCCTATGTCACCCAGGGTCCCACACGACAGTTCTCCACAAATATACAAAAAACATGACACAAAACTGTACATAGCAACTCGACAAGCCTGATGTGATGTGTAGTAGTTTTATACGCTGGCTGTGTGCTGATTGTGTTGTGAAAGAGATGTGACTTAACTCGGGAAGCAAAGGTAGCGGGGACTAAGAGCATCAAAATCGAAAGTGAAGCTGATAATTTGTTGTTTTTGGTGACTATTAGCCAGGCTGGAGCCATCTGGTGTCGCTCAAATTCATTCCTCTCCAGCGACTAGGTCAGGAATTGGAATACACGGAAGTTGTAGACCGCGCAACGGCCAATCAGCGAAGAGCTGTGAAGCCATGACGTCAAACTCAAGCGCTTGTCTGGGTCCCTTTTGTGGACCAACACAACAGTAAACAAAGCGGTCGAGATGGATGTAGACGAAGAAATACATTCTGTGTTTGCAACGATTCCCGAGATCGAGGATTTAAAGCCGGAACAAAGAGAATGTTTGGTGAGTTTTATCAAGTGGAAAGACGTTATTGCCCTTCTCCCTACGGGATTTGGTGCATTACATACGTCATGATCAAATAGCAGCAATAGCAGCAACCCTGAGGAGAGTGTGAGGGCTAATGCTGTGAGGTCAGCACAATGTGAAACCGGTTGATGCAAGATAACATGTTGATTTAAAAATGATATGTGTTAGCAGTTAAGACCCTATAGAAGTAAGAATATTCAGTGTGTTTTCTGACCTCTTCTTTTAGTTTCGGGTTCTTGAATAGTACCTGATATTGTTGTCTACTTATCTCCACTTGAATCACACTTTCTTTTTCTGTATATTCGTAATGTACTGTATTGTTTAGAAAAGATTCTGCCTGGTGGACACTGGTGGTGGTGTTTGAAGAGGAGCCGAGGAGGCTGAGGGTTTTGCTACTGTGAAGAAAAAGGCGTGAACAACAGTTTAAAAACCTATCAATTATCAGAATTATATCTTGTAAAATGTCTCAATTCTCCAGGTTAATCTGGTCAATCAGATTATCTCCCTGATGGTTATAAGGTTTCAGGTTTTTCATGAGCTTCAACCTTTTATATGCAACATTTTATGGACTTTTCACAATTCCAAAAATGTGAAATTTAGTTTTAGATTTAGACTTAAACTAAACAAACTTTATTGATGCACAAGGGAAATTATTTGGAAAAGGGAAATTATTTGGATTTTTAAATTGTAAATGTCAATTATATAAATCTTTTTAATGTTTTTTAATTAAGTAAATTATCGAAAAAAGTTGAAACATGTATTGTATTTGTCTTTTTCCTTTGTGTTTCCAGACCGATACGTGCTGGTTGGCAGTCACCACGACGCCCAGCGAGGGGGCGGAGCTTCGGCCATCCTGACGGGACTCATCGCGGCCTTCTCGGATCAGACCAAGAAGGGCCTCATGCCGGACCGGACCACCGTGTTCTGCTCGTGGGGGGGTTCGGCCCTCGGGAACATCGGCTCCTACGAGTGGGGAAAGGTCAGGAACACAACTGTGAAATGTCACGACTCTGTGGATAATTAAGATGTAGAAATAATAGACTCTACGCAGATGGATTGATACTGTATGTGTATCACTCTGACTTGAGTTCTACACATTATTATCTGGGGCGGCGATCTTGCCTATCCACAGATCTGACCTGTAATTTGACCTGGTAGATTCATTTGCTCGTCTGTATGGAATCAATACATTTAAGGTCGTATATTCAAGTCAAATCCTCCAGCTAAAGTAGTTCTGACCAAGACTAGCTCAAGATCTGGAGATGGGTCCCACTGCTCCTGACAGGTTACCCCAGCAGCAAGGATGGGTCAAATGCAGAGGGCAGATTTTCTTAACTTGATTATACCTTACCAAATGTATTTCCCACTTTCTGAACCATGCAGAAATTTAGGTCTAAAATACAAACTTTTAGACCAGACTCAATTTCAGAACATCATGTATTTTTGGCAAAGCAGAAACTGGACAAAAGTTGGTCAGATATGTTTTGCAGCTCATCCAAGCTGCTTTTTCAGTTCTGGTCAAAATGCTGGTGTTTACTTCTTTATATCTGCCTGCAGGGAGGAGCTAACTATAGTGAAACTACTCTGATACTAACACA
Source organism: Boleophthalmus pectinirostris (assembly GCF_026225935.1). Lineage (NCBI taxonomy): Eukaryota > Metazoa > Chordata > Actinopteri > Gobiiformes > Gobiidae > Boleophthalmus > Boleophthalmus pectinirostris. Next base: position 31,581,225 of record NW_026571473.1, read on the forward strand.
CTTACTTGTTTAAAGTTTCTGTTGGTTAGTTAGGCCTATTGAACTTGCACTGAGTGTGGGGTCATATTAACATAATCATTCAGGGTCATAATGAAGCTTTCACACCTCTGGGCCTGACCTGACTATCCATATTGTTCTCTTTGTTTGTTTTGATTTAGGTTTGAGGATGGAGTTTGAGTCTCCTGTTTCTGTTTAGACAAGGATTCTCTTTCTTAACAAAAAGAGCTTCTTTAACTCCCCTTTCAAAGCAGTTCTTTTCTCTGGCTAAGATCCCGTAACCCATGGCTTTTAGATGGAGATGACAGCAGACTGAGGTCCTGTGTTGCTCTCTCGTCTGTGTTGATACATCCTCTTTTGAAGTGGCTGTTTTGGTTGTTTTTTTTTTGTCCAGTTGACAAATTAAATTTCTCCTTTGCCATGGATTCTACCTGGACGACTGAGGGATTTTGCACACATCATGTATTTTTAAAAAATTTTTATTTTTTGATTGATTGCAACTTTTTTGGTGGAGAGTCCGTCACCTGTTTTTCTCCATGAAGATGTTATTACTTTGTCTCGAATGTTTCGCAATATGGTATTAAACCTTTCTATCTTCATGGAGACCAAACTAGACCAAGTTAAAGGTCAATTATGTGAAGAGACAACCTCTCTCACAGCCCCAATGCCTGTTTTTGTAGGTATTTTTGAACCATAAACCACCTGTAACTGAATAAATGTAAGGCAGAGCTGTTTAATGTCACACGCAGAGCAATAACACATCCATAGAAACAAGCTGGTGACGGACCCTGAACCAAAAAGTTACATTGTACACCTTTAACAAAACAAAAAACAAGAAGTGACAATAAATAAATAATAAAAAACACTAACGTGTCCAGATTAAACCTGACACATGCCGTGCTGTGGTGGTTAAATATGTAAATTGCGCAGGCTTTGATTAAATGAAAGTAGAGGAAGTTAAAATGACGATCAGTGCACTAGCTGATTGTGCATGTCATTTCTCGGCTGCATGCTTAGAACAGTCTCCATCAATCACGCTCACTGGAATTATCATGTGAAGGCAGACTTAATACACGCCATACATTAGTTAGGTCTGCGGAGCGGCGAGTGTGAGACGAAAAGACAATTAGATAAACTACGGCAAAGTCAAAACGTATGTGTCCCTCTAGTTTCTGTCTGCGATCTTAAAGGTCCTATATTACACAAAATTGACTCTTGTGAGCTTTTGGCCTTGTTTTAATGCTCTTATCTTCTCAAAAACATACTTGCAGTTTGTTTTGTTTCATATTCACATATGTTTGAGTAACTTTTTCATCTCCAAAGTTTAGAAAGCACTGTTCCACCTTGTGATGTCAGGTCGTGGTAGAGTGTTCATGTTAACAGCTCCTTTTACCTTTACAGTCCCTGACAAAAGTCTTGTCGCTTATCCATTTTGTAGAAACAAAAGCTTATAACCTGACTTTAAATTAATCGATTGGTTTTAGAAATGTCTCATATGAAAGCTAAAACCCTCCCAAATTATGCTCAATATACAAAAAAAAAATTGCTTCAATGAAAAAAGATTGATCATTTAATGAACACAGAAAGGTCAGATTTTGGCAAGACAAAAGTCTTGTCGCCTACAGAAAATTGAACAAATAATTTAGTTCAAATACAAAAATATGTTGCATAATGTCAGTGAATGAAGTAGTGGTGCTGTGAGATCCATATTTAATATCTTGTATGACTTCCATGAGCTTGAAGGACGCATCCATGCGGTTCGACAATGATTCATACAATTTGTTGATGAAGTCATCAGGAATAGCAAAGAAAGCGTCTTACATGCCTCCCAGAGTTCATCAAGATTCTTTGGTTTTGCCTTCCATGCTTCCTCTTTCATTCTACCCCAGACCTGCTCAATGATGTTCATGTCTGGTGACTGGGCTGGCCAGTCCTGGAGCACCTTGATCTTCTTCACCTTGAGAAACTTTGATGTAGAGATAGAAGTTTGCGATGGAGCACCATCCTGCTGCAAAATTTGACCCCTTTTATGGTTGGGAATGTAAGAGGTAGCTAATACTTCTTGATATTTTAGGTTATTGATATTTGCCTTCCACCCTGCAAATGTCTCGCACACCACCAGACTGGATGGAACCCCAGACCAGGATTTTTCCACCACCAAACTTAACTGTTTTCTGGGTGAATCTTGGGTCCATGTGGCTCCAGTAGGTCTCCTGCAATATTTGTGGCAGCTGTGATGTAATTCAAGCGAGGAGTCATCTGAAAAATCCACCTTCTGCCACTTTTCCAGTGTCCATCCTTTTAGCAGGCTGTGGGCCTTGGCAAATGCCACACGGTTGTTTAATTGCCTTTTGTTTAGTGCTGGTTTCTGTGCACTGATTCGACCATGGAGGCCATTTCCAGACAGAATTCTACAAACTGTTGTGGTTGACACAGGGACTTGAGGTGACCAGGCCTGGTGGAGTCTGCTGCAGTGGAAAAGGGGCCGGCCTTGGATTTTCGAATCAACAAACGGTCCTCCCGAGCAGTTGTCTTGCGGGGTCTGCCGGACCTGGGCTTGTCAAAAACATCTCCAGTCATTTCAGATCTTTTTCTTATTCTTTGTACTTGATGCTGAGACACATTGAAGGTGTCACCACCTCAGCAGTGGATCTGGTCTTCAGCCTCTTGATAATTAACGCTTTGGTCTCAGGATGGATCTTAGGCATGTTGTCAGAGGTCAAGTTGCAGTTGATGTGAAGGTCTGGTGTGCTGGGGTTCTTTTTATACACACCCACTAATTGATCGATCAGTAACTGATCACAGGTGAGGCTGTAATCTAGGATTGGGTGCATCATATGACAAGGCCACAAGACTTTTGTCTTGCCAAAATCTGACCTTTCTGTGTTCATTAAATTATCAATCTTTCTTCAGTGAAGCAAATTTATTTTAGTATATTGAGCATAATTTGGGAGGGTTTTAGCTTCATATGAGACATTTCTAAAACCAATCAATTAATTTAAAGTCAGGTTATAAGCTTTTGTTTCTACAAAATGGATAAGCGACAAGACTTTTGTCAGGGACTGTAGTTTTATAGAGATTGACACTTTCAGGGTTGAAATCAATCAAATGATTCTAGTGAAGATGTATAGAGTTTAAAAACACAGTGGAGCACTTCCTGTATTAACACATGACATCACAAGGTGGAACAGAGTGTTTTCTGTTTGCGAGAAGAACCTAAATCTACAGGGTTTGTGTATTAAACATGTGCCTATGAAACAAAACACAAATCCATGTAGGGCTGTTCGATTATGGAAAAAAATCATTATCGCAATTATTTTGGTCAAAAATTGTAATAATGATGTACGATTATTCAAATGATTAATTTTTAGTTACACAATGCATTTATTCATTTATTCAAAAAAACAAAACACGTTGTTACTGATATATTATGCAAATCTTTCAAATTGAAAACAAATATAGGCTTCAAATATATACCTAAAAACATAAAAATGAATGTTTGAACATGAAATAAGTCATAGAAAAACATAAATGTATCCAAAATAAACTATATATCCAGCTGCTCTACCTTCTCTTTATTTCAAAAATAAAATAAATATACTATTTCTATTTTAAAAAATCCCCAAATAAACTTTGTATGTTTGTGATGAGGAAACAATTTTATATAATAGGATAGAAAACAGTGTGATATGGGCCCTTTACTGTGTAATGATAAACCTATTCACATGGGGTTTAAAGTGCATATGACGCTTAGACATAGTTAAAGAAACTATGGAAGATTATGCTTTAAAATTTCATAAACTTCACATTTATTCCCAGATATGAGGTAGCCTAGGACTCAAATGAAACACGCCTCACATACTCCTCACATAACTATAAAAATAAAAATACAAACTTATTGTTTTGACTGGGGATACACAATCCATCTTTTTTAGTTCCAATGCCCGATATCAACCAATACCAGAGCAGAGACTGAAAACATCATTTATTTCCTTAGAACAAAAATAAAATAAGACAGAACTGGTCCAAAAGTGTGATGGAGCTGTGATATATCTCTTAAGTAACAACAGAACAGCTTTGTATAAATAAATAGTATTGAAATAATAGTCTTATGACATCAGTGTACTGTATTTTCCGGGTTATTAGGTGCGCTCTTAAGCCTCTAACTGCATCAAAAAATGACTGTGCGCCCCGCAATCTAGAGCGCCCTATACACGAATCCACTCGGGTGTCCCAGCACAACTTCAGTAAACTATAAAGCCGCACCACCCGCATCGCATGCAAACATGCATGGAGCAGACAGCGACTGTGCAGTGAAACACACCCGCAGACACACTCATCACTCCACGCGGACGAGGAATGTAATGAAGGAACGAACCGAAAAAACGAGTCCAATGTGCCACTTCTAGACACAACTGAACAACTGAGTCACTGCGAACACGCCGACAATCCAGAGGTCCCAGACAGCACCCTCCCTACACGCCACAACTGAACAAAGCCCAGAGTCACTGTGAACGCACCAAACAAAGTCTCCACTGACCCATCGAACTGTTCTTCGTTTAAAGTCCGGTGCAGTTTATTTGTGAAAAAAGTTTGAAAATAGACCATTTAATGACAGTGTGTTTTATAATCCAGAGCATCTAATAGCCTGTAAAATACGGTATATGTCTGACCAGGATATCAGCTGAACCGATATTTGAAAGCCAATATCTTTCTCAGTATCGGTGCTGATATCTGATACCATTATCAGATCAGTACATCCCTAGTCTCAGTCCTCGGCCAATCAGAAAAAAAAACAAAAAAACAAAACACAAACCGTCCAAGTAATTTTTCCGTTTGTATTTTTCCAAAAACCTAAAAAAAATGACTGTATGAGGCTAACGATTACTTTGACATGCTGTAGTGGCACTAAGCATTCCCTCATTACAAAGCTGTCGATGTGTGTGTGTTCTGTGTGCTTGTGTGTGTGTGTTCTGTGTGCATGTGTGTGCTCTGTGTACAGTGACAGTGCTCTGTGCAAACACGAGCTGAGCGGAGTGACTCTCCAGTGTGGAATGCTCTTCACATCAAGTGTCTTTGAGAACTCTCGGCAGCAAGGACAGCGAGGGAATGCTTAACAAGGAAGATCGAATTTACAAAGACGGCGCATGTTAGAATGAAGCTGTTGTATTATAGAGAAAGTATTTTTTGTCTGTGTTTTCATATCCACAGTTTAAGGACAGTATTACTTTTTTAAATCGATGTTATAATGTTGCTTCCTCATTGAAAACATACCTGGAGTTGTGATTTGTTTCTTTTGTTCAACACATAAATCCTGCATATTTTCCTGCATGTTTTCAAGCTCCTTAGATTTTCTCTCGAATCATTAATTTCAGACCCAGAATTGCCACACTCTACTGATCAAAAGGTAAAAGGAGCTACTAACTACCATTAAAAACTACCACTTCATGACATGACATGGAACAGAGCAGTTTGAGCTTTGGAGATGTAGACAGACTAATAATAAAAGGTTACTCAAACAACTCCAGGTATGTTTTTGATGAGGTAACAACATTATAACATAACTTAAATCTCACAAGAGTTAGTTTTGTTGGTGCTCATGTTTTTGTTTTTCTTTCAAAATTTAAATGTACGCTGGAATAAAACTTTTAACACATATTATGCAAAATTTACTTAAAAAAAAAATGAAGTCAAAAACATGGAAATGTATTTTGCTTCATTCATGCTTCTTTCATTAATCGTTAGTAATCCAAAGTCATCTACTCTGAGCGCTCAAATGATCTGCGAGCATTTTGCCAGTTTTGTTGCATCGCAGGTAAAACTTCCAGACTTCTCCCTGAAAGCTTGTTTAATGGAGCATGGAATTAAAGCCACAAGACGGCATAATATGTGTTCATTAATGGTGCACTGTGTAACTTTTATGGCGTTAGTTGTCTCTGTGGAGATTCATTGATTTGCAGAGATTGTTCTCTGTCATTTGTCATTAAAATGATCTATGTTCATGGAGAAGCAATTGCCACTACCGGGTAAAGTTACAGACCAGATCTTTGAAGATGCGACCCCACGCATATTAGAATGCATGTTTTTTCAATTTTTTAGAGCAATAAAAGCACCCACAAGATAGATATCTAACATTTAAACCATTATTGGACCCCCTACCAGAAACATTATCTCTTTACAGTTAAAGGAAAACAAATACATGTTTTCTCCCATTATTACCACATTCAATAGAGACAAATAGTGTAATAGTAATTAGGAACTGAATGCACAGTCTTCACGTGAACCACACTTTCTCTGCCTGTAACTGTTGCTATGGTAACTGTGTGTTTTCAGGAGAACAGCGTGGTGCTCCAGAGCAGCGCAGTGGCCTACGTGAGTCTGGACTGTCCGGTCAGAGGCACAGAGACTCTCAGGGCATCAGCGTCTCCATCTCTGCTTCAGCTCACCTCTGACATACACAGGGTAAGGACGACTGCTTCATGAGTTTAGACCATAAAGTTGTCTTTTCATCAAAAACATATCTGCAATTTGAGTCAATGTCTACAGAGCAAAAAGCAAACCATGGAATTTTATATATATATACTTTTTTTAATGTTACACTATGTTCTGATCTATGCTATAATGTTGTTTCCTCTTCACATAACTAAACTGGACTTGTGTTTTTTTTCATTCACACTTGTTAAACACACAAGTCTGCATACTGACGTCTTCTCTCAAGCAGGAAACACTCCATTCCACCTTGTGATGTCATGTGATAATTCAGAAAGTGCTTCACAGTGTTTTTAAACTCAAATGTACATAAACAAGCACATATTTTTTTAAACTGTGTAATGAATAGGGCTGGGTTAATATAAGTTTTTCTTCTTCCCACCCTTTTTTTGTGAAATGTGCTTTTCTGTTGTTTGCAATGTATATGTAGTATACATGATTATTCTTTCACTCTCGGCACAAACTCGGAATAAAAACGAATCAATCAAATAAAATACATCAAATAAAATTGCATACACCTTCACTAGAATCGTGTGGATAATTTAAAATCTACCAAAAAAAAGTATAAGGTAGCTGTTAACTTGAAAACTACAACTACATAACATCACATCACAAGGTGGAACAGAGCATTTCAAGCTTTGGGGATGTAGACAGAATAATAATGCAGGCTTATTCAAGCATGTGTGAATGAAACAAAACACAGCTTCAGATATGTTTTTGAGGAGGTAACAACATTATAACATGGCTTAAATCTCTCAGGAATCAATTTTGCGTAATATATGACCTTTTAAAGCTGCACTGCATAACTTTTCTAGTGGAAGGCCCGCTCTATCTTAGCCAGGCTGGTGCCACCTAGTGCCTCCACCCAATTTCATTTCTCTCCAGCGACTAGATCAGGAATCGGAATACACTAGACGGTTTGCAAGAATCACGGAAGTTGAAGACCGCGCACCTACCAATCAGTGAAGAGCTGTGAAGCCATGACATCAAGCTCAAGCGCCTGTCTGGGTCCCTTTTGTGGCACAGCACAACAGTAAACAAAGCGGTCGAGATGGATGTAGATGAAGCCATACATTCTGTGTTGACAACGATTCCCGAGATTGAGGATTTAAAGCTGGAACGAGAATACTTGGTGAATTTTATCAAGGGGAAAGACGTAATCGCCCTTCTTCCTATGGGATTTGGAGCATTACATACGTCACGACCAAATAGCAGCGATTGGTTAAATTAAAAAAGTACCCGCTTACCGTCGAGCGAACGAATCCTAATGCTGCGAGGTCAAGTAAAACCAGCTGATGAATCAGGCTACCGCTACTTGCTTCTCTCTTGGAAATGTTATTGCTTTGTCTAGAATCTTCCACCATATAGATGGAACATATCTATCACAAAGGAGACAAGCAGGTTACAGCACTGCGCTACATTACTATTCAGATCTGTGGAGAAGGAATTATTGTATTTTTTGTAGCAACAGAAGCACCTGTAATGATGAATAAATGCTAGATATATGTTTAATGTCATACCATGGAACATTCCAGGCATAGAGACAAGTAGGTAGAGGACCCACCACCAGAAAAGTTGTGCAGTGCCCCTTTTAAGATATAAAGCAAATATATATGCATTTTTGCACTTTTAAAATCGCTTTTTGCTCTGATTGAATTCCACCAAGACATTTACAGACACATATTGATGAATTGCAAAATGGTTGGAGAATAACAATGCAGAGAGATGACTCAGAATCACCCGTTCCCACCAAACCTGTTGTTTCATTTCATTTGGGCATGTTTCTGTAAAACCCTGTATTATTTACTCTCTCTGTCTCGTTTTATTCAGCTCTCAGAATCGCCTGAATTCAAGTTCCAACCGCTTCTTTTCTCAGTGCACCCGCAGACACGTTGAATCTGTGTTGAGTGTCTTGCCCTAGGACACAACAACAGCATGCGAGAACCTATTCCTACTGAGAATGAAGATAATCAGAAACTGTAATTAAAATATGTGGCATAAGGTTCTTTGGCAAATATGTTTAAAATGTTGCATAAAATATAGAAATAACTTCACTCTAATTACAAAACAACTCTTCTGCCATCTATTGGTAAAAAAAAAAAAAAAAAAAAAGGGTGGCAGCTTTAAAGTAGCACCTGTATACACCGAACACAAAGATTTTAAAAGATCGTACAGAAGCATTTGCCGATAGCTATCCCAAGACAGATGTTTTTAAAATTCCAAAATATAAGATGAAATTAGAATTTTTGGCCAATTTTCAGTAAGATCTACTTCACTCAGTTACTAAATAAGATATCCAAAATCTACTTTGTGAAGTGTCTTGTGTCTAATGAAGCAAGAAATTTAAACCTGACCATCGGTTTTTCAGATTCATATGTCGCAAATATATGGTAAAGTTTGCCGTTTTTACACATATTCACTCTGCCCTTTAGTTCTCCGGATGCCACCCCTACCCTCCTTTCACTCTTCCCTTTAGTCCTCCAGACCCCGCCCCTCCTCTCTCTTCATTCACCCCTTTAGTCCTTCAGACCCGGCCCTTCTCTTCCCTTTAGTTCCCCAAACTCCTCCTCTTCTTTCCTTTCACTCTCCCCTTTAGTCCTTCAGCCCCAACCACTTCTCTCCCTTTATCTCCCATTTTGTCCTCCAGACCCCACCTCTCCTCTCCCTTTATTTTTCCCTTTAGTTCTCCAAACCCTGCCCCTACTTACCCTCTATTCTCCCCTTTAGTCCTCCAGACCTGCCCTCCTCTCCTTTCACTCTCCCTTTTAGTCCTCCAGACACCACCCCACCTCTCCCTTCACTTCCCCCTTTAGTCCCCCAGACTCCTCATCATCTCTACCTTTTACTCTCCCCTTCAGTCCTCCAGACCCCGCCCCCTTTCTGCCTTTATTCTCCCCTTCAGTCCTCCAGACCCTGCCCTTCCTCTCCCCTTCTTAACCCCTTTAGTCCTCCAGACCTCCAAACTCCGCCCCTCCTCTCCCTTCACTCTCCCCTTTAGTCGTCCAGACTCCTCCTCCTCTCTTCCTTTCACTCTCCCCTTTAGTCCTCCAGATCCCACCCCTTCTCCTCCCTTCACTCTCCCCTTTAGTCCCTCAGACTCCTCTTTTTTTCCTTTCGCTCTCTCATTTAGCCCTCACCCCTCCTCTTCCCTTTAGTCCCCCAGATTCCTCCTCTTGTCTCCCTTCACTCTCCCTTTTAGTCCCCCAGACTCTGCCCCTCCTCTCCTTTCACTCTCCCCTTTAGTCCCCCAGACTCCTCCTCTTCTCTTCCTTTCGCTCTCCCCTTTAGTCCTCCTCCCACTCCTAGTTAGTCCTCAAATTTTAACAATCTTCTCTTCATCTTTTACTGGTTTTGAGTTGGTAAATATTAAATTTCAGCCTTTTATAATATATTTAAAGCTGCACTGCGTAACATTTCTGGTAGAAGTTTACTTGTCTCCATGGAGATGCAATTGTTTCGTACGATATTCCAGAATATGGCATTACACTTTTCGGTCTCCAGTGAATAAATACATCTTTAATACAATTTTGTGAAACATTACAGTTAAAGAAATCGCATCTCCATGGCATCCCTGACCTAAAAATTTACGTAATGCACCTTTAAGTAATTATTTAAGTAATCTAGTGTGATATTGATATCTTTAAATAACTTTTTTTTTTTTGAGTTCACCTCCAGTATCTCACCTTAATAGTACTGAAACGGGTAGACAGTCGACCAATTAGAAACTATTTACTCATAAAACCCGCCTTTCTTACTATAAAAACACAAACTCATTATACCAAGTTCCTTTATTTACTCCCACATGAACAGATGGATGCGTACAGATGGTCGGCTTAAATAACCACTCTGCCCAGAATTATATTGACAAAAAATAAATAAACTAATGAAAATATGGCAATAGCGGGATATTAAAAAGTAATTACCCGCAATCAATTTGAAGATTTTAGTTGCAGCCTCATTTTTCTTCATTACTGCTAATAACATTTAAAGATTTCAGGAAAAAAAAATATACAATTATAGTGTTAAAATAAATGGATACACAAAATTGAATGAGTTGAAGCATTTGTTTGATTTGTCGCCGTGAGGACAAAGGAAAAAAAAATCAAGATTGAGGGATTCAAAGAGACGCGTTATGGCATTTTGTTATTTATGATGGTATTTTTTATTTTAAAAGCGCCGTACCTGAGTTTTACGGTCTTTAAAAATGTGAAAAACAAGAACAAGTTAAGAGTTTTTGCAACGGTCCAAAGTTATTCCTCACTCAGCTTATGCATTCTGATCTTGATAAAGTTGGATAAAGTTAACAACAACTAGCATCTTAACTTGCACCTCCTGACTACTGGACTATAAAACATGTAATTAGATGCATACTGTTTGCAATTATTATTATTATTTTGACTCGAAGAGCTGCTTTTATAATATACCTGTACTAGGGCTTGACAAATTGTGCTCAAATGCATCGGGAAAATCAGGCATATACTGTAAATGTTTAGGTAACTTTAATTTATAGTTCACATAATATAATTAAAATGTGTTTTCTGATACTCGAGTCGTATATTTGACCGTGTAAAAGTACTCTTAATTGAGTATAAGTTGTGGTTTCTCTTCCCACTGTGAGGAAGTTTACAAGTGACAAAAGTTTTATGTTGACAACGTGAAATGATTTGAATATTTGTTTCTTACATCGCTCCTTCAGATATGATTTAGTTTATTTCAAATTTTTGGCCATAATTTAATGTTTTGTTTCTCCAAATACATCAGATGACATTTCCAGGCAGTTACAGGGTTCCCACTCTTTTTCACTGACAAAATTTCAAAACTTTTCCAACTTTTTTTTTTTTTTTTAACTTAAAGTGAATTTTCCATGATTTTACGGCATCTACTTGTGTACAAATATTGTAGGGCTAAATATGAAATGTTAACTCTTTCCACTCACCTTATGGTTTGGTATTATAGTTTTTTAACATTCAAAATACTGTCAGTGCATTTATTGTCGTCTCTTTTAAACAAACATCGCATACATTCAGAAATAATCATAATAGCCTAACGATAACTTAACAGAACACTATAGTTGAAAGAAAGAGATACTAAAATTCCACTTTTTAGTTTTTCAAAACATTAATTTAATTTACAAAATTCCATGAGTTTTCCAGGATTTCCATGATTGTGAGAACCCTGCAGTTAGTCTTTAAGTTACTCTTACTTGAGTTGTAGTTTCTCCGAATACTTATTGTACTTTTTAGTAATAGTGTTTTGAAGCAACAGTACTGAGTGCAGCTTTGGCTACTTTTGTTATCCATGGCCAATCTACGTTGCAGACGTAGACCGTATACATGAACAGACATAGATAACCCGCTAGCTGCTGCGTTCCAAATAGGAAGTGAGCATGGGCGCGCTTCTGGTTCCATTGACTCTGGCTCCAGTTCACTTTGTTTTGAAAAAATGTCACTATAACTGCTGCTGTCAGGCTCGTCATTTTGGTCTTAAAATGTCTGTATTAACCCACTCTACGTGATGTTTTTATTCCGCTTTTTTGTCCGTAAATGAATTCCTATTCCTAATATGGAACTCGGCTCCGAACACTGTGGGTGACATCACATTCCCTTAAGCCAGACGTACACTGTGCGACTTTTGGCCCTTTTTGAGATGATTTTTCACTCGTGCCCCTGTTTTTTTTAACCAAGCTGGTGCCACGTAGCGCCTCCGCTCAATTTCATTTCTCTTAAGCGACTAGGTCAAGAATCAGCTTACACTAGGTGGTTTACAAGAACTCTGGAAGTGTGAATTCGGGCATCAGCCAATCAGCGAAGAGCCATACATTCTGTGTCGGCAACGATTCTTAAGATCGAGCATTTAAAGGTTTCACTTAATCTTGTGTCCTGCTTTGTGTAGTAAACATGGGGTAACAAGAACCGATTAATACCTCACGACCAGCTCCCGATTGGCAGTCGTAGGTCACAAGAATATCAGACCTGTTTGAAATCCAGTCTCCTCTCATTAGGGTTTCGCTCTGTTGAAGTAGTTCATATAGTGTGAGAACATGAATCGTGAGCTGTGAACTTTTAAACCCTGCGATTTGTTCGTACAGATTGAGCTGGGGCTGAATGAAACGATCGAAAATATGTCCAGCACAGTGTATGTCCGGCATTAGTCTACTTCTTTACACAGTCTTTGGTAGCAGATCACAGTACGTACATGGGCAAGAGTTGAACAGTCACGAAAAACATGATTATTATTTAATCTGGACACCCACACTTTGGGAAAACTCATAGCTACGCCTCTGCTAATATTTGAAAACCAGCAAAGAGAGACCAAGTTTTCATATTAACCCAATCTCTACAATTACTCAGACTTCCCTACCGCTACAAAACCTGCCCTCTACACCGAGATTCCACTGTGATCGTTTTCAAATGGGTGCTTTGGAACCAATTACGCCCCAACTATTCCCAACTAGAAAGCGCTTTTGAGTGCGTTTTATAGCGGACCGAACCAAGATAAGACTGTACGTTAAAGAATACTTCTAGCTTCTCAAACTGCTCAAGTGACAACAGACTAGAGGCCTAACGAATGGTGTTTTTCTGTAATTGGCTATACGCGGCGAGAATGCGTAGGTGTTTCAACGAGATTTTTGTGTTTTAATAGACAGCATTGTTAGTTTAGAATATACGAAGAGAAATAGGGACTGCACAAATGACCTTAGACGTGTTCGTAGCAAGATGTATTGGATATATGCGATCATTATACAGTACAGTCGATGTTGCGTAAGTCTTATGGCAAATGCAATTCTATTATGGTTCGCGAGTCAATATATGGGAATAGGGAATGTCTTTATTTAGAAATATAGCACTGGTAGCTTTATATGAGTTACTGTTATATGAGTTTTACCTCCTCCAGTGCGGTGGTTGGGAAAGTCTCATACATGCAAAAAGAAGTCAGGGTCTAGAAGGGAGCTAAAGCAACATCTTTTAGTGTAAGAGCCCATATTACACCATTTTTGGATCTTATTATAATATTGTTTGCTCATCAAAAATGTGCCTGGGGTTGTGTTTTGCTTCATTCAGCCCTGGAATGGTCAACCTCTACTGGACAAAATGTAAAAGGTAGCGGTACTGCTGGGTGATATGGGGCAAAATATATATATTTCGATATATTTTGGTATATCTAGATATCTGTACAGGAAAAATAACCCCCCAAAACCTATGGCAAAAACATATGTGCTAAAGTCTTTTTTACTGAAGTGCAGAGAGTTTGGCAGTTCATGTAGGAGCAATGTGCTTCTGCAACATTTAAAAAAAAAATCTTGTATACTAAAATAATAATTTAATTGTAAAATAAAGGAAGAAATAAAACATGTTGTCTTCTTTTCATTCAAGAATAAAACAACTCAGCTTAACTCAAGATCATCTTTGCATTAACCAAAACCATGAGCCCTTAACCAGCGGTAAGGAACTATGAGGTTTCCCACAAGCCACTGCGCAGACAACCCAACGTTTCCAAACACTACTGTACAAGTTACACTGCAGCAGATTATTAATTTAATTCTTCTGCATAAATAAACTTTACATTACTAAACTTCACAACATATAAATCATAACTACTACAGAACCACATCAACCAGTTTGAGTTTTGCGCAAATTTGTTTACGTTTTACAGAAACAAAACTTAAAACCACGTGGCTCATTTGCATAAACTATAATCTCTCTCTCTCAAAAAAAAAAAACAGCTCTTTCCTTGTGCGGTGATGTGGTCAGCTTCTGTCGGACGAAAGGACATGACTCAATATGTGTGCTGCTGATGGCCTTGTCTGTAAATGGTGGAAAAGGTTCGTGGTGCTAGAAGCTTTTGGTTGGTACCAAGTTTCGGCATTCACGGCGGTAGTAAGGAGTGAATGAGACAACATGCGAAGGGAGGGTTAACAAAATCAAGGAGGCGGGGGCGAGCACAGCACAGAGAAGGCCGTCAAGCGAAGCGGCAAAATCAGAATTAAATATAAGCATTATATTGATATATACGATATGTCAGAATCTATTTCACGTTTAAAAAAATATTTGGAGATATTTAGAATATCAAGATATTGCCCACCCCTAGGTAGCCGTTAACTTGAACACTAGCGGTTTATCACAGTGTGGAACAGAGCATTTTGAGATTTGGAGATGTAGACAGACTTATAATGCAGTGTTACTCAAACGTGTGAATGAAACAAAACACAGCTCAGTTTTTGATGAGGTAACAGCATTATAATATGGTGTAAAGCTCACAAGAGTAAATGTAGGACCTTTAAAGAAGCACACACCACAATGAGAACGAATTATCAATACCAATGATGTTTGATAGATTAGCACTCAACACAACAACTCTAAGAGTGTTTTCTAGTGATGTTTGTGAATGAGCCAGCTCTTTTTTGACCGTTTCATTAACATAAAAGGTTGTAACTGGATCTAGTTTTTTAAAAGAACCAAATCTTTGTCTTTCTAATTTTTTATCCATTTTTTACTGATTCACCCTGAACCAACACAAGAATCAGCACAGACGCAGAGTAGGCGACACAAGTGAGAGCTTTGTTCACCAAAAACATATTTGGCATCATAATAACAGTGCAGTGTTTTATTTAGAGTCTGCATAATATCAATGGGCAAACACACTCCCACTCTGTTTGAACCATTTTAAACAGATCTGAGCCTTGGCCATTTCTCTCTGTGATTAGTTTGAAGATAAATGAGGCTTTTGTCATATAAATAAATATAAAAATAGCCAGTATATTGAACGGCTCTTGGAAATTGGAAATGAACGGACCCAAACGATTCAGATCCCATAAAAGTTTCATTCGAAGTTCATCGTAGTATTTCCACACGTGTTATTCTGGTTGACTGGTTTAATTGGGTTGCAGTTTCATTTAGTGTGGAACTTCAAACTTCAGCTCAAAACAAGCTGAACCAGAAGAAAATAGAATGTACTCCTTTGCCTGAGGTGGCACTGCAGCAACAAATAGGCATAAGAAAGTGCCTTCAACAAGTAAATCGTGTTCGCTCATTAGCCAGAGGAAAGTCCTTTCCTGATCTGTCACTTGTTATGAAAAGTTGAGCTACCCATGTTGGTTTTGCTCCACACTGGGCCATCGGGGAGCGCTGGCGACACGTTAGAGCAGGAGGAAGTTCACTTCAGGTGATATAACAGGCGAACGAGTTATGACAACTTTATTACCGCTATCCAAGATATAAAAACGCAGATCAAGGTAAGACATGACTACAGGCCGTTAGACCAGTGGTTTCCAAACTTTTTAGAGCCACCCCCTGAGACTTTTAATGAGCAGACACGTACCCCCTACCCCATCTGAATAAAGTGTGTGTGGTCACTGAACAGATCATGATATCTATTAGTCCAAATAAAATGTTCTGTTGTATGAAAGCATGTGCATTAGTCAAGCGTGGGAGATCCAAATAATGAAAACAAATCTTTTCAAAAGGAGCAATTTTCCTTTTTCCAAAACTCTGGTCTCGTACTCCCTAGAATAAATCCATGTAAATATTTTGTCTGATTATCTAACATTTTCTTTTGATCGTCACACAGGTCACTAGGGTGTCAAAAGTATCGAAAATCAATAGATACTCATTTGAGCAGGTATCGATACTAAAAAAGTCACATTCTCAGAATATAAATGAACCTTTCCTGAAGCTTTAGAATGATCTTGTGCTGTATCAGAACAAGTATAAGAGCACATAGACTACATTCAGAGTGCAGCCTGAAGTGATCCAAATCTGATTTTTTGGCCCCTATGTGACCTGTATCTGATCTTTTAATGACAGTCTGAACAACACAGATCCGATTTTTTCAAATGCGACCCAGACCACGTGGATATGTGGTCCTAAAACCGATACATATCTGATCTTTTGACATGTGACTTCAGTTTGAACAGCCAAGTTGCATTCTTCTGACCTACACGTCTAGTCAATGGAGGGAAAGCAATTTTAGTGAGTTAATTAATATTTGGGGAATTGCTGTATTCAGGCCAAATTGGAGGGAACAGTTTCAACGGTTTTTGAAATGATTGCCAAAGAAATGTCCGAGCGCAGCTATAGGTAGTCCGAGCTCCAGTGTCAACAATAAATAAATGTATAAATAAATAAAGAGCCTGCAAGACAAATACAAAAAGAGGCTAAAGACTCAAACAAAAGAAGCGGCTGTGGATGTGTAACTTGTCCATTTTACAAAGAACTGGACCGTATTTTGGGAGACAAGCCCAGTGTTTAGGCGACTTCCGTAAACACTGACATCGTTGTGTCCTCCAGTGCGCATGCGGGACACTTTTGGGGTGTTTAAGTTCACACTGGAGATCACATACAAGTCGCATTTAGTTGAAAATGTAAACGACCTCGCACAACAATCGGATTTCACAAAATAAATCAGAATTGAGCACAAAGCCCTAAATCCTGAATGAAGACTTAGACTAGTATATGCCCATGTACCACTATGAAACCTTCTTGGACCACTGAGGAATTACACAGACATAAGACTACATTGTAATATTAAAAAAACACTGCAATTTAACGTTGGAAATGACATTTTATTATCTAACAAGAGAGTGTTTATTCCGTATCGAAATCGAGAAATCGTGACACTACTGGCGACTAGACTATCCAGAGAATTCCAGTCTGGGTCCCAGGCTACATCCTTACTACAATTTACCCTCACAAGGAAAACGTAAACTCTCATTTCACTCCTCTACGACCAGTCCTTCTCCCTCCCTTCTTGGAAACGGAAAAACTATGTCAGTTGAAATTACGACAACACTAGAGACTTTCAAACACGAGAAGCCGTAACAAAGTGCTCCTCCCCTAAATCACTTTCCATTGGTAATATTAACATCACGCCATATTAGAGGACACACGGCTGGTATAATTCCTGTATAATTTATCTTTTCGCACATAAACTTTTGGGGGGAATAGAGCAGTGTAATAAATCTGGAGAACAAGCGTGTGACTTTATGGCTAGCGTCGCGCAGAACATAACTGTAGGAAATCATTTGCAGGAGACAGTATTTTTGAATTATGGGCGAGCTTGTGGCATTGTTTGGGTGGTATTTGAGAGTTCATCCGGCTTCATGAATCTGGGTAATTACGAGGAAAAGGCAGTCGAGCTTGCAAAGTACTTATGTCCAAGCAGAGGTAATACTGAGTTACTTTATAGAAGTTTTCAGAGGCCGTACTTTTTACTTGAGTATTGAATTTATAATGTTGTAATGTTTGAGTAAAAACTGTGGTTCTATTTCCCAATGTGAGTAAGTTTTGTCATTGAGATGTTATTGCTATGGCAGAAATCTTCCAAGTTATGGCATTAAACTTGTCAAGAAGGCAAGAAGATGATGCCATGATGTTACAGATCTGTCGGCCAGATCTGTGGAGAGGCGACCTCCAGAGATGTTCCACACAGTCTTATAGCTAAAGAGCTAGTTTCCATCTGTAATATAAACACGTGTAATTGACTAAATACAGGATAGATGAGTTTAATGTCATACTGCGAAACATTCCAGGCAAAACAATAACCTTTCCAAGAACATGCTGGAATTCCTCCCACCGGAAAAGTTACGTAGTGCACCATTAATTAAAATTTCAGTTCAGGAATCCATGGTAGACGGTTTCACTTTGTGGAAACCGTCTGATCTCGAAGACGGTTTCACTTTGTGGAAACCGTCTGATCTCGCAGCATTAGGATTCATTTGTCGACAGTAGGCGGGTACTTTTTTTATTTAACCAATCGCTGCTATTTGGTCGTTTGTAATGCACCGCTAGCGGGCCTAACTGGTATGTTAAGCTTTTCCCAAATCCCATAGGAAGAAGGGCAATATCGTCTTTCCCCTTAATAAAATTCACCAAACATTGTCTTTGTTCCGGCTTTAAATCCTCAATCTCGAGAATCAACACAGAATGTATGGCTTCGTCTACATCCATCTCGATCGCTTTGTTTACTATTGTGCTGTACGGCAAAAGGGACCCAGACATGGCTTCACAGCTTTTCGCTGATTGGCCGGTGCGCGGTCTACAACTTCCACCTACTCGCTGGAGTGAAATTAAATTAAGCAGAGGCATTAGGTGGCACTGGAGAAAAAAGGTTGTAGACCCCTGCCCTCATATAATGTCATGATTTTCAACTAGGATATAATATTTTTAAACCAAAAAATTGCCAAACTTGGAGCAAAATAGTCTAATGTTTAGTAAAATTTTAAATATAATGATCTTAACTTTGTTTTGGTGAAATGTCCAACCTGTCACAGGTATTTTAACAGTTCAAATGCCATTGTTTTGACCTCTTATACGCTTAATATCATTGTTATTACTAGACCCATGCAAATGAAACTAAAACTTAAGTGTATTGTTTTCTCAGCCAGCACAAATAGAAGGAAATATGTGCTACAATAATGAATTAAAACATTGTGGTACCATAAAAAAGCACAGGCTCTGATTGTTGTAGGTGAAAATAAGTTAGTGCAAATTTGTGATATGGTTCAACATTTGTGGATTTCCTTTTTTCAATATGTCAACACTGAATCACCCGTAGAGTTGTGTATTCTCGCCTGGCACCTGAAACAATAACTTCAAATAGTAGACTGTGTCAGTGTGACCTATAGCCTACTGCCACGCTTGAGAACTAGCATTTCCATCTAATATCCATTACTAAGTCCTTTTCAAGTACTGTAATTTTTCTCCCTCGATATCACGACAATATTTTGACATTTGTTTCGGGGGCGCGCATATTGGAGAATCAAACCATTTCACTAACAGCTACCGAACCATATCTAAGTTCAGAGGAGCCAGAGCCGATGACATATGCTGATCGCGTCCCCATTCGCAACGACTGCGGAGTGACAAACCGAAAATCACTTCTGCATAATTATGATTATGATAATGCAGTTCCAGTCAGTGCGTTTGGAGGAGCCATTTTGCAGCTGTTGACTGAGAACTGGAGGCAAGTCCCAGGCACAACAACAGCCAGAGTAAACAGGAGCAGGGCCAGAGAAGAAGCAGCAGCAGCTTACAAACTCTATTGGTTTAGGAAATGCATCAAGTGGGAGACATTTTGTTGACATAGAAAAGTGCAGAAAGCCTGGGATAGATTAGCTGTCATGTCAATACAGAGTGAATGAAATGACAACTGTAAAGCTGGTGAGCAAATAGTTGGTTGAACAAACTTGAATGTAAAATGCTACTGTAAATATTACATGTTACCGTAAAATCTAGACTATTGAGTGCACCTGAATATAAGCCGCATCAATTAAATTTGAACTAAATTGTAAAACTGTACATATATAGACCGCACCTGAATACAAGTCGCAGGTGTCCACATCTTCAAGAACGTTACTAAGTTCAGGCCGTCTGCTTTTATCGTCTCTGAAAGCTTTTGTCGTCTTTTTGCGTTCAGTCGGCGCCAAAATCTCACCATCGACTCACTGATGCCGAGCTCACGTGTAGCGGCTCGGCTCTGTTTACTTCTTCCACAGTCAGATCAAGCGCCTTTAACTTAAATCCTGCGTCATCTGCATTTCCATGAGGAGGATGCACGCACAAAGCGCAAAATAACTGTTCAAAACACAATCAGGCTAGAATCTTCCTCTGTGCATCAGCCCCGTCTCTCCCCACGCTATACTGTGCATGTCTCCTGCAGAAAGAGCCACTGTCCTGTCTGATTTTAGCAGATTTCAGGTTCTCTCAGGAGCAGGGCTAGTTCTGTCAATCAGGTATGAGTGAATGTTCGGCTACTGAAGTTTGAGACGTTTCTTCTCATCATTTACGCGTGCTGGTAAGACGCATCCCCCTCGTTAATGTTCATTTAGCATCATAACTTATTTTATCACACGGCGATAAACTATTTGAGTACGCTGACAATATCGCGAGCTAGTGTAGCAACTTCATGTGAACACTAGATCCATGTGTAATCGCACAGACAGAGGCATTTTCTGCACTCAGGCTGCAGAAAATGGTTTATGTAAATGGACAATGTGTCAAAAAAAGAATCCATCCATATATTAGCCGCAGGGTTCAAAGTGTGGGGAAAAAAGTAATGGCTTATAGTCCGGAGTTTCAGTATATATATTGTGCTAAGTTTACTTTTTTTGAGTTTTTAACCATGTCCCTCAGAAACAAACAAAACAACTGGTAACACTTTATTTTAAGGTGCACTTATGAACATCTAACTACCTTCTAATTAGCATAGTTGTAAATGGTTTATTTGTTATTAATTAGTATTTATTCAACCGTTTTTAATGTCTATTTCCCCTTAAGATTATTCTGCTATTAGTTACACATTTACAAACACTTTCCTATTAATACACTCCTTATTACTGCTTATTAATATGATGCTAGGCCATTTTTGTCCATGAATTATGATTCTAATAAGCTTTTGGCGCAAACAAGTAAAAACTAAATTTTTTGTGTTACTAGTCTTTAACAACACCATTATTACCAAAAGCTCATTAGAATCATGAAGTTGTCTTTAGCTTCCTTCACACTGGTTTCATTAATTATATATTTAATACATATATAACAGTGGTAGATGATATGATTGTTTGATTACTGCAGTATAATTTTCATGTGTACTGCAGCGTGTTTTTATGTCAGGTGTGAGGGAGATCAGATCAGAATGCTACAGCTAACACCTACAACTGTTTCAGCATCTTTTTACTGGCATCAGCAGCAAAATGGAAGTCTGTGCTATTGCGTCAATAATGATTGATTATTTAATATTGTGTATATAGTGTACACTGTGTAGGTGTACAGTGTGTGTTTGTTTTTTATTTATCTTTCACCTACAACCAAGATGTTCAAACTATGGGGCCAAATGTGGCCTTCAGACCGATTTCTGTTGGTGCCCCTTCTGAGTTGGCTGAAATTATCATAAGCAGTAGAGGAGTAACAATATCCAAGTCTCATGATACGATATCGTCACAGTATCAACCTCACAGTACGATATTTATTCTGATATCATGGGAAAGCTCATGATCTGGTGGGAAGGCTCATGAATGAGATGTAACGATATCCAAATCTCTTAGTACGATATTTTCACGAGATGCATCTCACGGTACGATATTTATTGCGATATTTTGTGGAGGCTAACAAAATTGAATATGCTACTTTTTCCTCTTAAAATGCCTTGACAAGACTAAGACTTAAAAGTGTTTTGAACTGTTATTTCTTCATGTAGTCTACACTGAAATGGAGCAAAGGATCATGGTCTATGTAGTTCCCTCTGTCTCTTTTTCTCTTTTTTTTACTGCACCATAACTCTTAATTCAAGCAAAGGCACTTGTAATTCGATATATTGTGATGGTCCACGATATTACTGTGACAACTTTGACGATACGATATCACGATATTTCGGTTATTGTTACATCCCTGACGAGCAGTATTTTCTATTGCATATTCAAGTATTTCTACCGCTGTATTACATTATTACACTGTGATACTGACCTAAATTACACCTGGAATCAGTGTTCCAAGACTTTTTTAATGTGTTGTTGCTCCTTAAAATGTATCTGTCTGAAAGTCTTGCTGTATTGAACTCCAGTCTATGACCCTCCACTACAAATATGTTTCTATCTACTCGATTAAAAAAAGTTTGGACACCCCTGGATTACATTTTAGCACAGGAATAAAAGTTGTGCGGTAAAGAAATACGTGCAATGTCATTTATATTGTCTGTTTATATTGTTACTGCAAATGTTGTGACAAAAATTAGGCCTTATCCCACTTCCCTACCTCTGAGCAGTCACCAAACATGTGGTTTTAAATTTCCCAGGATTGTGACGTCACAGGTAGAGACCCTGCCCAGTTTGTATGTCTATTAAACATCTCCAGACTCGATCTAAGCATTTCTCACTTCAAATCGTGTTCATTACTGCTGCATGCGAACATCAACACGGTGGGGCATGTCAGTAATCAGATAGTTTAAGTTTTATTCTCATGGTAATTCCTTCTTTTGCCAGTGGGTAGCACAGCGAGCAGCATCAGATCAGAGTGTGGGGATTAACATGATTGGAAATGCTATTCTATCCCCACATGTGAAGGACTCTCCATATAAGATAACAGGCCCCAAACAGCAAAGGATACTCCGTTCTGCTTCAAAGGCTCCCAATATAAAACAAAAGCGACAGCAGCCTTCTAAAAAAGTGCTCATTACGAGAAAAACCTTACATTCGAGTCGGGCTGTCTGTCTGCGGAGGAGAGATTTTCTGGATGGAGGGCTATTGAGTGGTGAGCGCGATGGCAAACTGATTTCACTCTCCTCTTATCATAGCAGACAAAGAAATTAAATATTGATTCCTGGAGCAGAATCACCCATTCTCTCTCCCCTCGGCCTGCACCTCCGCTGTTTCGGCTCCAGAGGTGGAAGGCTGCGGGGCTCTGACAGGCCCTGGAGTTAACACGGCGTATCTGAAGAAGATGGAGGAGATAGGGGCTGCGGATCTGACACTGGTTTGACCAAGATAGGTTTTTTATGTCGATTGCCAGGTTCAAATTCTATTCTAATTTTATAATGGGATAAAGGTTTTCATCTATCTCCTTTACAAACTTAAAGGTGCACTCTGTAATTTGTCCAGTGGAGGGTCCGTCAATTGCTTTTCTACGAAGAGATGTTATTGCTTTGTCTGGAATTTTTCACCTTTCTATCTTGATGGAGACCAAACCAGGCCAAGTTACAGGTCAGATCTGTGGAGCGGCGACCCCGCTCACAGTCAGAATGTCTGTTTTGCTAACTGTAAAACCACCTATAATTGAATAAATGTACGATAGAGCTGTTTAAACATTAGGCAGAGCAATGATATCGCCATAGAAAGAAGCAGGTGACACAGTGCAACTTTAAGATGTTTGATTGTTTGTTTGTTTTATTCGGGCATTTTGCAGCACTACAAAACAAAAAACTAAACAAAACGTAGACTACAACCCCGTGGATTATGACTGAAAGGGTTTAGGTTGAAGAAAAAAGTACTTCTAAAGCCAAACTCTTTTAAACAATGACAGAATTTCACGAAAGAAAGACATTTACAATTTCACTTACGACTATTAGCTTTCGAAACATATTGCTTTATACTTTTTTTAAGGCTTCTACAGTGTTAGACTTTTTAAAAATCATCACTCAGATCTCAGGTTGTTCCATGCCTCTAACAGAAATACAATCGCTTTTTCTTTTTTTTTTTTTTTTTTTTTAGTTATATTAATTTTTTAAAGATGCCAGTTTTGTTTTGGTTTATGGTCGTACAAACTAATAATAATAATAATGATAAAGAAGGTACAAAATGTATCGTTTATGATCAAAATTAAAGGTAATGTTCAAGAAAAGCATGTGTTTATTTAATGATAGTTAAAGATAATGTATCTAGTCTTCTAGGTATTTCTGTAAGAATTGATTTTTATATTGTTTTTTGAAGTGCACCAAGTTAGTACAAGCTTTGATATGGTCATCTAAACTCTTCCATAGGTTTACTCCACGTTTGGTAACACACATGTATCTCAATGGAGATATTACAGGTGAGATTTTTGGAGACGCAGCCAGATTCACAGTAAGAATGAATGTGTTTTAAGATATTTTTGAGCAATAAATAACACCTGTAGTTGAATAAATGCAAGAAAGATTTGTTTATTGCCATCCTGTGAATGATTTAAAGCATTAACATCTCTATGGAGACAAAAAAAATTGTGGACCCTCTTTAGAAAAAGTTACACAGTGCATCTTTAAAGAGATCATATTAGGGAGGGGGAATTCTGCAAATCAACTTTTTTTTTGGAGTTTTATACCATGTTGCAAAAAATGCCATAGAATCGTGCATTTCTACTGTTACCGGAGTCACGACCTCTTCACAGATCTGACCTGTAACATGGCCTGATGATGTCTCCATGGAGATAAACGTTTTTATTACGATCGTGTAGTGGAACATTACAGCCCAGTGCAGCAAGTGGTGGACCCCCTACCAGTAAAGTCACACAACACCTTTAAATAAGCAGATTTTTTACGTCTTTGTTGTTTCTTAGTTAAATAAAAGTGAAAAAAGGCATAGCACAGATGGCCGATGTCCCAAAGCTTGTTTTATTTTAAAATAATGTTTCAGCCTTTGTCAGATAATTTTTCTTGCTTTGGAGTGCAATATACAAAGCCGAAACATTATTTAAAAATGTAAAAAAGCTTTGGGACGTCGGCCATCTGAGTGTGCTATGCATTTTCTCACTTTTATTTTACTGTTTCTTGCATTTGCACCTCTACACGAACCTTGGTGTGCCTTTCCTGCTGTTTCTAAGTTCTCGTAAAAACCATAAAAAACAAAAACATAGCGGTTCTACGTTGACATGTCCTCCTTGAAGATGTGTGTTCTGGATAATCACGCGGAATATTGTCTTTGCCAAACGGAGCGTGCTCAAAGTATTTCTCCAAATATGGGTCTTAATGGGGTGCGCCAATGCGTACAGGAAATATTGTTGGATGTTATTGCGGTAACATAAACATTACAAAAGGAAATCAACTTTGAAATTGTGTACACTTGAACAGGCATTTATTTTCAGCCGGTTAGCTCCTAATTAGCACTAAATGGCTAATCAAATGCCCTTTATGAATATTAATACGCAGGTAAATGTTTTTGTCGCTAAGCTAATTGGGTTGTGCTTGGGCTTTAAAGTGTATTAGCACAGCATAATGTTGCATGAAGGTTAAATCTACGAATTTGACTTTTTTTTTTTCAACGTAGCCTGATACAAGACCATAGACTGGATAAAGAAGTGGACTAAGGGAGTGTGACGTCACCCACAGCGTTCAGCTCCAGTCAAATGAAGCTCATTGAGGCTGCAGTTATACGAGTGAATTTGGAGGCAGTTCTATATTAGACTAGGAATTTATTTATGGACAAAATAGCAAAATAAAAACACCAGGATCATGTAGAGCAAATGCAGCTCGCAAGCTTTAATTGGTGGCTCACAAGCTTATACCAAAAATAGTAACACAGCCAATATATTTTTTTCAAATGTTCTAGATAAACATATAGTGAACATTGCAACACAAACATCTGCATTACACCAAGTATAAATCAAGGCTTAATTAATGGTGTTTCCTAAAGGCGGCACCGTGACACCAGCAACCAGTGATGCTCCGTGTCCATGTATAAACGACCCGTACCCGACCGACGTTTTCAACTAACCCACCCGCAACTCTGACTGCAAAAAAAAAAATTGAAAATATTGTACCTGAACTGCATTTTAAAAAGTAAGATCATCAGTAGCATCATCTAAATAAAGTGAATGAAATGATCTTCACTCGTCTGATCTCTGAAAGCATGAACCATCTCCAACGCGACACACACACACACACACAGAACAGACTCACCATCATCATCACATCCTCAGCCACAGGAGGAACACTCATATTCCACTGAGTCGTGACCTTTAGTCTGACAGAAGCTAAAGCATCAGCGCACAAGGAAAGAGCTGTTTTTATCAGTGCTTACAGTTTATGCAAATGAGCCATGCAGTTTAAAGCTTTGTTTCTGTAAAATGTAAACAAATGTGTCAAAGCTGCATTAAACACATTATAATCTCAAACGGGCTGATGTGGCTTAATAGTGCTTATGGTTTATATGTTGTAAAGTTGAGTTTATTTATGCAGATTAGTAATAGTAATAATGCATGACAGCTTCTGTTCATCCCAATATTAAGGTAAATATGGTTTTAACTGAAAATGTCTTGGCTGTGTTTCTTTTTTGTGGGATCTCCAATTT
Source organism: Boleophthalmus pectinirostris (assembly GCF_026225935.1). Lineage (NCBI taxonomy): Eukaryota > Metazoa > Chordata > Actinopteri > Gobiiformes > Gobiidae > Boleophthalmus > Boleophthalmus pectinirostris. The sequence goes on from NW_026571473.1 coordinate 31,607,458, forward strand.
ATATGTAGAAATGCTCGTTTGCAAAGGTGACTTGGTATGTTGGCGTATGTTGGGTATAAGTGGCTCTCCTCTTGATTTTGTTCTTCCAATATGGCTCTTGTGAAAAAAAAAAAAAAGAGTATCATGGAGTTATAGAGAGAGGGGAGACAATGTACAGTCAATTGGAGCCAGAGTCGATGGAGCCAGAAGCGCCACCATAATAACTTCCTATTCGTAACGTGGCAGCTTGTGGGTTAGCTATGTCGATTTCTATATGCAGTCTATGTGCAAGTACACTTTATGGGCGATTTATTTGGGAAAAAAGTATTGTAGATTATCGTTTTGTCTTGTTTGTTGAGGGTTTTTTTTTTTTTTTTTGAACCTCCTGAAAATTGACTGTGTAAACAATGGTGGCCACTGTAGTTGATTTAGTATTTGACATGTAAAGGACAGGCTGTCGTTGGGCAAAACACTTCACCCACCTAGTATGGCTATAATGACATGTACTGGCTTTCCAACCACTGAACCAGTGCCGTCGTGTTATGGATAGCAATTCAATTTTAAACATGCATTTGGTCACCTTGGGACCATTTTCCAACTTAAATAATGTCTTCATATGGAAAATACACCTCCGTTTCCAGTGAGACATTTAGGCTCTGAAGCTTCCCTTGCTATCAGCAATGGGAATGAACATTTAGAAACTAAACAACTGAAGAACCATGTGTTTAGTGTTTACACAGTTTGATCGCAGAATGAGTCAGGTGATGATTTATAGGCTTGAAAAATGCATAGATGTCTAAAGTTTTATCTATGACACAACAAAATTGGCATTATTTGAATGGTGGATTTTTGCACGGTCAGAGAAGACGACTCTGGATTTTGTGGATTAATGAAACAAAATACAACTCCAAGTATGTTTTTGATGAGTGGAAAACATTATTAAAAATAATAAAAGCTTAAAAATTCATAATGTTGTTTAAGTTTTAATCTCACAGTGTGTCAAATACTGGCACATGCCCAGGGACAACATGGGGGAAAAAGTTTACTTCTACACTGCTCCAAACTAAAAATACAATGCTGTATTGATTGGTGGATATTGTTTTGTCCAGAGGCAGTTGCTGAGCTGTATCCGAGGAGGGAACTGTCCCGGCCCAAACGTCAGCTCTCTGCAGATGCCCGGAGACTCCAGCTTCTTCTCCAACCTGCTGGCGGTGCCCACGCTGGAGTTCTCCTTCCAGCAAACTGTCGCCGACCAGGTACAGCACAAACAAATACACGTTTGTTTGTTTGGATTCACATTAGCTGTCATCGAATAGACAGCTTTCTCTTAGGGGTCCTATTAAAAAATACTAATGGAAAAGAAATTACGTTTCAAGTAGTAGTTTTTTATTTAGTCATTTTGCAGCACTATAAAACGAAACAAAACAAAACATAGATCATGACCGAAAGGGTTTAGGCTGAGGTAAAAAGAACTTATAATGCCAAACCCTTTTAAACAATGACTGAATTTCAAGAAAGAAAAGCTGAGTATGAACAGCAAGTTTGCATTTACAATTTAACTTACGACTTTCTGTATATATGAGACAAAATATAAATTAAAACAATCTAAATGTAATGCATAATTCATTCATTCCAGAGCTCTATATTTTTCAGAACATAATGCTTTATACATTTGTTTTAAAGGCTTCTACAGTGTTAGACTTTTTTTTTAAAAACATCACTCAGGTTGTTTCATATACTAACCCCTCTAACAGAAATACAGTCACTTTAAAAAAAAAATTTTTTTTTTTTTAGTTCTTGTCTTCTTTTTTTTTTAAGATGCCAGTTCTGTTTTTGTGTATGGTCTTTCAAACTAATAATAATGATAAAGAAGGCACAAAATATATAATTTAGAAAGAAAGGCATCATATGAACAGCAAGTTTTCATTTACAGTTTCACTTATGACTTGTATAAGAGAGAAAATATAAATTAAAACAAACAAAATTTAATGGATAATTCATTCATTCCAGAGCTCTATATCTTTCAAAACATAATGCTTTATACAATTTTTTTTTAAAGGCTTCTGCAGTGTTTCACTTTTTTAAAATTGTCACTCAGACTGTTTCAAATACTAACCCCTCTAAAAGAAATACAGTCTTTTTTTTTTTTTTTTAATCTTCATTTTTAAAAAGATGCCAGTTTTGTTTTCGTTTATGGTCGAACAAACTAATAATAAAGGCACAAAATGTGTTGTTTATGATCAAAATAAAAGGTAATATTATAGAAAAGCATGTGTTTAGTTAATAGTCATGTGGTTTACCTGTAAAGACAATATATGTCTACTTAAAGTCTCCATTAGAATGTTTTTTTTTTTTTTTTTTTACTTCATTATCAAGTATCAAGAGACCAGTGACTACAGTGTTACAGAAATAGGACAGTGGAGGAGAGTCACACCAACACTGCCAGCAAAATTACATTAATAAACCATTGGTGCATTCGGTCAAAGATTTTTTTTTTTTTCCGCATTACTTCCTCAGTACTACCAGCAATGTGCACTGTGTTGGGCTAGGATAAATCTTACAAAGCAAATTTTTAGGAGGATTTTTAAAAATGAACTTCATGTTGAGAAAACAGAGAAGAATCCCTTAAAAATCTGACCTTTGTGAAAACTGTTGGTGCTGTTGTTGTTGTTGGTGGTGAAAATTGTTGGTGGTAGGTTGGTGAGTTTATTTTCACAAAAATCGAACCCAAGACTCAGACAGAATGTGGTGGAGGAACCTCATTGCTCTGGACTCTTTCGCTGGGAGTCTGTTTTTGCCAGAGCCAGCCACAGACCTTTCCCTTAATGAATGGTTAATTATCACATGAACACTTCAGCTTCAAAGAGTTAAACCTTCAAAAAGAGTTAACCTGCTGCTTAGAATGAGGTCAAAGTAAGAAATGACTTCGCTCTCAAAAGTTAAAAGTCCTGTCATGAGTAATTTCCATGTCCAAAAATGACAAAGAGCAGCTGATGAAAAATTACACCAGAGTCTGTCCTTTTCTGTGCAGCTGGACAGGTCCACGGACATCGAGAATCTGTGCTTTCTTAGACATCTCCATGATAATATGAGAAAAACTCCACATGAAACGACAAGAACTTTCTTTGGATTTTCCCTCCACTCATTCCAAAACCACACATCACCAAATAGTATACCAGTATATTCACTCAATGTCCATGCTACAACGACCCCTGAGAGTAGCATAAAACTTTCAATATTATATTCTATTTCTCTCTGGCATTATACGGTGTTTCACAGTTTGTTATCGTGACAGGTCTAGTGGTGCGGTGAGCTTCAGATCAGTTGACAGCAGTGTGAGCTTTGTGATTTTCCGTTCCATTCTTCCGTCAGACTCGTGTGTAAGGAATCATGTTAGTGCTGAAAATATATTGATTGACAGATGTTTTTTTTATTTCAAGCTTGTGACAGAAATTTGGGCCTTTTGTTTTCAATGTTCACAATAATACATCGGTCTTGTTCACGAGTGAGGGGAGGATGGAACGTGAGATTGGCAGGTGGATCGGAACAGCGTCGGTAGGGATGCGGTCGCTGTATTGGATCATTGTGGTGAAGAGGGAGTTGAGACGAAAGGCAAAGTTCTCGTATTACTGGTCAATCTTTGTTCCTACCATCACCTATGGACATGAGCTCTGGGTAATGACCGAAAGGACGAGACTGCAGATACAAGCGGTTGAAATGAGTTTCCTCCACAGGGTGGCTGGGCTCTCCTTTAGAGATAGGGTGAGGAGCTCAGTCACACGGGAGGAGCTCAGAGTAGAGCCGCTGCTCCTCCATGTCGAGAGGAGCCAGCTGAGGTGGCTCGGGCATCTGTTCCGGATGTCTCCTGGACGCCTCCTTGGAGAGGTGTTCCGGGCATGTCCCACTGGGAGGAGGCTCCAGGGAAGACCCAGGACACGCTGGAGGGACTATGTCTCTTGGCTGACCTGGGAGCACCTCAGCATCCCCCCGGAAGAGCTGGATTTAGCGCGTGTGGAGAGGAAAGTCTGGGAGTCCCTGCTGCCGCGACCTGGCCCCGGATAAAGCGGAAGAAAATGGGTGGATGAATGGACTGATACTGTTTTTTAATACACTTTTTTTGGACACTCAAAGACACTTTACAAATAGGAAGCAACATTGTAGAAAACAGGAGGAATCATGAGGGGAATACCAGATAGGTAAACAGGTGAGTTTTTAGTAGTGCTTTGAAGTTCTGCAGTGAGTCTCTGAGTTCCTGATGGATTGTGGCAGTGAGTTCCAGAGGGAGGGGGGTGACGGCAGCAAAGGCCTGGTCCCCTAACGTCTAGTGTTTCAAGTAGTGACACATCAAGAATCCAAGTATACTATAGTTACATGACATGACAAAAACTGAAAACCTACATTTTTAACACTACAACAGTCAACATAGCTTGAAAGGGAGTGTGGCATATCTGTTTTCATGTGCGTCGCGACATTTTTATTTTCATATATAGATTTTAGCATGCCATAACCACCCCTAATATTCACACAATTTCGAATCATGAATCATTGTAATATTTGCGAAAATTAGCCCTGTGTGGTGACCATTTAAAAAGAATGACAACTTCAAAATCCGACCGCTGATTTGGGTTGAGGGACCTTTGATTAGGCTACTTCACAAATCAGTGATGGGCTCCTAATTTTTTTTTTCCCTAAATGATTTGTAGAAATTATTGTGGGAAAAAAAAAAAAGGAACGATTGACTTTGCTTGACATTGCCAATCTTTTTCTAATTACAACAATTCCTCACATATGCCATGGAATGAAGAGACATACCATGGTGCAGGGGACATACATTTGCAAAATACAACTGAAGCTCTTTCTAACATTAGATGATTGCAGATTTGTTTAATAAAGCATCAACAAAGAATGAATTCCTAATGAACAGATACTATATTTCGAGCTCTAACTGTTTAATTAAGGGGTACTAAGCCTGAATCATTCTTAAAGGCGTCAAACCTGATTTTTACTTCTTAATTTTTTATGTTATTAGGTTCTCTAGAGTTTGTTTTCATACCTGACAGTTTCGACTGCTCACTAGCGCTCTTGTAGTGGTCACGTGATGTTGCTGTGACGTGTCTGGTCAGCTGATTTATACAGGTTTTGGCGTGTCTCCCTATCGGTGGAGGAAGGACGACAGCGACATCTGCAGTCCGACTTCCTCAGGACAGTAGGTGTGTGAGAGTAAAAAAGCCCCCTCGTCGCGGTTTATAGTCCCGTTGGCACGCTTCAGTTTTTTGATTGCCTCTTTAATCCAGTTGCAATGTCTGTTGTCCTCTGTCCGTCTTACTTCTTAATTTTACATCTTAAAAACACGAAAAACAGAACTTCTTCATTTTAACTGGAATGGAGTGGTTCAAAGTTATTCTTCAATTATCTTATGCATTCTGAGCATCCTAATTATTCAGAGAGGAGTTTTAAGCGCTTTTCAAAACTTTGAAATACCAGATCGGAGTTTCACCATCACTGTAATGCGAACAACAACTAGTATGCCAAACGTGTACTTCCTGATTCTCGGAGGATAATACACTTTATAATGACATTCATAAAAGGCACATATTACTGTACTGTCTGATCTGTTATAATGTTGTTTCCTAATCAAGAACATACCACAAGTTATGTTTGTTTTATTCACACGTGTTTACCACAAAAACCCTGCATATCTCGTGAAAACACTCTGTTCCACTCTGTGATGTCATTAATACAGGTGTTCCACTGTGTTTTTAAACTCCGTACACCTTCTCTAGTATTATTTAGATGATTTCACCCTTGGAATTGCCAATCTCTACTGAACTAAAGGTAAAAGGCTGCTGATAACTTCATCGCGTCATGACATCACAAGGTGGAACAGAGCATTTTGAGCTTTGGAGATGTAGACAGACTAATAATAAAGGGTTACTCAAACACGTGAATGAAATAACTGGACTCCAGGTATGTTTTTAGGAGGTAACAATATTCTAACGTGGTTTAAAGGGATCTGTCACTTTCTTATTTCTTTGGATATATCATTGCTCTGCCTGGAATGTTCCACAGTGTGACATTAACCGGCTTTAACTTACATTTATTCAATTACAGGTGGTTTTACAGCTCAAAAATACCTAGAAAAACAGGTATTTTGACTGTGAGCGGGGTTCCCTCTACACAGATTTGACCTGTAACTTAGTCTGGTTTGGTCTCCATGGTGACAGAAATAATGCCATTAATGCCGTACTGTGAAACATTCCAAGACAAAGGAATAACATCTCCATGGAGAAAAGCATTTGATGGACCTTCAACCAGAAAAGTTACACAATACACATTTAAAGTTCACAATTTGGCCTAATACTGTATAAGAGCTTTAATATACAATGTATTTATTATGATTTAAGTATTTATTCATGCTTTTTATGGATAACACAAGCATAATTATTATAAAATGCTTCGACAGACATTTAATTTTGCACTTGGCTTTGATAGTATAGATTCGGCCCCTTACTGAATAACAACAAGGCATCATGGGAGAGCTGGGAGTATGCGTGGCCCGTTTTGCGGTATTAAAAATGCAGTATTGATGTTTGTTGTAGTGCTGCGGGGCGGGAACAGAGATTTACCAAAAGTCTTCAAAACTTCTTTCGAGGATCGTGTGAAACTTTGAGCTTAATTAGCGCGAAAGACTGTCACGTTGTTTACCACCCCCGAGGCGGCGCACCCAATGAAAAATAATAAAAGTAGAGTTTAGATGTGTTTATGAGTTGGAGTCTGCCGCTCGTATATGCGCAGGTTAAAGAGGCTGGTACCGTGGAGTTTAAAATAGATGTAGTAGTTGTTGTGATGCGAAATGAACTGAACCGAAAGGCAGTGTAGTGTAAACAGGAATAAATTGCTTGTATTACTTGTATTACATAAACCATAGAGGTGATTGTATTGAGTTTATACTTTAAAGAGGAGGGATTATGCAAAGTACATTTTTGATGCTTTCTACAATGTTATAATTGTTTCCTCATCGAAAACATGGCTGGAGTGGTTTTAGATGTCATCCTTTTGCGATCTCTCCCAGGCCCTATTCGAACCCTGCGTACGGTTAGCTGTGAGTTTCTATCAATTGCTTCTCTAACAAGCCTACTTCACCCATGCATATACATGACAGTTCTCCTTAAATATACCAAAACATGATACAAAACTGTTGCAGCAACTTGATAAACCTGATGCGATGTGCAGTGGTTTCATTAGATGGATGCACAGTGATTGGTTTGTAATAGCGCTCTGAAGGGGGGTGACTTAACTTGGGGAGCAAAGAGAGAGAAGACTCAAAATGAAAGTGGAACTTTTAAAACATGTTAATCTGTTGTTTTCTTTTCCAAACAATACAATTGTGCAGTTAAAGGTTGTATGGAGGATTTTTTTTGGTTTCAAATTGTCAATGATAGCATTATAGAGGTGCAGTAGCCTTGTAATTATGATGACCAAAAAAAAGAGAATAAAAATTCATCAACTCTGGACGTGGTGGGGCTAAACATTTGCCAATAGATAACGACACTGCCTCGTTATCTGTTAGCTGACAGGCTGTCAATCAATCTCCCTACGTTTCTAGCGTAACTGACTTGCCTGCGCGCCGCCGGTACGTGGTTTACGTACGCCTGTCACGCAGTCCACAGACGCAAGACGCACAGACGCTGTTTACTCCACCAACGCAACAGTTCTTAGCGGCTTTTTTTGACCTATATCTTCCTCGCAGTTAGCACAAAGTTTGTTGCAATGGCGACAAGAATCCAGGAGCAGTTAGCCGCAAAAGAAAGTCCGTTTTTGAGGTCGCTGAAAGAAGAAGACAAGGGGAAAAGCAGCGAAGCCAAACTAAGGTGATTCTTGAAGATTCATTCCAGCGATGGCGCAACTGAAGCAGACGCAGGGTCTAAAGACTGACGCATTGGTCGCCAAATTACTCATTCATTTCTGCTTATTATGAAAACGTACTTTATTTCCAATAGGTAGACAAACGTTTTTCAGGACACGAAAGCGATATCCTATGTCTGAAAACGTAATTTTCAATGCAAAGAAAGAGTCCGCTTGCTGCTGCGTGTTGTAACTAGTTCATTCGCACTGAATCTCCGCGCACTCTTCTCTGCACCCCTTTCCTGCTCCTGTCCCCGCTGCCCGTTTCGCTCTTCCCCCTGCTCCTCACTTCTCCGGGCACGGAATCTCCACGCACCGCTCCCCTCTCCTCTCTCCTCTCCTCTCTCCTCTCCTCTCTCCCTGCTCCACTCTTCTCCCCGCTCCTCACTTCTCCGTCTTGCCTAACCAACACTGTAGTTAGTTGTTTACAAGTCATGTGCAGCGCACCGGCTGTAAACAAACCTGTTTCTGGCGTAAGGAGGAGGCGGGAGGAGGCGTTTCTACGTAGGGAGCTGTAGGGGAGGGGGGGTGGTTTCACGCATGCGCAACATTTGAAAAAGGACAAACAGTCGCTGGATTTCTCGTTCCTTGGAAAATCCTCTATACAACCTTTAATACCCTAGAAGTAAAATACCTTCAAATACCTAAAATTCCTTAATTTGGAAAAAAAAAAACTGTATGTAGCCTGTGCTGTTACTGTTAAAAAAGTTACTACAATCATGACTGAACCCGGGTTGCCTGACCCTTAACCTGCAGATAGTTTTATTACAGTGATATTATAGCCAAAGGAATATTTAATTTAAACAACCAGGTAAAGGCGCGCCTCCAGGCCAAGTAAGACGAGTCAGCTTTGTGGAAATGCAAGCCTACTCACAGTATGGTGGCCATACCAGCTTGTTAAAGCCTGATCTCGTCAGATCTCAGAAGCTAAGCAAGGCTGGGCCTGGTTAGTACTTGGATGAGAGACCACTGGGAAAATCAGGTGCCACAGTGGGGCGCGAGTTGCAAAAACACTTCACTCACATTGCCTAGTATGAAAGTGGTGTGTGTGTGAGTGATGATGGTGGTCCTAGGGGCTGATGGTGTAGATCGGCTTCCATCAGTCTGCCGCAGGGCAGCTGTGGCTTCAATAGTAGCTTACCACCACTGAGTGTAAAGGCCATAGACTGTGGAGTGGATTCACCCATAGCGATCGATTGCAGCCAAATTAAGCCAGTCGAAGCTGGCATTTAATGTGGCTAATCTACAACCAGGGACCATACGTGAAAGTCCGAGCACGAAAACGAAGAGCCAGTCAGGAGCGAGGGTGTTAAAGGTAAATGAGGTTTAGCAGGGGGCGAGCACCTAGCAAAGAGTCTGTGCATCAACAAGTTGCTAATACTAGTGCCAGAGACCTCGGGGAAAATTTACTCTTGTGAGCTTTAAATCATGTTGTAACACTGTCATCTCACCAAAAACATACCTGGAGTTGTGTTTTGTTTCATTCACATATTATATATATGTTTGAGTAATCCTTTATTATTAGTTTGTCTACATCTCCAAAGCTCAAAATGCTCTGTTCCACCTTGTGATGTCATGAAATAACAGCTACATTTGACTTTTTTTTTTTTTTTAGTAGAGATTGGCAATTCCAGATCTGAAATGATCCAAATGCTTCTAGTGAAGGTGTATGACGTTTAAAGAACACAGTGGAGCACTTTCTTGATTACCACATGACATCACAAGGTGGAACAGAGTTTTTTCTGTTTGAGAGAAGAGCAGGATTTGTGTGTTTAACATGTGAGAATGAAACAAAACACAACTCCAGGTCTGTTTGTGATGAGGAAACAACATTATAACATCAGAAAATAGTGTAATATGGGCCCTTTAGTGTTCGTATCTTGATTTATGGATGAAATAGCGAAATAAAAACACCAGGATCATGTAACGTGGATTAATACTTCATGTCTGACAGCAGGAATTACAGAGAGAAGGGTTAAGTCAAATGGAACCAGACCTCAAAGGCCTATCCTATAGAGTTTTTCGGTGCAATGAAAACAGTCAAAATAAAACAACTTCAGCCCATTCACTCACCCACTCCGTCTCTTGGAAACAGGCACCGAGCGATACGAGAATGAGCAGAAACAAGTGGGTGTTTGGAAGGTGAATTTGCCTCTTGCCCTCCTACATGCATGTTATGTAGAGGTGGGAGGGAGTTTAGTCACTACCTCGGTGAAACAGCTCCACACTCCCACTGGGGTATAATTACACCACTATATTAACAATTACAGTGTGCGGAGCCCGTGGAGTCCGAATGGTGTGCAAGATGTGCGAGAATCATTATAAATACAGTTTGTCTGCGGTATTTCGTTTAGTAAATAGTCAAAATTGCAAACTCTGCTGGGGGTAAGCGGGCCAGATTAGCTGTACAATTAAAAAAAGGGTTGTTTTTACTGCATAGCCTTAGATGTCTGCTTGTTGCACTTCTTCCTGCTGCGTTTTAATAAAATAGTTTTTCTCTTAGCAGTTTTCTGACATACTTTTACTACTACTTCATTAATATATTTTATAGTGCAACAGTACGTACTAGATTAAAGGGCGCAAACAGGTCTATCCTTTTTATGCATTATTCGTGCATCATTTAAAGAAGATGTATTGGGGTTTTGTCTGCTATATAATTATAATCTATGACAACTATGGATCATTATGTTATGTTTTGGACATTTTAAAACCTCAATTGTCATCTAATCTAATCAAATAACTTAATAAAACAAAGACGTCCGCTGACTTCTGAGTTGGAAAATTGCGGATACCAATGAGAGATGATTCTCACCTGCCCCATGCCACATTAAACACTTTAAGCGTCTTACAAAACTTAGTGAATTTTAGACCAGTAAGATCCTTTCTGACTCCATATGAGGCACGAATGTTTTTACACTCCATGATTCTGGCTCATATAGAGTATTGCATAACCACATGGTCACTTGCTGCAGGCACAACACTCAAACCCATCGAATCACTTCTTAAAAAGCCGTAAAAATACTGGACAAGAAACCACTTTCATTTCACCACTGCACTATTTTAGATAAGTACAACTTGCTTAATTTTTTTATAATTTTGTTCATTTTAAATATGGATGTTTTATATATAAAGTTTTGCATGGACTTGCCCCCCGTCTGTAACAGGATTTTATTAAAGTAAAGACTGTCAGTGGGATGGGAACTAGGGCCACAGCCCGAGGGAACTGTGAGGTCCCACACAGATGCACCACATTTGGAAAAAGTCTGTCTCAGTCAAAGGCACTAAATTTTGGAATAGTCTCTCATTATCAGTAAGAGAGACTCCAACACTTGCCACTTTCAAATCCCACTTGAAACAGTGACTAAAGGAAAACCAGACTTGTGGACACTTTTAGTTTAGAACTGTCACTTGCTGTTGTTGTTTTTTTTTTTTGTTAAATTTGTGGTGTCACCTGCCTAGGATATTTACTCTGCAGTGTTGTAGATGTCCATTAATATACACTGTCCCTATTTAAAAAAAAAAAAAAAAAAAAAAAGGCGTCAAAATTGCATCGAATAACTGTAGTTGTACACGTGTGCATTTAAGGACAAATGCTGAAGATGCCCTGAGTGTTTTGGGAATATTTCAATATTTCAAATACATGCACTACCGGTCAAAAAGTTTTAGAACGCCACACTTTTTCCATTTTTTACTGTTTACTGTTGATCAAAAAGTATTCTAAACTTTTGATTCATGAAAGTGTCCACCTTTGGCAGATATAACAGCTGAACACACTCGTGGCTCATTCTGTTTGCAACAGAAATCAAATATTCTTCAGAAAGTTCTTTCCCAAGTCTGTTGCAGAACTTTGACTCTTCTGTCCAGTTCATCCTAAACCAACTCGATGGGGTTTAAGTCTGGAGACTGTGCTGGACACTCCATGGTTTCAAGCTCACCATCTTGTTGAGGTAGTTTTGGCAGAGCTTGGACTTTTGTTTTGTATCTTTTTTAAACCTCTAATTGTTCAGTTCTTACCTTTGTACCATTTCAAGCTCTTCATTGGACTTGCACAACTTGAATTGCAATAAATAACTGGAAAAATTTGTAGTATACATCCATGTATTTATCCTCGAAACCTAATAAAAACTTATTTGAATCTGTACCGACAAATAAAGGCGGGTTTATAGTCCAGCGTCAGGCCCCACCAAGCTGAGAGCTGACGTCCTAACTCAGACCTGAATCATTCCAGCTTTTGCGGAGCTCATCAGGGTCCATGTACGTTGTGGGAATAAAATGTATACAATTTGCATTAATGATTTGTTAACTTGCTGTGACAATAAACACATGACAAAAGGCTTATATACAGATGTACCTGTGTGAACCCTTAGCTTTTCTGAGCTGTTTTTAATCAGTTGTCTTTGTATTGTCTTTGGATCAGCCAATCAAAGTCCCTCAGCAGAAGTTCAGCAAGTAGACATCTTCGGCCGAGGTGTGCGTAGACGGAACAGCAATCACCACAAGCTTTTCTGATTGATTCTGAAGACCTGTGCAGCACATCCACATAGATTTGGCACTGAAGCGTAAACCAGCCTTAAAGTCTGTTTAGTTGTTAAGTGATGGTGTCATTATCGGGCCCAACTGGCAACTTCACAGCTGATTTCTAGCTTTTTTTTTCTGTTTCACCACAGTGCTCTCTGCCTTGGACCCAGAAATGACAACACATACCGCCATCATCATACGGGTTTTATTATTTTGTATGGGGCTACCAATCTTGACTGCAAATAAATTCTATACAGACTACAACAGCTTTTTAAAACCTCCCAGATAATCAGTGCTGTTCAACTTATTGGTGCAGATGAACATTTTACGCAAATGAACGTACTTGCAGCAAAAACTTTTCTTAAATTCGCCATTGAAATGAATAGAATCCCAGTTTAACCAGAAATGCCACCACAAGAAAGCTCCGTTTAAGAGCATTTAGAGACAAAAGTGGGACTGAATAAGGTGAAAGTATTTATGAGGATGTTTGTTTCTAGTGTATGCTTCAAAGAGAAGAGAGAAAGAAGAAAGGGTTCAGAGCGTTTCCTCCACGCGTAGGATAAAAACATTACCAAGCCGAGTTCAGTCTGGTTCAAGTGCAAATTTACCACTTATCAACTAGGCCACTCTTCATGCAGGATATTAAACACAGAACTAATCACGGCTATGAAGTGCAGTCTAATTTATATTTCAGATCACACTTCGCTTCTGTTCTGACGCACACTGTCCCCTACTCATTTTCAAACTCCGCTATTTTCCGATCTATGGTATGTTATAATGTTTCTTCATCACAAACAGACCTGGAGTTGTGTTTTGTTTCAGTCACGCAGGTTTAACACACAAACCCTGCATAATATTTAGGCTGAGTTCACTTTGTTCCACCTTGTGATGTCATGTGGTAATACAGGAAGTGCTCCACTGTGTTTTTAAGCTTCTTGCACCCTCACTATAATCATTTGGATGATTTCAGCCCCAGATTTTTTGAATTTAATCTCTACTAAACAAAAGGTAAAAGGCCCTTTCGCTTCCAATTAGACCATATTAAACCCTAGCCAATCAATTTCATTTCTCTCCAGCAACTAGGTCAGGAATCGGAATACACTAGATGGTTCGCAGAGACCCCGGAAGTGCAAGTTCGGACACCAGCCAATCAGCGAAGAGCCGTACATTCTGTGTTGGCAACAATTCTCGAGACTGAGGACTTAAAGCCAGAATGAAGAGAATGTTTGGTGAATTTTATCGAGGGGAAAGACGTTATTGTCCTTCTTCCTACGGGATTTGGGAAAAGCTTAATGACTACCAAATAGCAGCGATTGGTTAAATGAAAAAAGGACCCGCCTATTGTCAAACGAACGAATTCTAACACTGCGAGGTCAGACGGTTTCTACGAAGTGAAACCAGCTGATGAATCAGGCTAATTGAACTCATACCAACCAAAACAATGGTCCAGGGAGAGAGGCTTTCCTGTTGTTTTTCCAGACTTCTCTCTCTCTTTTTAATGTTATGATGATCATTATTTATGTTTTGATTTGTTTGTATTGTATAGTATTAATGTATTTCTTATTCTGTAAAGCACTTTGAATTACTTTGTGTACAAATTGTGCTAAAGTTATAAATAAAGTTGCCTACTACCACCACATAACATTACAATTGCAACAGAGCATTTTGAGCTTTGGAGAATGAAACAAAACACAACTCCATGTATGTTTTTGATGAGATAACAACATTATAACATAACTTAAAGCTCACAAGGGTCAATTTTGCGTAATATAGGACCTTTAACTTCTATTTAAACCTTATAGAACCCTCAGAAACTAAACCAGGAGCATATCAGGTCAGCGTTTATTACACACTCCCTTTGCGAAAAACATTTTAGTCCACCAATCTGTCTCGAAACTTCTTCAATTTCTAGTGCAGTTTTCTTTCATAGTTGCCTCCGCTCGGAAAGACGGTAAATAGTCTTAAGTGAACGCGCTCCACCTGTCCAGGGCAAGGAATGATGGGAGATTACCTGTGCACCGGTCGAGCCCTGCACATCTGCCAGACCGGGGGTCCTTGGGTTTAGGGGAAATTATAATATAAGCATAGATTCACACTCTAGCGTTATGTAACTTTGAAGACAGGAGCGTGTTCGGGAATGAAATGAGGGAGAGGAGGGAGATGGAGGGGAGGAAAGAAAGAAGAAGGGAGATTCAAGGGTACTGCAGAAAGAGAACACAGAAAAAGAGAGAAAGAGGTGGGGAGGGAGAGTGAGTAGAGGTAGAAAGAGAGAGAAGAGAGGGAGGAAGGTTCAAAAGAGGGGAAGAAGGAGGAGGTCAAGAGGAAAAAGAAGAGAGAAGAGGAAGAGAGAAAGATGGAAGGGGGCAGGGAGAGAGTGAGGGGAGGAAAGAGGAGGGAGGAAAATGTAGGGGTAGGAGGGGAGAGAGATGGAGAAAAGAAAGAGCAGAGAGAGAGGAGTTGGGCAGAGGGAGAGGGATAGAAGGAGAGAGGAAGCGAAGAGAGGGAGGAAGGAGAGAAGAAGGAGGGAAGGGAAGGTAGAAAACTAAGGAGATATAGAAGGAAGGAAGATGGAGGGTGAGGAGTTAGATAGAGAGTAAAAGACAGAAGGGGGGAAGGAGAGAGTGACATGAAGAAAGAAGAGGGAGGAAGATGTAGAGGCAGAGGGGGAGAGAGCATGGGAGATTTGAGGGTACTGGGAGAAGGGAGAGGTGGGTGGAATGGAGAATGAGATGGAGAGAGATAGAGGGGAGAATGGAGAGAGAAATGGGGAGGTAGAGAGTGAGAACTCGCCTGGCGCCCCCTGGAGGGTGCAGTGATGCTGCAGGACACAGAAGAGGGACACTTTTGTTCTGAGGACTGTTACCAGCCTCAAAACTGCCCTGACACTGGATCTGGTGACTCTACCTGTTTGTTTTTTTGTTGAAATTGCCCCTTGTGGACAATTAAAGAAATTTTACAGGAGGAAAAGAGGGATGGAGGATAGAGAAGAGGAGAAAGAGACAGAAAATATATAATATATATAAGAAGATTGAGAAAGGAGAGAGAGAAAAAGAGCAAAGAAGGAAAGGGGAAGCAGATTTCAGAGTACAAGAGGAAGAGGGAAACGAGCGGGGGACGGGGGTGGAGAAGGAGAGGGAGACGAGATAGGGAGGGATGGGAAAAGAGAGATGGAAGAGAGAGAAAGACAAAAGAATGAGAGAAAGAAGGTGAGAAGCAGAGAGTGAAAGGAAGGAGAGAAACAGAGTAAATAAGCGTTGAGGAAGTGGTGGAGCTGAAGTAGGGGAGACAAGTGTGAAGAGAGAGCGAAAGCAAAAGCGAAAGAGGGGGAAAAAACGGAGAGATGGAGATACACAGAGGTGTTTGGCTGAAGAGAGGAGATGCCAGTGAACGTCATAAAGTGCAGACATTATCTACTGTCAGACAAAGACTGTGCCAAAAAGTCAATTTCACTTCAGTCCATTACATGAGCAGGTGCTGTTCAGAGGCCTGCAATAACACACACACTCACACACACACACGCGCGCACACACACACACACACAAATACACTCTGCAGGCCAAACTAGGTCCTCCAGGGGGCGTTGCGACTGTAAGCGGAAGCAATTTTAGTCAATTTTGCAGTAAAAGTATTGTCACAAAATGGAGGGAAGGCCAATCCAGTATATTCTACTAATATTGTAAGTCAATTTAACCACCGCACATTCACTTTTATACAATATACACACATACTTGAAACTAAATTGCTGTATTATTTTCAATTACTATATTAGAATTGTAGTTTGAAGGTGCATTGTGTAACTTTTCTGGTGTTGGGTCGCTTTTCTCCATGGAGATGTTATTGCTTTGTCTGGAATGTTTCACAGTATGGTGTTAAACCTTTCTACATCATGGAGACCAAACCAGACCAAGTTTTAGGTCAGATCTGTGGCGACGTGACCCCGTTCACAGTCAGAATGCCTGTTTTTCTAGGTATTTTTGAGCTATAAAACCACCTGTAATAGAATTTTTTGGAAGTCGCACTTTTTTCATGGTTTGAGTAGTCCTGCAACTTATACTCCGGTGCGACTTATCTATTAAAGTTTTCACACTGACAGCCTCGAGACTGCGCTCTAAGGCTTGTGTGCCACTATCTGCTGCTCCTATTACTCCGGTAACGCTGACACTTCGCTCTACTGCGCATGTGTCCTGCAGAAAGAGCCGCTGTCCTGTCTGTATCACTTCAGTCAATTGCACCGTTACTTCTGTACCAATTTAAACAAACTTATAAAGACAACTGAGAAGACTGAACACAAATGCCCCCAAAAAGAAAATCATGTTTTGCAGATTACAAGCTGCAAGTAGCGAAATGCACAGCAGAAGACTGTAAATGAGTGGCAGAAAGAAAGTTTGGAGTGAGCGAGTGTCTTGTTGGATGGATCGACAAACCATGAACTTCAGTGACGACCGAAACCATCCTGCTGGGATAATTGTAACTGGAACTGATGCCGACTCTGATGACAGCGACACAGAAGAGGAAGTGGTGCTCCGGAGGTCGCAGAGTTGCTCAGAAGTGACACTTAGGATGAAGAATTCAATGGATTTAGTGTTTTGGAGTGAGATGGAGAGTTTGGTAAACTTTTTCTGTTCTGTGGTTTATGTTATAGTTATCTGAAGAACTGTTCATATGTGATGTTAACAGTCTTTTGTTCTCTGCCCTATTCTTGTTACTAGAACTTGCCTTTCATCATGAAGTGTCGGTTCCTGGTCTCTGATTTTATAAAATGCATTTCCCTAAAAAGCGCGACGTATAGTCCAGTGCAACTTATATGTTTTTTTCTTATTCATTACACATTTTTTGGCTGGTGCAACTTATACTTCAGAGCAACTTATAGTCTGAAAAATACAGTAAATGTAAGGTAGGACTGGTTTATGTCATACTGTGGAACATTTCAGGCAGAGTGATGACATATCCGTAGAAACAAGCCTTAAAAACAAAAGTTACACAGGCCTACTACCACACTACAGGATTTTTTTTCCTGATTTTGATCCTAGCTTGCTTCTCCTTGAGTTCCTGGAGCATGGCTCGAGTAGTACTTCCAGTAAGTATTATTTGTGGTACCAAATCCTTTCTCCTCATGTCTGTGGAGCCATTGTGATTCTGTTGTCCGGTCACAGCTCCAAAATCTCAAATCATGAGCTTCAAACATGCTTGACTTTCACAATTGTCCCCTGCGATAAACAACAGCCAATCAGAACAGTCAATCTTCCGCCAGGCTCTGTTGCCTAGTGACGGCTCTTACACTGATATGGAGCTGGTGCAAACTTTTTCATTTATCATCACCGCAACGATGACTGTAACAGGCTCATGGAGTGAATAAACCACTTCTGGGGGCAGCATAAGCAGAATTTAATCATTTTGTTTTATTTTCCCTGTAAGTAAGAGCACGGGGAAAGGTACGTGTTTTGTTTACGGAGTAATAATGAAAACCTGAGTGTGGCGGGGCCGTGCTTTTCATATAAACCCTGCAGCTCCAGCTCCTTCCTCTGCTCCTGTGTGCTTTAAGCTCAGAATCATGTTTGGCTTTCATATATTCTCTGTACCCTCCATTATTTATACCTCCACCTGACCTTTGACCCTCAGCTGCTTTCAACACTGTGCACAAAAGCTATGGCAAAAACTGTACGCTGCTCCTATGCCGGGAATCAATACTGCAATGTTCTTATAGGCATCACTGTTTCTATTCCTGGGTTCAGTGGAACAGATATATCAAACCAGTGTCTGCTGTATGGTATAATCTATAATCTAACACCCCAGGATCATTATGTTATAATTTGGACATTTTGAATTGCAATATTGATCAAAAAAGACTTAATAAAGGAAACAGCTCCACTGACTTCTGTATTAGAAAACTGTGCCCAGTGAGAGCTGACGTCACCGTGAGTGTGTACAGTGTACCAGAGTCCTGCACCGCTCGGGTATCTGTGGGTATCTGACGGGTACGGGCAAATAGTTGTTGAAACGGGTGGGTTTTAACGTTCTGGAATTTTACGGGCGAGTATGCGTGCGGGTAGTAATTACACACAGGCAGGTCAGGACTAAATCAAGACTAAACCAGGACTACACCAGGACTAATCTTGGACTTGAGAGAGAAAACCCCGAGCCCAAAGCACTTACCTCTGTGAGGCGTGTAGCACTGCTCCGGTTCTTTCACCTCGATGGACTACGCAGGCGCACCTCCGGACCTGTCCCAACAGTGAGTCCTGCTTTAGTCCTGCTTTAGTCCTGCTTTAGTCCTGTTTTTGTTCAAGTTCAGTCCTGGGTTAGTCTCGGGTCAGTCCGTGCTGTTTGCAATGCAAAAGTTTGGCATCACAATCAATGTTTCTCAGTAAATAAAGCCTGTGAAGTGATGGTGGATTTTTGACAGTCGAGCCACACCTATGAATTTGTATTTGTACTGAAGAAAGCGTAGCCATTTCATTTCATGATTGTAATTCTTGAAGTTGTAACTTTTCAATCTGTTTTCTGATGGATGCTCCAGTTATTAGAAAACTTGTAATTTGTGTGTGATTTATCATGGACACGGGCGGGTAACAGGTGGAATGTTAACGGGTCCGGGCGAGTGCGGGTTTAACTGTGATAGTATCATGGGTTAATGGGCGGGTGCGGTGCTGAACTGCGTGGGCGGGTGCGGGTCTCCAAAAATGGACCCGTGCAGGACTCTGCTGTGTACAACCCCGAAGGATAGATGTAGATCAAACTAGCAATAGAGGTGTGTAAAAATATCGAAATATCAAATATCGTATCATTTAATGTGATGATACAGTATCGATATCGTGGACTGCTGTATCAATTTATTGCCAAGAGTATTTTTTTGGTATATTTTACTAAATTATTTTGTTACTGCACTACAATTTTGTTGCTTTTTAAGAGGAAGGAAACACAGCGCATTTGATATTTGCACTGTTTTGGAGAGTAAAATGTTTGTGTTTCATATTCACTTTGAACAAGAAGTGGTTTAACAAAGACTTTTAGCATCACAGTCATGATTTAGCTGTTATTTTTTACTGAACTGTATCAAACCAATGAAATATACTGTATTGAACCGAAAGTGAACTGTATCGAGATGCATATCGTATCGTGGCCTATGTATCGTATCCCCAACTTCTTAAAGATACCCGGCCCTAGAAAATGCAACAATGCTGAATCCTACACTTATCACCAACTAAGAAAAAAAATAAGTAAAACTGAAGCCGTGGCTGTGCATATGTGGCGGTGAAAATGTGAGTTGATTGGAGCAATGACATCTTCTTTTTTTTCTTTTGCAACATGCACACAGACATTAGACAGGACAATACAATAAGTACATTACAGAACAATAGAATATAAATGCATACACCGCCACAACAGACAAGGTGTAAAGTGCGTGTATGAGTAAGAGTGTGAGCTTTCAGCATCAGTAATAACTAATGACTAATTGTGTATCGTTATGTAGAGATTCTTAACAGTGTGTTGGAGGGATAAGCTCAATGTTGAGAATAATGACAACTGCGGAAATAATAACAGCACATATGCCAGTCTGTATAATTACAAGTGGAAAAAGGAAGAGGTGGGAGAACCTAGTTATGTTTGATAATGAGTTTTTCAGATTGGTGTTTAAGCCTCCCATTTTTTAATTTTTTTTTTCATGTGCCCAAAAAACCTTACCTTAAATGACAGTGTAAGAAAATGTTTTTGTTTGTTTGTTTTTTTCTTTCAATGTGCAGTTGTACATGTATGCCTAGGATAGATCCTTGTTTTTCTAAATTTGATTGATTTTTTTAAATTATTTTTTAATGACACCTTGAATACAGGAGAGTAACGATTACTCCAACATAAATCAGACTAAATACAACTTCGAGAGAGTAACTGAGAAGGAAACAACTATAACAACACTGTTCGTTGGGGCTGGTTGTAATTGGTGTGTTATGTTGTGTTGTTGGGGCTGATTGTGAGGGGTGGATCAGGTTGTGCTGCTGCGTAAACTTTGCTCTTGGCTCCTCACTGTGCTCTGTTAGATATAGTTCATCCAATAGTGACCAAAATGTCTGTTTCTGGCGTTCGTTATCGCCTATATATAATACATATATTTATAATTTTGGCCTATAGGCGCCCCCTCAAAAAATTTATACCACCAGCCGCCGCTGATCTCCAGTATTCCAGATTGACAGCAGTTACTTTGCAGTATTTATAGGACATTAAAGCTCACAGCCACCAGTCTAACTATCCAAACACTTTTTCCAGCAGAGATCTATGTGAGTTGGAGCAGAGGCTATACACTACTAATCAAATCCTTCTGCTTTTCAGTGGAGTCTGGAGAAACATGGGCCCATTAACTAAAGAATTGAATGAACAGTTAAACGAATAAATGAGCAGAAAGAGAGGTTTTAGCTGCGGAGGTGTGGGGCTGTCCATCATGTTTAGGGCTCGTAGTAAACTTCAGTAGACTAGGGAGAGAAGTACGCACAAATACAGGCTTTGAACGAAGTACTTGTTTACCAGTGTGTAGTACAGGGAGACAGCGGAGATATCAGAGAGGTAGCAATTTGCGAACTGTTGAGATATGAATCTTAATCGCAATATTAAAGAGGGGGAATTTACTTCTGTGGGGAATTGCTACTACATAACATTTTTAGATCATCATGTTATGTTTTTTCTATTAACGGACAAAATGGTGAAATAAAAACACCAGGATCATGTAGAGCGGCTTAATACGAACATTTTAAAACCAAAATGATGAGGCTCACAGCAGCAGTTAGAGAGAGAGGGTTGGCAGTTTTTCGATGTAAAGTCAATTGCAGCCAGAGTTGATGGAGCTGGAACCACCCCCACGAACGCGATGGCTAGCGGGTTTTAGCTATGTCCATTTATATATAGTCCGTGTGCACATCGCATCAGGTTTGTCAAGTTGCTGTGTACGGTTTTGTATCATGTTTTGGTATATTTATGGAGAATTGCTGTGTGGGCTGAGCATTGCACTTACAGCTAACCATAAGGTAAGGTACAGCTTAAGATGCATGGATGACATTTCAAACCTCTTCAGGCATGTTTTTGACGAAGGGAACGTAACATGGCAGACAGCTAAAGAGCATTGATTTTGCATAATGTCCTTTATATTTTGTTAATTAAATTTGCAGTGGTCCAGAGTTATCCCTTACTTACCTCATGCATTCTGAGCATCCAAATACTATAAGTTGTTTTGGAGTATGAGTCGCACCAGCAAAAAAATGCCTAATGAAGAAGAAAAAAAACATATATAAGTTGCACCGGACTGTAAGTCACACTTTTTGGGGAAACGTATTTTATAAAATCAGAGACCAGGAACTGACATTTCATGTTGAAAGGCAAGTTATAGTAATAACAATAGAACAGAGAACAACAGACTGTTAACATCACATATGAACAGTTCTTCAGATAACTTTAACATAAACAACAGAACAGAACAAGTTTACCAAACTCTCCATCTCACTCCAAATCATTAAATCCATTGAATTCTTCATCCTCGGTGTCACTTCTGAGCAACTCCGTGACCTCCGGAGGTAAACAGAGCCCCGCTTCCTGTAGCTGTTGTCAGACTCGGGGTCAGTTCCAGTTAAAATTATTCTGGCCTTTCTGAATCCTGACAGGATCGTTTCAGTTGTCACTGAAGTCCATCCAATGATTTCCAAGAAAGGTGCTCCCTCTCGGTCGTCACGAAGTTTCTCACTCACTCCAAACTTACTTTCTGCTGCTCGATTACCGTTTTCGGCTGCATATTTCACCACTTGCATCTTGTAATCTGCAAAACATGATTTTCTTTTTGGGGTTATTTGTGTTCAGTCTTCTCAGTTGTCTTTATAAGTTTGTTTAAATCCATGATCCATGATTGAATGACATGATCCCAGACAGGACAGTGGCTCTTTTTGCAGGAGACATGTGCAGTAGAGCGAACGTGCCAGTGGTACAGTAATAGTAGCAGCAGATACTGACACACAAGTCTAGAGCGCGGTAACGAAGCTGTCAGTCTGAAAATTTTAATATATAACTCGCACTGGAGTATAAGTCGCAGGACCACCCAAACCATGAAAAAAAGTGAGACTCATAGTCTGAAAAATACAGTATATATAAGCATTTTTTTCAACTTGCCATCCCAGTAACCAACATCCTAGCACATGCTTCCTGACTATCTCACAATAAAACACTAACACTAACAAGACATAGACGGCACACAGCGGGCGCACAGTTGCTTTTTTTTATTCATAACTCGTAATAGTATCCTGGCATTTTGCATATGTTTACATTGCGATAGCACACGCTGGATCTCATGTCCTTCTTCTCTACAGACAGAACCCTGCTGTAATAGAATCATACATGAGTGAATATGCATGGGAGGATGTATGCATGCGGGGCCGTCTCTTCCCCTGGGCCTAACGCGGACTGACACGCATCTCATTGAAAAGCACAGGGCCTTAAAGGAATGCACAAACATGTATACACACACAGCAAGCAGCGCGGCCCAGATAGCGTCCGATGTGCGAGGTTGTATTCGACGTCCGACGAAGAGGGCGGAGGGAGATCTCGATGCAGTTTATGAATAATAGAACAGTGTCTTATGTTAATGTGGTTCTACGCTGCATATGTGATTGGATGTCTCTGTGTTCCAGAACATTTTGCAGATTTCTGGTCTTTTGAGGTTGGTGCTGTGCGTTGGGAGTTTGGTAGCGGAGTCGTTGGAGCTCTTGTTTTGCAGTAAGAGGAGCGTAAATGTGATGCTCAGGCCTTTTGGTGTCGAATCACTATATTTTACTTTTAATCTGAACTGTCATTTATTTACTTAGACTCAAGAAATTCAAGACCATTTAGACTTTTTGACATTGCTGTGTCAAGTTAAAGGGTCTGTGATAAGTTGGATAGCTCATTTCACTAAGCCATGGTTAAAATCATTGCATTTAAGATTTTACTAAAGATTTTTCTCAATTTGGTCATTTTTTTAGGTTTAAAATTTTACATCCTGGCTTGAAATCATAACTGTTACCTAGCCAAAAAAAATGAATTAATCTTCGACAAGAGAAAACATCTTTTTTTAATAGAAATAAAGTTTAAAAGTATCAGAAAAAAATTTGTCTTGTGTTTTTGTATAGAATTCTCCCCAGTATGATGCCATTAACATGAAACTCCCTAAAATAGTTCTAGTTCAACTTTTTTTTTCTTCTCTTTTTCTTTGCACGTATATAACATAACAGTAAAAAAGCACACTAGATAATTAAATTAATAATTTAAATTTAACATTATAGTTGTGCATTAATAAAAAAAAAAAAATACATATACACACCTTGGATTAAATTAATTTGATTCATCTGATATTTTGTGTAATTTTCATCATATTTTTCAACTTTTCTTCACAAATTGCTTCTTGATTTGTGTAAAACTATCATTTACATTTACATCAGGTATTAGCCGACCAAATTAAGTCAAAATTTGAGAATCATCAGGACCTGTCACTTTAATAGACCCAGTAATACAAGGGTCCCCAACCACCAGTTTGGGGCCCAAAACCAGACTGCTGGTAGGAATGGTAGGAATATATTATATATCTTTAAAAGGTGTTTGCTTATTTTTTTATAGTCTACCACCATACTTATGTGTTTTACTCTGAAAATATAGTGCAAATTATCCTACTAAACAGCAAACAGTATTAAGTAGTGAGTATTAAGACATTTTTTCAGATTGTACTTAAAAGTTTTCTGCATTTTGACTGATTATTACTGGCTCAACCCCCTGAAAAATGTATTATGTTTATTAAAATTGTGTTTTAAATCCATGATTCAAAGGTGCATTGTGTAACTTTCCTGTTGAACGGTCCGTCACCTGCATGTTTCTTTGGAGATGTCATTGCTCTGCTTAGAATGTTCCACAGTATGACAATAAACAGCTCTATGTTACATTTATTTAATTAAATGTGGTTTTATAGCTCGAAAATACCTAGAAAAACATTTTGACTGAGCGGGGTCACCTCTTCACAGATCTGCCCTGTAACTTGGTCTGGTTTGGTCTCCATGAACATAGAAAGGTTTAATGCCATGCAGAAACATCTCAGACAAAGCAATAACGTCTCCATGGAGAAAAGGATTTGAAGGAAAATAGACCTTTAAATAACTTTGTGTCCGTGGGTTTCCTTGTTTGTTTGGCAGACGGCTTGTTTCTGGCAACTTTGACTTTTGGTTTGAACACAAGAATCTGTAAACTGTCAAGTTGTAATCTGACCTACAAGAGTTCTCAAATTCACGAAAATCCTTCTGGCCCGACTCTAGATGTTGCAATTGCACAGTTTACAAGTCGTTCAGAGAAATCACAGTGTTGGAGCCGAACCCAAGCACCAAAACCAACCAAAACAAACATGATGACGCCAACAGATGTGCTTAAAGTGGATATGACAGGTTCTGACGATGATTTTTTTTTATTGTGATAGCAGAGACAGTAAAAACTGTAAAAGACATTAAACATGGGAGTAGGTGAGTAGGTAAGTAATAAAACAGAAGAGATGTAAGAGGGTAAGGGTGGGAGGAAAACAAAACAAAAAATAAACAATAAGAAAATCTCACAGTATGATATTATCAATATATACATCTCATATTTATTGCGATATTTTGAAGAGATTAATAATTAAAGATGGGACACTTTTTTTGCTTTTAAAATACCTTGACAAGATTTTAGTTTGAATTAGTACCGTCATAATCCCAAGAATTCAATTCAAAAACATATTTCTTCATGTTGCCTGCACTGAAATGAATCATGGGAAATGTAGTTCTCTATGTTTATAAGCTGTTGCTACAATAAAACCATCCGTTTAGGCAAAGAAACTTGTGATTCAATATATTGTGACAGCCCACGATATTATTGTGACACTTTTGACGATACAATATCAGGATATTTCGGTTATTGTTCCTTTGTTATTTATTTATTTATTTTCTTTCTTTTTTTGTTTTGTTTTTGGTCTGCCACATAGTGTTAGTACAGCTTAGGACAGTGTAACTATATTCTCAAAATTAGTATATAGGAATACATCACGATAACTGATCATACAATTTTTGGAGGGGATTATCTGTATAGTTGTAGGGAGTATTATCGTTACATCAGGTTGAATTATTGTACAATTGTACAGTATGATTGTAGTACTGTGTTTCTCACTGTTTGAGTTGAGCTGTAGAAGCCTTTTGGTGCAGTGCGTGAGTTGTAGGAAGTATTATCAGTTACATAAGGGTGAGTAGTTGTACAGTTGTAGGGAGTATTATCTGGTACTTAAGGGTGAGTTGTACAGTTGTACAGTTGTAGGGAGTATTATCTGTTACATCAAGGTCAGTTATTGTACAATTGTAGGGAGTATTACAGTATGATTGTAGTACTGTATTTCTCACTGTTTGAGTGGAGCTGTAGGAGCCCTTTGGTGCAGTGCGTGAGTTGTTGTACAGTTGTAGGGAGTATTATCTGTCCCTCTATAATCTGGTGCAGTGCGTGAGTTTTTGTACAGTTGTAGGGAGTATTATTTACTCTGTCCCTCTATAGTCCTGTGCAGTGCTTGAGTTTTTGTACAGTTGTAGGGAGTATTATCTGTCCCTCTATAGTCTGGTGCAATGTGTGAGTTGTTGTACAGTTGTAGGGAGTATTATCTGTCCCTCTATAGTCTGGTGCAGTGTGTGAGTTGTTGTACAGTTGTAGGGAGTATTATCTGTCCCTCTATAGTGTGGTGCAGTGTGTGAGTTGTTGTACAGTTGTAGGGAGTATTATCTGTCCCTCTATAGTCTGGTGCAG
Organism: Boleophthalmus pectinirostris; assembly: GCF_026225935.1. Lineage (NCBI taxonomy): Eukaryota > Metazoa > Chordata > Actinopteri > Gobiiformes > Gobiidae > Boleophthalmus > Boleophthalmus pectinirostris. The sequence goes on from NW_026571473.1 coordinate 31,633,663, forward strand.
TGTGTGAGTTGTTGTACAGTTGTAGGGAGTATTATCTGTCCCTCTATAGTCTGGTGCAGTGTGTGAGTTGTTGTGCAGTTGTAGGGAGTATTATCTCCTCTGTCCCTCTATAGTCTGGTGCAGTGTGTGAGTTGTTGTACAGTTGTAGGGAGTATTATCTGTCCCTCTATAGTCTGGTGCAGTGTGTGAGTTGTTGTACAGTTGTAGGGAGTATTATCTCCTCTGTCCCTCTATACTCTGGTGCAGTGGGAGAGCAGGAGTGTCCACGATGGAGAGCAGTTTGTCCAGTGTCCTCCTGTCCCTCACTGCGTCAAATGTCTCCATCTCACGGCCGATCGCGTTTGTCCATCCGTCCAACGTTCGACGACCCGGTAGAAGATCTCCAGTAAAACACCCGTCCCATTGTAGACCAGTCCAGATGGAACGCAGCGAGGAGGATTTAGTAGCTCAGTAGAAGTTCAGTCCCTCCCCTCTTTCTCCGTCTCTCTCCCCGTCACCCGGGCACCCTCTCCCACCTGTGCCGTCCCTCTGAGTGCAGTGGCAGCAGCAGACACTTGGCAAACAGGAGCACGATGCTATTAAAACAATGAACAGTGTCTGCTCTTGGCACCGTGTAATCTGGAACATCATTGTGCGTTGTAAGCCAGCTCACCTTTATGTTAACGCTGATAAGACTCCACAAATATCAGAGCGCTGGCAGCTTTGTCTGGGTTTAGTTACAGTTAAAAATCTTGTTTGCGGTCCACTGTTTGTGAGATATACGGCGGTAATTAGGTTGACTGGGGCTTTGTTGAAGTGCACGGAAGGTTAGACGACACTTTTCACAAAAACCAAAAAGAAAATGTTGGAGTTTTTCAGATTTGGGGAAGTTTAAATGTTTCTTTTGTACATTTCACTAAATAGTTACAGGTGCACTATGTAACGTTTTGGTCAGGGGTCCGTCACCTGCTTGTTTCTAAGGATATGTCACTGCTCTGCCAGGAATGTTCCACAGTATGGCATTATTAAACAGCTCTACCTAGGGCTGCTTGATTATTTTAAAAAAATCATTATCACGCTTATTTTGGTCATAACTGAAATCACGATTATTCGATTATTCGGCATTTCTCTCTCAAAAAAAACAAAACACTTTTTTATTGATAATTTACGCAAAACTTTCAAATTGAAAATAAATTCAGGCTACAAATATGTACCTTAGAGCAGTTTTGAGATGTATAAAACATAAAATGAATAAAATATACTTTGAACATGAAATAAGGCATAGAAAAATATAAATGTATCCAAAATAAGCTATATATCCAGCTGTTCTACAATCTCTATAGTTAAAAAAATAAAAATAAATATACTTATTTATACAAAAAATATCCCAAAATAAACTTTGTTAAGCTTTAAAATATTTCATCTCAATTATATGAGTAGGACTGTAGCAATAACCGCAAAAATGAATTTCCACGGTACTAAGAGGCCCATCGCGGTGCATGTTGGGCCACCGTGATCACCACACGTGACCAAAGTGACCCGACCTAGAGTCCTGCATGGGTCCATTTTTAGAGACCTGCACCCACCCGGGCCCTTTAACATTCCACCTGTTACTGCCCGTGCCCATGATAACCCAGGAGTAACCCAGGATTAAGGAGGGCCCTTGAAGACCGTCTGGTGACCCCAGAGGAAAGGACTGGCACAGAGCTCCGTGGTGCATGGAGGTAAGTGCGGCCGTCACCCGATCTTGCTTTTTTTAGTCCGCGAGTACCCGACCTGGAGCAGAACTCTGACCCGAGCTGCCACAGTGAGAGCTGGAGAGATGCAGCAGCACTTGTTCCAAAGCCAAATGTTACTTCTCCCACGCTACACACACTATATCCGTGCAACAACCAAAGTACATGTGTATCTGCGCAACAAGCACATCATCGGAGAGATTTTTCAGTGCCGCTAGAAATATTGTAACTCCGGGGGAAGGGGGGGAGTGGGTGCGATATCATCACACACTGCACTGTTGAGCCACTAAACCGCACTGCAGGATAAATTCTCTAACCGCGACAGCCCTGTATATGAGTTTGGAGATTCGATTCGAAATGTGATTAATTGCACAGCCTTAGCTCTACCTTACATTGATTCAATTGCAAGTGGTTTTAAACCTCAAAAATAGCTAGAAAAACAGGCATTCTGACTGTGAACGGGGTCGCCTCTCCACAGATCTGACCTGTAACTTAATTTGGTTTGGGCTGTATGAAGATAGACATTGTAAGACCATACTGTGAAACATTCCAGACAAAGCAATAACATCTCTAAGTAAGGGACTGTTGGATTGTGTGAAATGAGCTGTGTGTTTTTCCCGTATCCACGGATAATTTACAGGAGGTAAACCATGGACCTTTGAGATGCTCGAGCGAAGCCTGTTTAAATTGGAGAAATTTAATTGGAAACACTAAGACAAATAAATTACAACACCTTTATAGTGTTAAATGAAGGTTTAAACTGCCAGAAAAATGTCGTCCTTGTGCTTAAACTGTCCCTGCATTTTGGATGGAGTTTTTCACCACTACTTTTTATGTAGTACTTAGTAGTATTTTTGTATTTTTCTGCCCATCAACCAAGTAATAATTAAACTTTTCAACGGTTTTGGGTTTAATCTGCTCACATAGTCAGATTTAGCTCTTTAGTGTGTAAAGGTTTTAATCCTAATCAATGTTTACCAGACCAGGACTGAGACCGAGATCAGACCAGGACTGAGACCGAGATCAGACCAGGACTGAGACCGGTTTAGTCCTGGTTTAGTCCTGGTTTAGTCCTGGTTCAGTTCTGGTTCAGTCCATATGCAGAGCAAAAGTGCGGCATTGCAGTTTAAGTATTTGTTTTTTCCATTATTCATTTAAACACAAAATCGAAAACTGGAAAAAAAAAACAACAACAACAACAACAACAAAAAACTAATAGTTATTTAAAAAAAACAAAAAACTAATAGCTATCTTTTTTAGGTTTTGGAGACAAATAATGATGGAAATTGTTTTTTGTTTTTTTTTCTGTTTTCTTATTTTTAGTTTTATTTTATATGGATGTTTTTTGTGTGTGTGTGTGTGTGTGTGTTGATGACATCTCACCGCAACTTCCTATATTTTTGTACTTTTCTGCCCACCAACCAAGTAAAAATTCAACTTTAGGTTTTGGGTTTAATCTGTTTGCATAGTCAAATGTACTTAAATGGAAACCAACGACTCAGCTGTTTCGAGTGTATAGGTTTTAATCCTAATCAGTGCATACAGTAAGACGTGTCCTTGAGCAAGAGATTTATGTACGAAAATGAGTTCTTCAATTTTGACCCATTTCTTTTATCAATTTTCAGGTTTTTAATTTCATCGTCTGCACATACACTCTTCAGATCCAGTTAGTTTTGCTCATTGAAAACAGGAAGACCCCGCTGAGACCCCGTTAAGTGTTTTGTGTGGTATATATGAATACACGGATGGATATGGATAAAGAAAACAGATTCTATTAAGTGCGCAACATATTTATATATTTTTGCAAGGTCCATATCTCGAAGAACTTTCAGGGTCGACCGCAACTTCCCTTTCTTCCTGTACAGCGTCTGCCTTGGATGTCTTTGTTTGCGTCTATTTATTTCATTTATTACTTTTTTAAAATTTCAATTAAGAACGAAAAACAATAAAATGGGAAAACAGTTTGTTGTTTCATTATTTCGTTTTAGTGTCAAACAAAAAAACAGATTTCAACCTCTATTTCTAATATTTAAAGTTTATTTCAAATAACACCAATCAAAAAACAGTCTTGGTGCCTAGTTTAATTTTGATATTTTATTCTCTCTGGTTTATTTGCCTTGGAAGTTCTGCTGCTAGAAGGACTTAGTTGGAAAATCGTTGCAATTTTTTGGACAAACATGTCTTCCTCTTTTATAGCGACGCGTTTACTTTCATGTTTCAAAAAGTCATTGTTGAACTCCATGACAAGAAAAAAGTAACAGCAATAAACTCTCCTTTGTTCAGTTGACACCATAGAACTATAATAAAAATTGTTTTTATTATAGATCCATGGTTGAGAAGCAGAACTTCCGGATCAGATAAACCAGAGAGAATAAAATATCAAAATTAAAATCGTCACCAAGACTTTAAACTTTAAATTAAATACTGGAAATAGAGGTCGGAATCAGTTTTTGTTTTTGTTTGACACTAAAATGGAATAATGAAATCACAAACTGTTTTCCCATTTTACTATATTTCGTTCTTAATTGAAAATGAAAAGAATGAATACCTGAATGATACTTGGACCGATTCAGAATACACTAATACTATATTCAGACTGCAGGGCTTAACGCTCAATTCGAATTTTTTTGTGAAATCTGATGTTTTGGCGAGGTTGTTCACATTTCCAATTAAATGCGACTTGTATGTGTGAACTTTAAACGGCCAAAAAGTGTTACGCACTGGAGGACACAACGACATCAACCACAGCGAGCGTGCTCTGTGTTTACGGAAGTTGTCCAAACATGGACACGAGCATTGAGCACCTGGTTTTTAAAGTTCCTCTCGTACCAGAGCCAGAACATGAACAACTTGCTTGTTTTAAGGAGGAGATTGAGAAGGAGAAGGACGAGGTTTGTGGTCGTGGTGTTTTGTGGGGCAGTGGCAGCAACGTCTGTTGAAAGGAACGTGTGGATGTGGAGACGTAGCCAAGAATGGTGAGTGCTTCACTTCAGTGACACGGAGTTCATTAACAATTTTTGCCTACTTCAACGCAGAGTAGTGACGTTTGTGGCTTGTTGATAACGTGTAGGTTAGATGAATGCGCTTTGGCCGTTCAGACTGAAGTCGCATGTAAAAAGATTGGATATGTATCGGTTTCAGGACCACATATCCAAGTGGCCTGGGTCACATTTGAAAAAATCTGATCTGTGTTCGTCATTAAAATTTGGGTCACATAGGGGCCAAAAAATCAGATTTGGGTCACTTCAGGCTGCAGTCTGAACGTAGCCTTAGACAATCTCTTCATTTTCAGATGGCTGTGATTGATTAAGTTAAGATAGTTTCTTTAGTAATTATTTATAAATGTGTTTACTAGTACATGTCCAAATATAATCATCATATTTTCTTGTTTTAATACAATTTATGCTAAAATGATCAGACAGAAACATTCTTAGAGAATGTATTACAAATGTATTACAAAGATCATTTTACATTCAAAGACTATTCAATTTCATTTTTCTTTTAAATCTGAAATACTTGCTGGTAAATGCTTGCGTAGCCCCAGGAGTCCCCGTACCTCAGAACAGTGGATTAGACAACAAATTTGTTTTACAAGAAAAATTAAATATTGCAAGAGATTGAAAAACTTTTGCAGTTTTCTAATTCTAAAGTCACCGCACCGTTAAAGCGCCCACATCCCATTTTCTAATCTTTGTCATAATGTTGTTTCTTTATCCGTGTATCATTTGTTCATTTGTTTTTCAAAATAAAACTAAAAATAAGAAAGCGGACAAACAACAATTTTCTTCATTATTTGTCTCCAAAACCAAAATGCATACGGACTGAACCAAGACTGAACCAGGACTGAACCAGGACTGAAACAGGACTGAAACAGGACTAAAACAGGACTAAAACAGGACAAAAACAGAACTAAAACAGGACTAAAACAGGACAAAAACAGGACTAAAACAGGACTGAAACAGGACTAAAACAGGACTGAAACAGGACTGAAACAGGACTGAAACAGGACTAAAACAGGACTGAAACAGGACTAAAACAGGACTGAAACAGGACAAAAACAGGACTAAAACAGGACAAAAACAGGACTAAAACAGGACTAAAACAGGACTGAAACAGGACTGAAACAGGACTGAAACAGGACTGAAACAGGACTAAAACAGGACTGAAACAGGACTGAACAGGACTGAAACAGGACTGAAACAGGACTGAAACAGGACTAAAACAGGACTGAAACAGGACTGAAACAGGACTGAAACAGGACTGAAACAGGACTGAAACAGGACTAAAACAGGACTAAAACAGGACTAAAACAGGACTAAAACAGGACTAAACCAAGACTGAATGTCGGGATGGGCCCGGAGGTGCACCCACATAGACTGTAGGGTGTTCAGGACTGAGACCGGGACCAGAGTGGGACTTAGACAGGGACTTAGACTGGGACTGAAACCGGGACCAGACCAGACCAGGACTGAGACCGGGACCAGACCAGAACTGAGACCAAGATTGAGGCCAGGACCAGGACTGAGACTGGGACTAAGACTGGGACAAGATCAGGACTGAGACTGGGACTAAGACCGGGACTGTGACCGGGACTGAGACTGGTTTCGACCTGGTTTAGTCCTGGTTCAGTCCTGGTTCAGGCTTGGTTCAGTCCTGGTTCAGTTCTGGTTTAGTCCGTATGCAGCTCAAAAGTCCAGCATCGCAGTTTAAGTGACAGAAATGGGAAACAACCGTTATCATTTTTTTTTTTTTCCATTATTCATTTAAACACAAAATCAAAAATCTTTAAAAATGAATCGTTATCCGTTTTTACATTTTGGTTTTGGAGACAAATAATGAAGCAAATTGTTGTTTTTTTCATTTTCTTATTTTTAGTTTTATTTTGAAAAACGAATGAACGAATGATATAGATTTTTCTTTATCACAAACATATCTGGAGTTGTGTTTTGTTTCATTCGCACACGCTGCACATTTCGAGTTCTCTCAAACAGAAAACACTGTTCCACCTTGTGATGTCATGTGGTAATACAGGAAGTGCTCCACTGTGTTCTTAAATTCCACTAGAATATTTTTTATTTCCTCAACCCTGGAATTTCCAATCCCTCCTGAACAAAATATAAAAGGAGCTGTTATCTTGAAAACTACCTCTTCGTGACATCACAAGGTGGAAGAGTGAATTTTGAGATTAGATTTAGAATAATAAAGGGAAACAAAACACAAATCCAGGTATGTTTTTGATGAAGAAACATTATAACATGAATAAAAGCTCACAATAATCAATAGGACCTTTAATTAAAGGTTGTATGGAGGATTTTTTTTTTTTTTTTTTTGTTTCAAGTTGTCAATGATAGCATTATAGAGGTGCAGTAGCCTTGTAATTATGATGACCAAAAAAAAGAGAATAAAAATTCATCAACTCTGGACGTGGTGGGGCTAAACATTTGCCAATAGATAACGACACTGCCTCGTTATCTGTTAGCTGACAGGCTGTCAATCAATCTCCCTACGTTTCTAGCGTAACTGACTTGCCTGCGCGCCGCCGGTACGTGGTTTACGTACGCCTGTCACGCAGTCCACAGACGCAAGACGCACAGACGCTGTTTACTCCACCAACGCAACAGTTCTTAGCGGCTTTTTTTTTTACCTATATCTTCCTCGCAGTTCGCACAAAGTTTGTTGCAATGGCGACAAGAATCCAGGAGCAGTTAGCCGCAAAAGAAAGTCCGTTTTTGAGGTCGCTGAAAGAAGAAAACAAGGGGAAAAGCAGCGAAGCCAAACTAAGGTGATTCTTATAGATTCATTCCAGCGATGGCGCGACTGAAGCAGACGCAGGGTCTAAAGACTGACGCACTGGTCGCCAAAATTACTCCTGGACAGGAAACTTCTGCTTATTATGAAAACGTACTTTATTTCCAAGAGCTAGACAAACGTTTTTCAGGACACGAAAGCGATATCCTATGTCTGAAAACGTAATTTTCAAGGCAAAGAAAGAGTCCGCTTGCTGCTGCGTGTTGTAGCTAGTTCATTCGCACTGAATCTCCGCGCACCCTTCTCTGCTCTCCTTTCCTGCTCCTCTCCCCGCTGCCCGATCCGCTCTTCCCCCTGCTCCTCACTTCTCCGGGCACGGAATCTCCGTGCACCGCTCCCCTCTCCTCTCTCCTCTCCCTGCTCCCTGCTCCGCTCTTCTCCCTGCTCCTCACTTCTCGTCCGCGAACGAAATGTCCGCACACCCGCTCCCCCCGCTCCTCACTTCTCCGTCTTGCCTAACCAACACTGTAGTTAGTTGTTTACAAGTCATGTGCAGCGCACCGGCTGTAAACAAACCTGTTTCTGGTGTAAAGAGGAGGCGGGAGGAGGCGTTTCTACGTAGGAGCTGTAGGGGAGGGGGGTGGTTTCACACATGCGCAACATTTGAAAAAGGACAAACAGTCGCTGGATTTCTCGTTCCTTGGAAAATCCTCTATACAACCTTTAAATATACATTTCTGGTTAAATCCACAATTTTCTAGCTAGATTTAGTTTTCCTCAGTGTTTTATTATAAGTCATGAAATTTCAAACTTTTTTTTTTTTTTCACATAGTCTTATAATAATGTTACACTCACTCAATTATAATAAATACCCATGCAGTATTTGCCAGCGCGGGTGTCGGCCATGTGGAGGACATCATTATAAGTGATGGGGTACGGCCTTCGCCCACTCACCCCAAGCACAGGACCTGCCGGAGAGGCTAGCATGCTAATGACGCATCCTTCACCTGCTCCCGGGCTTCATTAAAACTGAATGGAGAGTCTTTGATTTGTCTCTGCTTATTTTGTGTACAGTGTAGTGTGCAATAATTGGAAATAAGAATGTGGTATTGTTATGGAAAATCTAAATTATTATTATTATTGGAAGGTTCATATTACACTATTTTCTGGTCTATGTTATAATGTACTTTACAATAACACAACTCCAGGTCTGTTTTTGGTGACGTAACCGCATTAAAATATGGCCAAAAGCTAAATGTTGTGTAATATAGGCACTTTAAATCTGCAATGAACGATTTTTTCTTGTAGATTTTGTTTTGTTTCATAGACTATATTGTGAAAGTAGTTCATTATGACAAAATCAAACCAAAGATTATATCTAAAATGCAAACCTGGAAGAAAGAGCCTGATAAAATCTCCATGGAGACAAGCCGTAGTATCCATCACAAAAGTATAGTATAACTTTAGAACTTTTTCAGGTGGAGGGGATTAGTTCTGGTTTAGTCCTGGTTTAGTCCTGTTTATAGACCTGGTTTAGTCCTTGTTTAGTCCAGATGTAGTCCTGGTTTAGTCCTGTTTATAGACCTGGTTTAGTCCTTGTTTAGTCCAGATGTAGTCCTGGTTTAGTCCTGGTTTAGTCCTGTTTATAGACCTGGTTTAGTCCTTGTTTAGTCCAGATGTAGTCCTGGTTTAGTCCTGGTTTAGTCCTTGTTTAGTCCTGATGTAGTCCTGGTTTAGTCCTGGTTTATAGACCTGGTTTAGTCCTGGTTTAGTCCAGATGTAGTCCTGGTTTAGTCCTGATTTAGTCCTGTTTATAGACCTGGTTTAGTCCTTGTTTAGTCCTGATGTAGTCCTGGTTTAGTCCTTGTTTAGTCCTGATGTAGTCCTGGTTTAGTCCTGGTTTATAGACCTGGTTTAGTCCTTGTTTAGTCCAGATGTAGTCCTGGTTTAGTCCTGGTTTAGACCTGGTTTATTCCTGGTTTATAGGCCTGGTTTAGTCCTGTTTATAGACCTGGTTTAGTCCTTGTTTAGTACCAGATGTAGTCCTGGTTTAGTCCTTGTTTAGTCCAGATGTAGTCCTGGTTTAGTCCTGTTTATAGACCTGGTTTAGTCCTTGTTTAGTGCCAGATGTAGTCCTGGTTTAGTCCTGGTTTAGTCCTGTTTATAGACCTGGTTTAGTCCTTGTTTAGTCCTGATGTAGTCCTGGTTTAGTCCTTGTTTAGTCCTGATGTAGTCCTGGTTTAGTCCTGGTTTATAGACCCGGTTTAGTCCATGTTTAGTCCAGATGTAGTCCTGGTTTAGTCCTGGTTTAGACCTGGTATATTCCTGGTTTATAGGCCTGGTTTAGTCCTGTTTATAGACCTGGTTTAGTCCTTGTTTAGTCCAGATGTAGTCCTGGTTTAGTCCTGTTTATAGTTAGTTAGACTTTAATCTGAGTTTTGTTTCAGCACAGTGTGAGCAGAAAACACTGACTCAACTGTTAAAAAAGTACCTCTCAAATAACAAATAAGGCTCTCAAAATAACTCTCAACAACAAGTACCTCTCAAATAACTAACAAATATTAGTCAAAAGCTAGATAACATTGCCAACAGTGTTTCACTCTCATCTTTTTGTTGAAAATTAAACATTAAACATTGAACAAAATTAAACAAAAATGTGTTGTTTAAATCCGTTTAGTATTTTCTTGAGTTTCAGAGTATTTAAAAACTTATTTGGCAGCATGGGCTTATTTGTGCATTGTGTCACCATGAAACTCTGCCATAGACATGCACGTATAACACCCCCAGCATGATATAACTGCAAAGTGTCAATAGTAGCTTATCACAGACCTTTCTCACAGCAGCTGGAAGTGCCGTGATGTCGGGTAAACTTTACTTACGTCAATGCTTTTCTGTGGCAAAATACCTGCGGAAATGTCTCTTGTATTTTCCACCAGCTTCATAAATCTGCCCCATCACCAAATCTTCACCCAACAATTTAACAAAGGACATAATCTGTTCATGAAGAATTTATCCACAACTATCAACGTAAGAAAGACGAAAACATAAAGGTGAACAACAACGACGCATTAGTGAACAACTAACTTTATGATCATGAATAAAACATAAGTAATAAGTCATTTGTTAATAAATAACCTGTTAACTCAGACTGATTCTACAGGGGTGTCAAACTCATTTTGTCCGGGGGCCGTATCCAACCTACTCTGATCCCAAAGGGGCCGGATCAGAAAACTCATGTCATATAAACCCCAAAAATAACAATAAGTTCAAATATTTGTGCAGAGAAACACAAATCTATTACAGAAATCTTTTTTAATTGATGAACTCTTTCTTTTTCTAAATATTCTAATATTATGAACAGCCTAAAACTTTAAGAAAAATGCAATTTCAACACAATGTTTTAACATGAACTTGTATGGAAATGTAAAGGATCGTCCTTTAAGAGCGTTTGGAAAGAGACAAGTCTTCATTTGTGCTGCTCTGGTGGGAGGGGCCACGTACAGAGACGCTGGAGACGCTGCTGTGAAAAACACCACAGAAAATTAACAAGATTTTTATAGAAAATATCATTCAAATATTTTAGTAGAAAATCAACCGAGGGCCAGATTAAAGGTCTTGGAGGGCCGGATCTGGCCCCCGGGCCTTATGTTTGACACGTGTGATGTAGATATTAGCATAGACAGAGAGATTTGTGTAGTTTACCATATTTTCCGGGCTATTAGATGCGCTCTTTAGCCTCCAACCCCATCAAAAAACAACCGCACGCCCCACAATCCACAGCGCCCTATACATGAATCCACTCGGGTGTCTCAGCACGACTTCAGTAAACTACAAAGCCGCACCACCCACAATGCACGCAAACACGCACGGAGCAGACAGCGACCACACAGCAAGCCACAGCCACTCTCATCACTCCACACCGACGAGGAACAGAACGGAGGAACGAACCGAAAAAGTCCGACTGACCCATCCAACTGCTGTGTTTCGTTTAAAGTCCGGTGCGGTTTATTTGTGAAAAAGGTTCGAAAATAGACCATTTAATGACAGTGCGTCTTATAATCCAGAGCGCCTAATAGCCCGAAAAATACTGTAAATGCTACAGATGTTCACAGATTACATGTCTCGCATTTAAACTGCACAAATCTCTCTGTCTATGCTGATATCTACACCATGAAATTGATTTTTAATTTTAATTGTAGAATCAGTCTGAGTTCACAAGTTACTGATGTTTTATTCATGACCGTAACGTTTGTTTTGCTCAGGAATAGTTCACTAATGCTCGTCGTTGTTCGTCTTTACGTTTTCGTCTATCTTTCCTTGATAGTTGTGGATAAATTCTTCGTGGGAAAATGTTAATCCTTTGTTTACCTTGTTGGATGAAGATTTGGTGATGGGGCAGATTTATGAAGCTGGTGGAAAATACGCGAGATTTCCAACATATATATTTTGCCATAGAAAAGCATTAACGTAAGTGTTGTTTAGCCTTCATCGCTGCACTTCTCGCTGTTGTGAAAAAGGTTTATTAAAAGCTCTTTGGACGTCTTGAAAGGCTCTTTTTACAAATCCAGAAGAAATACTATTACTGTTATCAAATGCCCCATTAAACTGCTGTCCAGTGGAACATTTGGAGCGAAGTAATAAGATCTCCATGGTAACAAGCAGGTGTCGGACCCTCAAAAGAAAGTCGCATAGTGCAGCTTTAAGTCTCCTCGAACAGAAATAAAGCCACAACAGAAGTTTGACACACTGAGCTGTTTATTTGTTGAGCTCCAGATGTTTTGGGTATCTGAACACTCATATTGATCTTGTCACTCCCTCCCTCTCTTTCTCTCTCTCGTTCCTCTGGAGCTGTCACGGTGCCATCCATCTCCCCCCCCCTCGGTGTGTCAGAGTGCCCAGGCCTCGTGTGCCGCCGCTGGGGCTAATCAAGTACCTGCCAGGGAGATGGAGGGACCAGGATGTCAGACTAGACTGTAGCGGCTCGGTTCAAGTCAGTGAGTCACAACATAACTTCAACTTTAAAGGAGACGTATTGTGTAAAATCGACTTTTCAGAGCATTTAACCATATAATAATCGTTTTCTCTTCTTATTTACACTCTCGAAGTTGCACTGCACTGTGATTCGTGTATGTTTGAGTCATCTTTATTCTCCTATATTCACGACATCATTGCTTCGTATTAGGATGAATTCTGAGCATCCTAATTATTCACCATGATGAGTTTACAAGTGCATGCTACCGTGCGCTAGCCTGATTCATCGGCCGGTTTCACTTCGTGGAAACCATCTGACCTCGCAGCATTAGGAATCGTTCACTTGACGGTAGGCGGGTACTTTTTTAATTTAATCAATCATTGCTATTTGGTCATGACGTATGTAATGCGTCGCTAACGGAGATAACTGGTATATTAAGCTTTTCCTAAATCCTGTAGGAAGAAGGGCAATAACGTCTTTCCCCTTGTTCTGGCTTCAAATCCTCGATCTCGGGAATCGTTGCCAGCACAGATTGTATGATTTCGTCTACCTCCATCTCGACCACTTTGTTTACTGTTGTGCTGAACCACAAAAAAGGACGGAGACGGGCACTTGAGTTTGTCGTCATGGCTTCACAGCTCTTTGCTGATTGGCCGATGCTCGGTTTACAACTTCTTCTTGCAAACCTTCTAGTGCAGTCATGTCCAAACTATGGCACACATTTTTCTTGGCCCTCAGCCTTCCAGGTGAATTGGCCCAAATTACCTTGCATCAATTAAAAATCTACTTTTTACTGCAAGTTTTTTTTCTAAATCTACCATGATAAAGTTAATATTATATTTATTTCTAGTTTGGGGTTTTAAGGATCTTAGCATGAATAAAAGGTAATTCTAATGTGTTAAACATGCACATATTTGAATTATTTACTATTCAACACCAGTCCACGACCCTCGATCAGCCCTCTCCTTTGTCTATGTTTAGATATGTGGCTCTTGATGGAAAATTTGGACAGCCCTGGTCTAGTGTATTCTGATTCCTGACCGAGTCGCTGGAGAGAAATTAAATTGAACGGAGGCACTAGGTGGCGCCAGCCTGGCTAACCGTGCGCTTCCTTATGTCAGACAAGAAAATGCTTCATAATTAGAGGCAGAAACTACACAGCAGACTTATTTTGACCTTAACAGCTGCTTTACAATATATCTGTAGTGGTGCAAATTTTGCTCAAAAACAAGTGAAAAAATAAAAATATTTCCCAAAGATTTCTAACATTACAAAACATTGCATTCTCGTCTTTTCCAAACCACCACATTGTCCAGTGTTTCTCTTATGGAAAAGCTCCATATGTTGTGTCCCTGTCTGTTGTAAGTGCAGCACAGCACCACTGTATGAGGCCTATAGGCCTGCAGCAAATGGACTGAAGCAGATGTGCCCTGAGCCAGTTCAAAAACACCACATATAATCAGAGTGAACTCAGAGCACCAAACCGAGGAGAGAATCTATAGCACATCACACAACTTTTTTCGCCTTTTTATATGAAAGATGATATGATAAGTGCATGGGTAATGAAATATAAATGAATTTATTCCTGACATCATCACTGATATAACCACTGTTCCTCAGGTCTGGCTGTGGGTGAGGAGACCATTTTGTGTTTAATGTTGAGCCGTCTTTTTGTTGTCTTCTAAGTCAGTGCCATGAGTTCTGCTGCTCTTATGGGCATAGGGTGTTTTCTCACATCCTGTGGAGTGGTCCAACAAAAACGCTCTGTTATGTCTCCTGGAATGGTGTCAGTGAGGCCCCACATTGGACCCAGCTGAGAACAGCCCGAAAAGGAAACGTGGCCATTACTTCTACCCGCGGGATGAGGCACAGGTGGTGAGGTGTCCAAGCTGTGCACTTGGTCTCTGCACTGGGCATAGGTCTTAGTGCACTTGTTTACTTCACTGTTGGGTCCGTTCTTGAACTATGTGAGAGGCTATCAAGAGACCAAAGAACTTATTTCCATGACAACAGGCATCAAGCGAACTTCAAGTGCTTCAAGTGAAAGGAGCCAGTCAAAAGTGCGAGAGGAGTTGCTCCAGAGTCAAGAGAGGAGCCGCTCCAAAGACAGAGCTGAGCTGCTCCAGAGTGAAAGAGGAGTTGCTCCAAAGCGAGAGTCGCTCCAGAGTCAAGGCTGCTCCAGACTGAGAGAGGAGCCACTCAAGAATGAGAGAGGAGTCACTGTAGAGTAAAAGAGGAGCTGCTCCAGAATGGCTCCAGAGTAAGAGAGGAGTCGGTCCAGAGTCAAAGCTGCTCCAGACTGAGAGAGAGCCATTCCAGAGTGAGAGTGGAGTCGCTCTGGAGTAAAAGAGGAGCCGCTCTAGAGTGACTCCAGAGTAGCTCCAGAGTGAAAGCTGCAGCAGTGTAAGGGAGGCTCCAGAGTGAGAGGAGCTGCTCTTAGATCTGTCTAGTTCCGACTACTCCTACTGTGCTGCTACTATTACTACTACTACTACTACTACTACTACTACTATTATTACTACTATTACCACTACTACTACTACTACTAGGCTACTGTTTGTCCATTTTTGTTTCATTCTGTTTTCACCATATCGAACTCCGTCTAACTTTGCTGCTTTTCCCAAAGGACCTGGAGCTCAAATTGTCATTGTCCCGCCCTGTTACTTTACACTGAAGTGTAAAGTGGAGTGTATAGCAGCCCATTACCCCGGCTTTGTGCAGGCCCTCCCTGATCAGAGCCTAACCCCCTCAGATCCCCTTCATTAACACAGGCACAGACGAGACGAGACTGGGCCTGAAAATAAGCATCGAACGCACAAGACCCAGGATTTAAGAGAGTGGAGAGAGATGAAGAGGAGGTTAGAAAGAACAGGAGGTAGAGAGATGAAGAGGAGGTCACAAAGCAGAGGAGGCAAACTTAAAGAGAGATTGAACAATGTTATAAGCATACTAGAAACCTAAGAAAAAAAAGTCTTGAATGCGCCCATATTATGCTATTTTCTGATCTATGTTATAATGTTTCCTCATCACAAACAAACCTGGAGTTGTGTTTTGTTTCATTCACACATGTTTAACACTAGGGCTGGGCAAAAATAACAAATCTTAATTGCATTAATCGCATGAGTTCCTGTGATTAATCATGATTAATTGCATGTTTATACACAAAACCAATGAATGAATTCAAAAGTAGCATGGTGCACTTTTTTTGGAAATGTAAACAAAAGTGCCACACATCTGTTGTGCAAACAGCATTTCTTTATACAGTAGCAGGGCATTAGTCTGTAAAGTCCATGCTTATACTTCTTCCTTTGGAGAGTCTCACTCAAAAAAAAAAACACTCTCAGTGCAGTTTGTCAATTCATAGAATTTGACTGAATGAATTGAATTCAAAAGTAAAATGTGATTATCAGCAGTAAAATAAAGTATTCAGTGTAAAGAGCTTTAATGTTTAATGTTTTCTGTTTGATATAAAAATGAGAATCTCGGTCAAAAAAAGTCACCAGAAAACTGTAAACACAACCAGAAAACACTTTGAGTGCAGTTTGTCAATTCCTAGAAACTTTTTTTTTTTTTTTTTTTTTAACTTTTCTTAAAAAAGGAAGTTGCTAAGGCATACAAGATTATTATTACTGAGAATGTGATCGTTGGCACTGACGTCTCGTGGAAGAAAAGTGAGACCGGGGGAGGGGGGAGGGTTGCGACAAAGAGCGATCGGCCACGCATAGGGCACCAAAAGCATTTGGTGCCCTATACGCTGTGCTTATTGTGCGTGTGCGGAGTGACGGCTCTGACACGTTGCGTCACATAGTTGGCCGAAGCCTCATTCCTCTTGTTTCAGTGGATGATTTGCCTCAGCAGACTGTGTTGCATTTAGGTCATATTTCAGACTTGTGAAACTTCGGTGATAAGACAGTTCATAGTTGTAGATAAGACAGTTCATGACTGTGTTGACCATGACCATGACCATGTAAAAGTTCCTTATCCTTCTCCATGTTTGTTTATCCCGCTTTCTTTCTCTCTGTTTCCTGTGAGCGCCGCAGCAGTAAGCAACATCCTAGGCTCGTTCACGATGGACTTTTTCAAAATAAAAGCCAGTGTGAATGAAACAAAACACAACTTCAGGTCTGTTTTTGAGGAGGTAACAGCATTGTAACATTGCTTTTTACAAAAATTATTGGCTATTTTTTTTTCAAGTTTTATAAATTTTATGAAGTTATAATTTTACTTTCTGTTTGGACTCGGGCTGCAGATACTGTATGACTTACATAGAGTTAATTCTGTTTCCTAGCAACCATGAATGTTAACGAAGGCCAAAACTTTTTTAAATTATTGGGCTAATAAAGTAATAGCGTCTTTATCAATATAACCAAACCCAAACAAAGTAATAATTAGAAAAACTATCCAGTGCTCTGTTTAAATAAGACATCGTGGTAGAGTCTCCGTACAGCGTTCTGCGGTGACCTGGAGTGAACCGGCAAACTCCTGGTCAGGCTGCAGTTATTGAAATATCTGCTTCGAAGGGAATGAGATAAAAGGGAATCTGGGACAGCTAGGGTTCTAGCTCAGAGACAAAAGTAGGATCACAAGTTTGAATGAGACGGCATTGATTTGAAGATTTCTAAGCTGTTGGGTTTTTTTTTTTTTACGCTCAGCTTTGTCCTCACTTGACGCCCGTTTCAGCAGCAATTTAAAGGTCCTATATGTACTCTAAATTGACTCTTGTGGGCTTTAAGTCATGTTATAAAGTTGTTTCTTCATCATAAACAGACCTGGAGTTGTGTTTTGTTTCATTCACACGTTTTTGCGTAATCCTGCATTAGTGTGTTTACATCTCCAAAGCTTAAAATGCATATGACAGGCTTTGATTATTGTCTAATTTTGACTTAATTTGGTGGGATAATACCTCTGGTGAATATAAATCATAATTTTACACCAATCAAGATGTAATTTGCAAAGAAAAGTTGAAAATTATGTTGAAAAATTACAGGAAGTAGAGCGTTAGAGTTCCGTATTGATATCACTAGAGAGAATTCCAAAAGTTTCTCACAGTTCTCACATGTTTCTGATACTTTAAACATGATTTCATTTTTGTTTATCAAATCATCATTTCTGTGTACATTAGGAGGTTTTAGCCTACTCTACTAGGTAAGAGTGTAATGTCATGGTCCATGATTTCGAACCAGGAATACAAATTTTAAATCTAAAAAATGGCTCACTGAGAAAAGATTTTTAAGATTTTTAGTGAAATCTTAAATCACATTATGTTCACAGAATTTTAGTGAAATAAGAAGTCTAACCCAGTGTTTCCCAAACTTTTTTTCTGGGGATCCATATTTTAAAAGTCACAACCCTTCGCGACCCAAGTCAATAGACATTATTCGTAAATCACAAAATAAAGGTGGATTTGACCATTATTGAACATTAATGAGGATATTTTATTGTTGACTGACTGATCGTGTTTACCCTGATTAGTTTTCTCAGGTTTTAAACAATGAAAAACAGTCAATGAAGCAGCAATAAAAGGATCCATAAGTCGCCTATTTGGACATTAAATGTAGCCCATTTCTTTTTCTTTTTAACATTCAATACATGCATCAAGAATCTCGGACTTCCGGACATTGCACAATGCATACTGGGAAGGATTTTCCAAAAAAGTGAGCATCAAACCGCCATGTTTGTTTTCCCAGTGAGATGTGTCTATTGACAAAGTCGATCTTTTCAAGTCTTTTGAACCATATCGCTTTTGTTTCTGGTTCTGATATTGTTATATTTTAGTTTTGGGATTCGGACATCGTTAATTGTGTGGTTGTTGGATCCTAACAGTGGAAAATGGCTCGAGAAATGTGTTTGCAAACTCCATAAATGCAAAAGGGAATCACATCTGTGGGACTGCAAACCTCCATTCAAACGGTTTCCCTTCCCAACAGAATTGAAAAATAGTGAAAGGCAAAGGCGATGGGCAGGACTGATCCATGGGAAGGACGAAAAAGGAAACCTCTGACTGCCTAAATCATCTCGATTTTGCAGCAAACATTTCGTAAGTGGAGGAGGAGAGCGCAACACGCAGATCAGGCGACCCCGAACTTCTCATTCGCACTTTAAAATGCTCTGTTCCACCTTGTGATGTCATGAAGTCATCGTTTTCAAGTTTACAACTGCTTTTGTCTTCAGTTCAGTAGAGATTGGCAATTCCAGGAGTGAAATGATCCAAATGATTCTAGTGAAGGTGTATGGAGTTTAAAAACACAGCTTTTCCTGTATTACCACATGACATCACAAGGTGGAACAGAGCGTTTTCAGTTTGAGAGAAGAACTCAGCCTAAATATGCAAAATTTGCGTGTTAAACGTGTGAATGAAACAAAACAAGAGATCAGAAAACAGCATAACATTGGCCCTTTAACAGTTCTACACCAACCTCTTTTTTCACTGTATTTCTGTTTCTCAAAGTACTTTTTTTGTTGAAGTTTTAGTAAAAGTCTCTCTTTCTCTCAATCCCCTGCTCCGAGGTCTGAGGTTCAAAACTATTCCTCTGAAGCTTTTTCTTTTACTCAGCTTTTCTAGTGGAGAACTGTGGATTTTATTGCTACCGTTTAATGGTTTTGACATACAGTACTTTTTCTGGTGTTTATCAGAGATGGGTAGTACTCAGTTACATTTACTTTTACCTGAGTAACTTTTTTGCTATGCTTATAATCCCTCTCTCTGCTCCTCTCTCTCTCTACACCCTCTCACTCATTTTTCTCTCTCTTCCTCTTGCTCTGTATGCCCACACTGCCTTTCTCTCTCTCCTTTTTGCCGTCTTTCTACCATCCTCTCTTTCTGCCCCATCATCCTCTCTATCTCTCTCTATACCTTCACCCCTTTTGTCTCTCTCCCTTGTCTCTACATCCCACACTCCCTCTCTCTACACCTTCAACCCCTTCCTCTCTTTCTCCACCTGTCTCTTCTCTCTTTACACCCGCCCCCCTGTTTCTCTCTCCCTCTCGCTTTCTACACCCACACTCCCTTTCTCTCTCTGTCCCCCTTCTCTTCACCTTTCTGCCACCCTCTCTCTCTCACTCTCTCTCTCTATACCCTCATTCCCTTTCTCTCTCTCCTCCTCTCTCTCTAAACCTTCACCCCCATTTCGCTCTCTCTCTCCCTCGCTCTCTACACCCACACTCCCTTTCTCTCTCTGTGTCTCCCCTTCTCTCCATCTTTCTACCATCCCTTTTCTTTCTCCCCCCCATCCTCTCTCTCTATATATACCCTCACTCCCTTTCTCTCTCTCTCTCTCTCTCCCCTGTTTCTACACTCACACTCCCTCTCTCCGCCCTCCTCTCTCTATCTACACCTTCACCCCTTTTCTCTTTCTCTCCCCCTCGCTTTTTACACCCATACTTCCTCTCTTTTTCTACATTCTCCCCAATTTGTCCCTCCCTCTCGCTCCCTACACCCACACTCACTTTCTCTTTCTCTCTCCCCTTCACTCCGTCTTTCTTTCTCTTTCTCTCTCCCCTTCTCTCCATCTTTCTAGCACTTCATCCTCTCTGTCTTTCTCTACAACTTCACCCTCCGTTCTCTCTCGCCTCCTGTCTCTATACTCACACTCCCTCTCTCCGCTCCTCCCTTTCTCTCTATACCCTCACTCCTTTTCTCTCTCCCCCCGTCTCTATACCCACACTCCGTCTTTAAGCCCCTCCTTGCTCTCTACACCTTCACCCCCTTTCTCTTTCTCTCTCTCTCCCCATGCTTTCTACACCCACTCTTCCTCTCTCCACCCCTCTATTTCTCTCTACACCCTCACCCCCTTTCTCTCCTCTCTTCTCTCTCCATTCTTCTACCTCTCTCGTTCTACTCCCTCACCATTTGTCTCTCTCTCTGCACCCTCATCCCCGTTTTGTTTTCTCTCTCTCCTTCTCTCACTCTCTTTACACATTCAGCCCATATCTGTCTCTCCTCTTCTCACTCTCTCTACACTCTATCTCCTTACATCTTTGTTCCCTTTCTCCCTCTCTTCACCAACACTCCATCTCTTCACCCCTCTCTATCTACACACTTGCCACCTTTCTGTATTTGTCCCTGTCACTTTGTACACCCACACTCCCTCTCTCTGCCTCTCTTTCTCTATCTATCTATCTCTCTCTCTCTGCCTCTTCACCCCCCCTTTCTCCCCTGTATTCCCACTCTCTCTCGTCTCTTCCCCTCCCCTCCTTCACCCTTTCATCTGCTCATTTCTCCATCTTATTTTACAAGCCCGAGCGCCCGCCGCAAAGGCTTTTAAAGGCGCAGTTTTACAGTGAAGAAATCCAATTACAAGAGCAGCACCTGCCCCGACGGGAGCAGAGAGAGAGAAAGAGAGGAAGACACGGAGAGAAAGAGAGAGAGACGACAGGAGCAGAATACAGAAATCAATGAGGATCCAACCAGAGTGGAACTAAGCCCTAAAATACTCAGCGCGTGTGTACATTTCGTTTGGCGCAGTGATAAAACTTTAGAGCGTCACTTTTTTTGCTTAATTCCAGCGCTTTGGTTTGCTTCTTGGACTGTTAAATAGATCTGACAAACTTTGGAATGGGAATCATACCAGGAGGAACAAGCTGGCGTGATTATCTGTGGGATAGATTGCGAAAAAAAAAAAGGTGTGTGGGGTAGTGTTTTGTGAGGAAAATGTGGTTCCATCTTTACTTTTGGTTGTCGCATCTCTATGGATATGTCATTGCTCTGCCTGGAATGTTCCGCAATATGACATTAAACAATTCTAACTTACATTTATCCAATTCCAGGGGGTTTTATAGCTTAAAAATACCTAGAAAAACACACCATCCAACATTCTGACTTTGAGTGGAGTTGCTGTTCCACAGATCTGACCTGTAACTTGGTCTGGTTTGGTCTCCATGAAGACAGAATGGTTTATTAATGCCATACTGTGAAACATTCCAGACAAAGCAATAACATCTCAAAGCAAAGAAAAGCATTTGACGGAGAAGTTACACACAAAGATTTGCCAAACGTTCCGGGCGTATGAAGAGAATAAATAGGTGTGTGGTGTAGTGTTTTGTGAATGAGGAAGGCAGTAGTAGGTATATTTGAAAAGTTCAGTTGCAAAAACAGATTTTCCATTTTGAGAAATTGAGAATTTTTTTTTTTTTTCACCATCTTCTAGAGCAGGGGTCGGCAACCCAAAATGTTCAAAGAGCCATATTGGCCCAAAAAAACAAAAACCATGCCTGCCTGGAGCCGCAAAAAATGAAAAGCCTTATATAAGCCTAATATGAAGGCAACATAGGCTGTCAGTAAATTTATAAACCGACTATTAAAATGACTAAGTCGGCTACAAATACAAAATGACAATTCATGATACACAAACCCCTTTTGCGACCCTCTCATACTCGGTGCGCCGTCTGTAGCCACTGAAATCAGGTGGTTAGTGTTGATTCCTTTGTCATTTAGGCCCCGTTTACACGTACACGGGTATTTTTAAAAACTGAGACATTTCCCTTCGTTTGTTCACATCGTTTACACGTAAACGGAGAATTCGCCTCTGAAAACGAATCTTTCTAAAAACTCCGGCTAGAGTGGAGATTTTGGAGAACTCCGGTTTCACGTTTGCGTGTAAACTAAAATAAACGGAGTTTTAGGAGCTGACGCGCTGAAAGTGCGACCGACGTTTACCTGTTGCTTTGACGACGATGATGGAAGCATTCAGAGCAGTCAGTGCGCAGCCACTCAAGACAGGGCTGGGGGTCCAGTGTTGGTCAGATTATCCGGGGGCTTCGTCCTCCATGTCCTGGTTCCAGACCTGGGCACGCAAAGGACTGGGTCCGAGTGCTTCAGTGCAGTCATCTGTGCGCTGGTTCCGTGCAGGAAAAGCGAGAATGCGCTGTGGATCACAGGTCCGGGTGGGCTGCTCTGGTCCTCCGCGCTCAGCTGGTTCCGAGGGGGTGCAAAGCATCCGGACAGAAGCGTGAATCCTGTTTGGTTTGTTATATGTTGTTCTGAGCGTCCGTCTGCGCACATGTTTTTTTGTTTTTTCGCTTTTTCGGGGAAAGCGCTTCTCAGGTGGAGGCACCGGACACCACCCCCGCTTCAGCTCATCTATTTGTTTCATGTGTTTCATTTGCACACAGCTGATGGATCAGATCCATGACCAGAGATGAATGAGGGTTTTACCCCTAAAGAAACCACATTAAAACAACAACCAAAAAAATCATTCCTTTTCCATTTTCACTCACTTTTGAAAAAGCTCCAGGGAGCCACTAGGAGAGTGCTAAAGAGCCACATGCGGCTCCGGAGCCGCGGGTTGCCGACCCCTGTTCTAGAGATTTTACTATATCTCTACTAAACTAAGAGTAAACTCCAAGACTCTGATGAAGTTTTCAGGTGACACTTCAAAGATTTATTTGACGTTTGTTCATTATAAACCACAATATTGATCAAAAACTTAAAGCTGATAGAAAGTCTCACCGGGGGTCACATTATCGCTCCTGACTGTGATGGGGGCAGGGGTCGGGTCGGGCGTGTAACAGAATTGTATGACCCTGACGATGCAGATTATATTCTATGAAAACCACACTTTCTTTACATATCAGACAAACTGCACGGTCCTTTAACTGAACAAAAAAATAATCGGTTGTGCACTGTGAAATCTTGGCACTCTCTGTAAACTTTTCGTACTTTAACACTCTCCATTTTGCTGTCCTTAACTGCACTACAGAAATCTGCTTGTGCGTTGACTGTCACTGTTTGATCACGAGCTTGTCAGGTGATGAAAATTTGGCAGCAAACGTAAATACGTCATATAATAATTTAAATTTAAATACTTAATATACAGTATTTTCCGGGCTATTAGACGCGCTTTTAAGCCTCTAACCAGAGCGCCCTATACACGAATCCACTCAGGTGTCCCAGCACGACTTCAGTAAACTACCAAGCCGCAGCAAACACGCATGGAGCAGACAGCGACCGCGCAGCAAAACACACCCACAGCCACACTCATCACTCCACGCCGACGAGGAACAGAGGAACGAACCGAAAAAGCGAGTCTAATATGCCACTCTGAGCCACAACTGAACAACCGAGTCACTGCGAACACGCCAACAATCGAGCAGTCCCAGACAGCACCCTCCCTACACGCCACAACTGAACAAAGCCCAGAGTCACCGTGAACGCGCCAAACAAAGTCCCACTGACCCATCCAACTGTTGTGTTTCGTTTAAAGTCCAGTGCTCTTTATTTGTGAAAAAAGTTCGAAAATAAACCATTTAATGACAGTGCGTCTTATAATCCAGAGCGACTAATAGCCCCTAAAATATGGTAAATATATAAAGGCCATAACAACTTTTGAGGATTGTCTCATGGGGCCAGTTCAAGTGGTGGGGGGCAGAGGGGCTGGGGGGCCGGTCAAAGGGGCATGTAGGGCCAGAGTTTGATGACCCCTGCTTTACAGTCACCTTGACACCTTGATAGCACATGAGCTACATCACTAATACATAGTAGTAAAGATGGTGTTTTAAAAGTCCCGTCTTATAGTGATCTAAGCTTGTGCTGGCTTCAGTGGCCTATGCTATTTCAAGTAGTAGATGACATCACAGAAGACTGCCCTTACAAGTGATTTCTGTTTACAAACACCGGGCTGCAGCGGCGGATTTTGAAGTGTGGATACCTGTTAGACTAATCATAATGTTCTTATATTTATTTTACTCCTCCAAGTTCTGCCCAGTTTAGCAGCGCTGTTTGAAATGTGCTTGTGGATGGAGATTGGGTTTAACCATTATTGATCCAAATGTGTTCTGTATTTAACAAGGAGTTTTGTTTTTTTTTCCAAATTATTATCAAAAATGTTCCAAGGTTGATAAAGGAGCCATCACAAGCCCCACTGTAAGCCACCATTTTGCAAAACTTTAAACTAAAATAAAAGCATAAACTGTTTTGGAGTAAGAAGGTTTAAAAAGTTGAAGGTTTATTTCAATATAGTTCTCCATTCACAATAGAAAAAAACAGGAAAACATATCGTTTCTGGGTCATTATTTTCATGAGTTGTACTTGTATATCAGTATTACATTGTTAATCTGCAGCAGTTCATTGTTCTCCAAGCGCAGTACCTAGTTTGTGTACATTTCTCAAGGCCCCAAGTGAAGTGCCAAGTCCTTTTAATAAAAGTGTTTGATGATTACTACTTCCTCTACTGTTACTACTACTGCTGTTGTCCTTCAGCCCACATGCAACTACACAAATAGAAAGTGTAGTGGATTCTAAATATAATAAGTTATTTGTATGTTGTTGCTGTGCATGGAAAGTTCTGCAGTGTGGCCTTAAAGGTGCACTGTGTAACTTTTCGGTTTGGGCTCCGTCACCTGCTTGTTTCTATGGACACGTCTTTGTTCTACATGGAATGTTCCACAGTATGACATTAAACAGCTCTCCTTTCTTACATTTATTTAATTATTACCTGGTCCCCGCAGGGTTGACTAGGTTTTGTGTGTCTGTGTATCTTTCCACCCGCGATAATTCCGTCATTTATGGACCAATTGTCACAAAATTTGGTACATGGGTCAAGCCCCCATGCCCGATGCCGCAGAAAAAGGTTTGTGACGATCCGAGGTCATTTGAGGTCACATGGGTCAATTGAAATCTCACGCCATTATAAAGGATAGACAATTTCGGGAATTTCTGGACCATCTGCGGCCTAAAATATTCACCCAATCATCACACAAGTTGGCACACACATAACCGGGGTACACTGGATGTTAAAGTTTGAAACCGGTCAAGGTCACTTGAAGGTCATCGTAACCAAGGTCAAATATGCGTTTTTGGTCATAACTCAGCAAAGGATTGAGCTAGAGCAACAGGAGTGGTCTCAAAATCTCAGAAAAAATATTATCTATTTATAATTCTATGCATTTGTATAGTAAAATATTAATAGTTTCCGAGATAATCTCTTTCTCTCTCAGTGTATGTCGTTAAAATTCTAATTGGAACAAAAATAATGTCCATTTCTTCTTTTTCTGGTGATACACAACACACTGATCTACAGTCACACAACTAACATATACGGAAGTCGTGAAAAATGACATTTTCGTTACACACACAGTAAACACAGACATTCTCATGTGTGACCAAATATCACACAAATGTTCATGGGCCTGTACAGATACACACATTGCATCGTGGATATAATGATCATGTAATATGGGCTGGGCTCCTCATAAACTGCTTCTGTGGTGATGAACTGACCCCACCGATGCCTCATGTGGGACCAGGTTGATATCTCTGACTGAGCTTGTTACTGTTGGTTTTAGAGCTCAGAAATACCTAGAAAGTTGCCTCTCAACAGATCTGACCTGTAACTTGGTCCGGTTTGGTCCATGAAGAAAGAAAGGTACTGTTCTGTGAAACATTCCAGACAAAGCAATAATGTCTCTACGGAAAAAAGTGTTTGACGGACATTCCACCAGAAAAGTTATACAATGTGCCTTTAAACTTCTGTATCTCCATGGAGACAAGCAGTTGGCACCACCAGGCCATGTTACAGATCAGGGGGCTCATTTATAAGGCTTGGTCAGTGTGTCTTGGATCCTTTTGCCTATCAGTAGAACTTTTTCAAGGCAGGGTTTGGCTCCCTCTTGGCAGATGTTCACGACCTCAAACACAACCTGGTATTTTTACAGTTTTGAACATAATTCCTGACTCAGTGGAGCTCTCAAATCCTTACCTGTCTTCTACCACAGTCTGAGGAAGAGTTTGATCAGGAAATCCTCAAAAATAAGCTACATCGTGTAAAATAATTACATTCATACATTGTGTACACTGAATCTAGCAAGCCAATGATGTTCATTTTGTCTTCTTATATACTTTAACTTCTTAGGTTATTTTTAAAGACAATGCAGTAAAGTGTATTTACCTTGTTGACATGTTCGGCTGCTAGCTGCAAGCCATCTTCAGAACTGTCCCCGGTGTTGGTGGTGACGTGTCGTATATCAGCTGTTGTTACTTCCTGTGGGGCGTGGTCAGCCTGATGGACCTGGCAGGTCGCTCAGACTGACCACGCCTCCCGTCACCCGGTGTCTCTGGAGGAGGGTGTCCCAGGTGTGTGAAAGGAGGAACGCTCCGTCATCACGGTTAATGTTGTCCGTGCCTCGTTTCCTGATTTCAATGGCCTCCTTGATCCAGTGTTTGAACTTGTTGTTTTCCGATCCAATGACCCGAGCCCCGTCCCAATCCATAATGTGGTTGTTCCTTTTACAGTGTCTGATATGGCGGATTTTAGGTTTTCCTGTTCTGCTTTGTCTTTTTGTGTTCTGGTGAGTCTCCCTGACGTTTCCTTCTTGCATTCCTTTTGGTGTTCCTTTTTTCGGATGTGAAATGCCCGGCCTGTTTCCCCTATGTATGATTTATTGCATGATTTGCATTGGATTTCGTAGATGGCATTGCATTTTTGTTCTTGTGGGATTTTGTCCTTGGGGTGTACGAGCTGTTGACAAGTTTTGTGTATGGTTTTACTACAGTGCTAATGTTGTGTTTTTTCATGGCTCTCTGGATGGGTTCGGTTATGCCTCTGATGTATGGTAGTGTGACTATGTTCTTGTGGTCCTGCTGCCCTGTGTTGTATTGTTGTGTTTTTTTTCCGGGGTTTGTTGGTTTTATTGATAACTTGTTGTCTGCCTTTGTTTTTTGGCCCAGCTGGGATACTACTGAAACTTTCAGTAGTAAGAACACTATTCGAACGGGCCACACTCATCACAGACCACACCGACAGGGAGGAAGAGGAGAGACACATCATACAAGCACTCAAACAATGTCAGTATCCCAGCTGGGCTGGGATAAAAAGAACCTAAGAAGTTGAATCTAGCAAGTACGATAGATAGAAGTACAATTCTCCCTCTTTAAATGGACAGTATTATGCTATTTCCTGATCTCTGTTATAAGTTATATATGTTGGAGGAGAAGCTTTTAGCTGTTGTAGTGCACACTTTAAAGCAGAGGTCTCCAGCTTGTAGCTCAGGAGGTAACAGTAGCTCTCCACCCCCTTCCAAGTAGCTTGCCAAAGAATTATACATATTGCGCTGAATAACTCAAATTTGACTGATTAAATGCCTATTTCGAGTGTAAATGTATAATTTTGCCTAATTTTGTGCACTGATATAATAGTGTGTAATGGTTTATGTTTTATAAGCATCTAACTGTACCTCATCTAAAGCTTGCCGTGGCTCTTGTATTTACTCGACTGCTACAATGAATAGCTCTCTGGCATTTTCGTTTTACAAAAAGTAGCTCACAGGAGGAAAAAGGTTGGAGACCCCTGCTTTAGACTAGCCTGATTCATCAGCCGGTTTCACTTTGTGGAAACCGTCTGACCTCGGAGAATGAGAATTCATTCACTCGACAGTAGGAGGGTACTTTTTTATTTAACCAGTCGCTGCTGTTTTGTCGTGACGTAATGCGCCAAATCCCGTAAGAAGAAGGACAATAACGTTTTTCCTCTTAAAATTCACCAAACATTCTCTTTGTTCCGGCTTTAAATCCTCGATCTTGGGAATCGGTCGTCTTCATCCATCTCGACTGCTTTGTTTACTGTTGTGTTGTACCACAAAAGGGACCCAGACAGGCGCTTGAGTTTGATGTCATGGCTTCACAGCTCTTCACCGGTGTGCGATCTACAAGTTCTGGGGGTTTTGCGAACCGTCTAGTGTATTCCGATTCCTGACCTAGTCATAGAAATAAATTGAGCGGCGGAGACACGAGGTGTCGAGGGTCTACATAACACAAAATTGACTCTTGTGAGCTTCTAGCCATGTTGGAATGTTGTTTCCTCATCGCAAACATACAGTTGCAGCTGCAGTTGTGTTTCATTCGCACGTTTAACGCACAAACCTGTATATCTAGGCTGGGTTCTTCTCTCAATCTGAATTTTCATTTCATTTTTTTTTTTTGTTCATGAAAGCTGAATATAAAATCATTATGGTTCATACATCAATGTGAATGAAAAGGAGCAGAAAGAAGTATAGATTTGTATCGGTGGAACAGAGTGTAATATCTGCCCCCTTACACTCTGTTGATGTCATGTGGAAGTCCTTCGACGTGTTTTTAAACTCCATGCACCTTCACTAGAATCATTTGGATACTTTCAGCCCTGGAATTGCCCATCTTTACTGAACTAAAGGTAAAAGGAGCTGTTAACTTGAAAACTACTGCTTCATGACATCACAAGGTGCAACAGAGCATTTTGAGCTTTTGAAATGTTGACAAACTAATAAATAAGGATTACTCAGACATGTGTGAATGAAACAAAACACAACTCCAGGTATGTTTTTTAGGAGGTAACAACGTTCTAACACAGCTAAAAACTTATAAGTCAATTTTGCGTAACCTTTAAAGTGAGCAGTACAACAGCTAATAGCTTCTCCTCCAAATACGTAACTCTTCTGAATTGTTAAAGTTGAACATTTGAAGTAGTTTCTTAAGTTATGTAGGATTGACTAACCTGTCCCCAGCGGGAAGTCGTAGAGTTGGGTCTGTTCTAATTGGACCATTCTGGCCTCATGAAAGCTCCATGGAGATTCATTAGTGTGTGTGAGGGGATGACTCATGGACGCCATGGTTAAAAGTTCAGTTTAAACACTTTCTTTCTAGAAGCATGCCGTCTAGGTGCTGGACTTTAACTTTTTATGAGAAGGTGTGTGGTTATATCTGTTGAAAACCTTTTTGAAAAATGTTTCTCAGCATAGTTTTTAGGCTGCATACTTTTACTGCTACTAGAGTAATGTATTTGATGATGTAACAGTGCTCGAGTAAAAGTTTTGATCTGACATTTCTTGGGTTGCTTTTTTAAGATACCTGATTTTGTGATTTAAAGGGTCTTTAATACATTATTTTCTGATCTATGTTGTAATGTTATTGTAAACACAAACAGACCTGGAGTTGTGTTTTGTTTCATTCACACATTTAACACACAAATTTGCATATTCAGCCTGAGTTCTTTCCTCAAAATGAAAACACTTTGGTCCACGTTGTGATGTCACGCAGTAATGCAAGAAGTGCTCCAGTCTGTTTTTAAACTGGTTTAGACCTGATTTAAACCTGGTTTTAGGTCTGGTTTAGACCTGGTTTAGACCTGGTTTTTTGCCTGGTTTAGAGCTGTTTTTTTGCCTGGTTTAGAGCTGGTTTAGGCCTGGTTTAGGCCTGGTTTAGACCTGGTTTAGTCCTGGTTAAGTCCTGTTTTAGTCCTGGTTAAGTCCTGTTTTAGTCCTGGTTAATCCTATTTTTAGACCTGGTTTAGTTCTGGTTAAATCCTGTTTTAGTCCTGGTCTAGTCTTGGTTTTAGACCTGGTTTAGACCTGGTTTAGTTCTGGGTAAATCCTGTTTTAGTCCTGGTCTAGTCTTGGTTTTAGACCTGGTTTAGACCTGGTTTAGTTCTGGTTAAATCATGTTTTAGTCCTGGTTTTAGACCTGGTTTAGACCTAGTTTATACCTAGTTTAGACTTGGTTTAGACCTGATTTTAGTTCTGGGTTTAGTTCTGGTTTAGAGGCGTGGGAAACACAGGAGGAGGCACGGTCCACGCGGCCCAATACCAAACAACCCAGGCCCCGGTACCGGTCCACGGCCCGGGGGTTGAGAACCACTGATTTACATAACTTCATCCCTGGAATTACTAATTTCTACTGAACTAAAGATAAAAAGTAGCTGTTAACTTGAACTCTAAACATGTGTTAAACATCTGTGAATGAAACAAAACACAACTCCAGGTCTGTTTGTGATGAGAAAACAACAGTATAACACAGAAATTTCATAATACGGGCCCTTTAAACCTATTACAGATTTGACGTTGCCTCATCAGTACATGAATTTTAAAACTGACATTGAATTCACATTTGTTTAATTTCCACAATAAGACTTTTTAACACCTTTTAGTATCGAATCGCCCAGCCATTTCTTAGCTCAGTTCACGAATTTCCATAAAACCAGGTTACAACTTCCTCACCATCTAAAACGTATGAATAAATCTCGTATTTCGAAACAATTCCAACACGAACAGAGAATGTTACTTTTAATATTACCGTATCTGGATCTTTGGAGCATAAAATGTATTCAAATGACATGGTAATGGCTGGCGCGAATGGGGACTACTCTTAATTGAAGTTCAGGCCGAGTGCAGAGGGAGATAGACCCATCTTCGTAAGTGTGCCGTATTCCGGGTTCCACATTTACGCCGGGCTATCTCCAGCTCGGTCAGCAGAATCTCCGGCCATCAAACCAACTTTAAGGCCTCCATCCAAAGTAAAGGGCGTTAGAATATTTCATCGCTAACATACATTTGCATAGTGGTGGAAGGACAACTCCGGAGCGCTGGTGTCACTGTGAGGTAGGAGACGGGAATATGGCCTAGTTAGCGTTGTCTCTGTGTGCGAAAAGGTTGCGGGTTGAATGCTGATACTAGAGAGTGCATGTTCTGCCTGTGTTTGTGGAGGTGTTCCTTAAGGTTGAGAGATTTAAGGGTCCGGATTACGCTCTTATAATGTTGTTTCCTTGTCAAAAACATACCTGGAGTTCAATGGCGTAGTGGGAATTTTTTAAGTGGGGGCACGTGATCCCACCCCCATCCACCTCCACCCCAAAAGCCATACACTGAACTTGACATGCCAAAATACACACAGGTGTCATATAGGTTGTTTATTTAAAAAACAAAACAAAACTAACTTTCAGTACTAACATAAAGTTGCCAGTTTGTTACTCAAAATTATGCGGTATCATGTTATTAAGATTAACGCCGTTCATAATCACCTACAGAACATAAATCATAGGCTACAATGAACATGAACATGAACATGAACCAGGACTAATCTTGGACTTGAGAGCGAGAAAGAGAACCCCAAGCCCGTGGAGCAGGGTGACCGCAAAGCATCATCAGGCAACGGCTGCTCTTACTCTCGAAGTCACCTGACAGTTTACGTGGGCACACCTCCAGGCCTATCCTGGCACTCAGTCCTAGTTTAGTTCTTGTTTAGACATGGCTTAGATGTGGTTTAGGCCTGTTTTAGTCCTGGTTCAGTCCTGGTTCAGTCCTGGTTTAGTCCTGGTTCAGTCCTGGTTCAGTTCTGGTTCAGTCCTGGTTCAGTTCTGGTTCAGTCCTGGTTTAGACTTGGTTTAGTCCTGGTTTAGTCCTGTTTGAGTGCTGTTTTAGTCCGTGTTAAGTACTATTTTAGTCCTGGTTCAGTTCTGTTTTAGTCTTGGTTCAGTCCTGGTTCAGTTCTGTTTTAGTCTTGGTTCAGTCCTGTTTTAGTGCTGGTTTAGTCCTGGTTCAGTCCTGGTCCCTCATGTCTCAGGTCACTTTAGGACAGTTCTGCAGATATCATGAGCCTATGCAGGTTGTTTTCACCGTTGCCAATAGCTCCGGTTTGACATTTAAGTTATACCTATTTTATATTTGTTTTTTGTTTTTTTATATCTCACTTTGGAAGAAGTGGGTGGACGGCGTACCCCCGTGTACCACACCCACTACACCCCTGCTGGAGTCATGTTTTGTTTTGTTCACACCTGTCTGAGTAACCCTGATTGGGCAAAAGAAAGGATCTAAGCAGAAGAGACATCGAACTTTGTTAAATCCACAAATCCTCAAAGCGCCTCCCTCTGCTCGCTTTTCAAAATACATGATTCATTACAGTCATTTGACGTGTTGGATGTGGTTCTTTTTCAGACCTCCAGTTTGCTGTCAGAGGCCCAGTTCTCCGTGGACTCTCCTCAGAGTCTCGACCCACTCTTCAAGTTCCACGAGACCATCGCCAAGGTAAGCAGACATTGTAGAGTGGACAGATTTTCACAAATGCTGTTTATTCGATGTAGAATTAATCTATGGAGTTAAAAAAAACACACACACATTCACTCAGAAAAAAGATGCCGGTACTGGAACTTTATTTGACTGAACAAGGAGTAACACAGGACTAAAACAGGACTGAACCAGGACAAAACCAGGACTAACACAGTACTAAAACTGGACAGAACCAGGACAAAACCAGGACTAAAACAGGACTGACACAGGACTGACACAGGACTAACACAGGACTAACACAGGACTACTGCTTATAAACTGCTACTAGTTGCAGTGTATAAGCATAGGTTCCAAGTAGGGCCTGACAGCTATCGGTCTAAATCTCGCTTCTTCTTTTTCCACGTGGGCATGTAATATCTTGTTATGAAGCGTAAACTATATTATGTCCATTTAATCCAATTTACAGAGAGATAAATGTCCTAATATGTGGCGCCTATCAGAATTTATCTGTGTTTGTGACGCCGTACTGCCCCTGAACACACCTCCAGAGTTACGTGACTCATGTGTGCTTGCTTACACCTGAGCACAGGGAACTGGCTTTAAATGCTCTTGTGTCTGATCCGTGATACTGACGATAAATAAATGTGAACTTCAGCGTGGTTAGGCCAGCAACAAAACTACTGCTTGTTTGAGAGCGGAGCAGAGAGGACTGTCCCATAGACTAAGGACACACACAGCTGCTGCAACATGCTGGATTATATTCTTTTTACGAACGATCGTTTTGAGTCAGGATTAAAAAGACACTTATTTGTGGAGACTTGTGATCTGAGAGGAGCCTGTATGAGCGATGAGTGTTGCAAATGTGTCGGTTTTAGAGCTACTTTCGGTTCTTTCTCATTGGTTAGCCCTTAGTTGCTGTAGCTCCCACACATAAACATCCTGTTTTCTCTTACATTGACCTATTGTAAAGTGACTATAATTGGGGTAGGACTCCATAAGTTTTTTAAACTTCATCCTAGTCCTTTTGAGCACCAGGTCCCAAATATATTCATGTACATATCACTGTTTTTGTTATTGTTTTTGAATTTTGTTGTACCTGGGTCAAACAAATAAAATAAATGAAATGAAAATAAATTAATATAATGGCTGTACACACATTACTGGACCCGCATTTATTGATTGTAAGTGAGCTGTAAACAGAAGTGTGAATGATCGGCATTTACAGATGTAATTAATACACACATCTTGCACGCATTTACCTCTAAAGGTTGATAGTGGTAGTTTACTTACTTTCTTTACAGGCTAGAATGTCATGCAAAAACGCCATTAGGCCGACCTACCATCTTTAAATATGACGTAAAAAGACAGAATAACAATAAATGTCGCTTAAACAAACCCAGTTTAAAATCCAGAGCCAAAAATAAGTTTATTATTCAAAAAAGATTTAGAGCAAATTTTTACATTACTAAATATATCGGCTTTTATATCGGGTATCAGCAGCTCAAACTCATCCATTTTATTGGTATCATATCAGCCGCAAAATATCCATATGATTGGGCCCTAGTTCCAAGTGTGCCAGGTCCAGGAACTTCCAAATAAGGGCAGACAAAACAAGAGGGGAGGGGCAGACTGGAAAGCGCCAAACCCATCACTGGAATATGACAGAAAGTGTGTTATATTTCTATTTTGATTCCTTATTGTTACTCGTACTATATCCGCCAACTTTCCATTCATCACAAATCCTCCTCCTCCTCCTCCTCCTCTCTCTCCGTGTGAATAAACCAAAACCGTCTCCATCCATTCTGTCCTATTTGACTAATGCTCTTGACGTCTCCCTCCTTCTATCCATCAGACGCCGCTGCTTTTCCAAATCTCTCCATCAAATCTCCCCACAAGGTTACTCCACTTCTCCGCTACAAACGCTTATGCTAGTTCACGACACGCATCTGTTTCTCGAGATAAACGCCAAGCGAACGCCGCATCCATCACTCCCAATGTTTTGCCAGCGTGTGCCAATTCACATGCAAGAACGCCGGCAGCTTCTTTCGGCATGACCAGGCAATTTTTTTGTTTTTTTGTTGTTGTGACACACGATTTTTGGTGGGAGTTTTGTCAAAAATGCAAAGGAAAAAACAGAAATGTATCTACTAACAACAACTAACACAAAAAACTGACTCTTGATACCTTTTAGTCACGTTAGAATGCTGGGATACCTTGGATTGTGTTTTGTTTTATTCACCATGTTTGAGTAACCCTTTATTATTAGTACATTTCCAAAGCTCAAAATGTTCCACCTTGTGATGTCATGTAGCAGTAGTTTTTACATTGCCAACTACCTTTAACCTTTAGTTCAATAGAGATTGAACAAAATTCTTGTGGTTTAAAATGTGAACTTTGAAAAGAATCCTTATATTAAAACATAAATCACAAATATAATAGTAATACTCCAATGAGGTTTGTTTGGTCTTCCAATAATTTATGTTATTAGGTTCTTTTTTCAGACCAAGAGTTTGTTTTCATACCCGACAGTTTCGACTGGTCACCTGCCGTCTTCCTCAGAAAAGAGAGAACGACATTATGGACTGGGACAGAGCAAACATCATTGGGACAGAAAAAAACAAACATCATCGCTGGATTAAAGAGCAACGAAATGCGGACAAGTGCCCATAAGCCCATAAACCAGAACAGGGGGCTTTTTACTCTTACACACCTGGGATACTGTCCTGAAGAGGTCGGACTGCAGATGGCGCTGTCATCCTGCCTCTACCGGTAGGAAGACAGCGCCAGAACCTGTTTAAATCAACGGATCAAACACGTCACAGCAACATCATGACACTCTGAGGAAGACCGCTAATGAGTAGTCGAAACTGTCAGGTATAAAAACAAACTCTTGGTCTGAAAAAAGAATCTAATAACATAATAGTTATGCTTGTCATGTGCTTGTTGTGATATTTTTCCTAAATCCTTCAGCCCTAGTACTTGCGTTGAAGGTGCATTATGTAACTTTTCTAGTAGAAAGTTGTCCATCCTCTTGTCTCATCTTGGAAATGTTATTGCCTGTTTTGCTTGTGCCGATTCCATAGACCAGACATGTCAGACTCAGGCGGGGGGACCAAATTTGGCCTGCGATATAATTATATTAGGCCCACGAGATCATGTCATATATGTATTAGAGGTGGCCCGCTAGGTACAGATAGACTATTGAGACATTATTTATTTAAAATTTTGTTATTATTTTATATGATGCTTGTTCTGGATTCAGTGTTTAATCAAAACTATTATTAAACATTTATTTTAATAAGAAAAGGTTTAACATTACATATCTCGAAAGAAGAGAAAACATGCAGATGTCGCTGAATTTTTTTTTTTAATAAATATTTAGTTTGGTCCACGACTTGGTCACAGTTTTTAATTTTGACCCTCTGTGAATTTGAGTTTGTCACCCCTGCCATAGACTATAAAAAATGAACTAAGGGAGTGTCACGTCACCCATTGCATTCAGCTCCAGTCAGACGAACCTCATCAGGGTAGCAGTTAGAGGAGTGAATT
This sequence comes from Boleophthalmus pectinirostris, assembly GCF_026225935.1. Lineage (NCBI taxonomy): Eukaryota > Metazoa > Chordata > Actinopteri > Gobiiformes > Gobiidae > Boleophthalmus > Boleophthalmus pectinirostris. Next base: position 31,669,393 of record NW_026571473.1, read on the forward strand.
TGGAGATTAGAAATTAGATATAGAATGTGAATTTATTGACGGACAAAATGGCAAAATAAAAACTCCAGGAAAGAGAGATACCGTATTTTATGGGCTATTAGGCTCTTTGGATTATAAGACGCACTGTCATTAAATGGTCTATTTTCGAACTTTTTTCACAAATAAACTGCACCGGACTTTAAACGAAACACAACAGTTTGATGGGTCAGTGGGACTTTGTTTGGCACGTTCAAGGTGACTCTGGGCTTTGTTCAGTTGTGGTGTGTAGGGAGGGTGCTGTCTGGGACCGTTAGATTGTCGGCGTGGGACGGAAGCTTTGTTTGGCAGTTCAGTGACTCTGGGCTTTGTTCAGTTGTGGCGTGTAGGGAGGGTTCTGTCTGGGACCGCTGGATTGTCGGCGTTTTCGCAGTGACTCAGTTGTTCAGTTGTGGCTCATAAAGGCACATTGGATTCGCTTTTTCGGTTTGTTACTCCGTTCCTCGTCGGCGTGGAGTGATGAGTGTGGCTGCGGGTGTTTTTCGCTGCGCGGTCGCTGTCTGCTCCATGTGTGTTTGCGTGCGCTGCAGGTGGTGCGGCTTTGTAGTTTACTGAAGTCGTACTGGGACACCCGAGTGGATTTGTGTATACGGTGCTCTGGACTGCAGGGGGCACAGTCGTTTTTTGATGGGGTTAGAGGCTTAAGAGCGCACCTAATAGCCCAGAAAATACGGGACTCAGTGTCCTTTGTGTCGCAGTCAAAGGTCTCAGTGCAGTTTGACAGGAGGACAGGTCATGGAGGGTCAGCAGATCGCGTGGAAAAGCCAAAAGTGTCCCTCCTCTGTTTCCTGCAGCATCACAGCAGCCTCCAGGCATCGCAGCAGGAAAGACCTCACTATTACTTCGCTCTAGTGTTTCAGTTGGTGATGAAATAGTTAATTCCCTCAAAGTATTTCCTCTAGAAGGTCATCTGCCACAAAGTTTGCTCGCACATATGGTGTAAAAAGCCTGTAGCATCTGAAATGTAGAGCGGGTTAATACAAACATTTTAAGACCGAAATGACGAGGCTCACAGCAGCAGTTACAGAGAGAAGGGTGACAATTTCTCAAGTTAATTGGAACCAGAGTCAATGGAGCCCAAAGCGTCCCCATGAACACCTGCTATGTCCAATAATATACACAGTGGCCGATTCAAGAACACCACTAGCTTCTTTAGACATTACCAAACACTTTTTAAATTTATTTTGTTGGCAATGCAAGATTTTGGGTGGTAGTTTTGTCAGAAATGTAGGGGATAAGCGTTGAGGTTGTTCCAGAGTAAATGTTGCCGTGGAAAGCTCGGGGCTGGCTCTGCAGTTGGCTCAGTAAATACTTGAAAGCGTGTGTTAAATTCATAATGCTTTCGCCGCGCGCCGCCCAGAGCTTGTACATTGACTGGGGTTTGGAGGAGTAAACAGCGATTTGCCTTCAGAGCGAGTGGGGTTTAGTACAATTCTACATCCAAGAAATGCACTTCTGAAATCATCTCAGTCGTGTTGATATGTCTGGGGTGAAAGCGTTTAGCTGGAGCAGGAGTGTGCCGCTGGAGGTGTCGTGACGAGGAAGCGAAAGGAGATGTGGTGTAAAGGGTTGGACAGTGTTGCAGATGCTTGGTTCATACGTTACCAGTGGAAAAGTCCAAAGTTTGGACATGTTTTTTCCATTTGTGTCGTCTTTGTGGCTATAAACGGACATGTGTGGAATGTAGTAAAGAAGAAAATAAAAGTAAACTTAAGGCTTTAAAAATTGCTTTAAAGGACCTATATTACACAAAATTGACTCTTGTGAGCTTTAAGCCATATTATAATGTTGTTACCTGCTCAAAAATAAACCTGGGGTGAGGCATGTAATGATAATCGATAAATAAATTAATCGCAAGATAACTTTTAATGAGCTTGATAACTTTTCCGGCCATGATAATTTCTATTTGCATGCTTATTTGTTTTCCTCGTGCCTCTGTCTCTCTACCAAAGAGACGGTTTTCACTTCATACAATCCGTCTTAGATTTCATTCGCTCGATTGTACATGGGTACTTCTTCTCATTTAACCAATCACTACTATTTGGTCGTGACATATGCAATGCGCCGCTAACGGGGCTAGCTGGTATTTTAAGCTTTCCCCAAATCCAATAGGAAGAAGGGCAATAACATCTTTCCCCTTGATGAAATTCGCCAAACATTCTCTTTATTCTGGCTTTAAATCCTCGATTTTGGGAATGGTTGACAACACTGAATATATCACTGTTTTTTGCGAACTGTAAATTGTATTTTGATTCCTGACCTAGTCGCTGGAGAGAAATGAAATTGAGTGGAGGCACTAGCCGGTGCCAGCCTGGCTACTGGTCCAGCCCTTCCATCAAATTTTAGAACCCTTTGTGGCCCACGAATCAAAAAGTTTGCCCACCCCTATGGTATAGATGGATTATTTGTTCAGCAACGCAGCCTCAGCGCTAACGCCGCCATCAGAGCACCAGAACAGCTCATCGATGTGTGACAAAACAAGTCACGATGTCAAATCAACACTAGTAAGTTTGATACGTTTCAATGACCCACATGTGTCAAATGCAACAACGAGAAGAAATGGCTCAAACCGCAGCAGCTGACATACACCCATACCTGACAACACAACTAGCCCCACCCCTAGGAGAGCCCGAAATCCGCTGAAATTTACACTGACACGATACCAGACAGGACAGGGACTCCTTCATAGAGAAATAGGACCCTGTGTCGCGGGTTAATACGAACACTTCAAAACCAAAGGAGGAGAGGAGCCACAATATGCCAATGGAAATCAATGACTAACTTCTGAGGGCAGTTTTGTTACAGAGACTTAATAATTCATTCTATTATTGTTTTCAAGTGCATTTTTTGCTAACAAGTCCTTGCTGTAAGCCAGACTACATTCTTATGTGAAGAAGTCTATTTTATTTAGGCCTGTAGTTTTTGGTTGTCTTGCAGTTCCTGTGATAAATGTTCTTTAGAAAGTCAAGTTTAAGGGTGTATTAGCATTTTTATTCCATTGTCATTATATTAGTTGAAATTGGTCTGAAAATGTCAATGTCTGAAAATGTCAATGTCGTTTATCGCAATAATTTCTTGGTCAATTAATTGGTCAGCAAAATCTGTTATCGTTACAGACCTACCTGGAGTTGTGTTTTGTTTCATTTACACGTTTGAGTAATCCTTTATTATTACTGTGTCTGCATCTCTTAAGCTCAAAATGGCCTTTTCGACCTTGTGATGTCATGTGGTGATAGTTTTCATGTTAACAGCAGCAGTTTTATTTTGTTCAGTAGAGATTCACAATTCCAGATCTGAAATTATCCAAATGATTTGTCTGGATTTGTCTCTTAAACATGTGTGAATAAAACAAAACACAACTCCAGATCTGTTTTTGAAGAGATAACAACATTATAACATGGCTTAAAGCTCACAAGAGTCAGTAATTGTGTAATATATTACCTTTAAAACCATTTTTAAGGTTTATTTTTGTTGGTATGTTTGTGATGAGGAAACAGCATTGTAACATAGATCAGAAAATAGAGTAGTATATTCCCTTTAAAGTTAGAGTGAAGTTTCCAAATGTATATTTTGGGTATTTTAAGTATGACAAATGTGGAATTTTTGGAGGAGCTTGAAGCAAAAGGAGACCGATGCATTATACGGCTTTCTAAAATACAGAAATAGAATCCTCTGACATCTTCCATTTGCAGTGACCCAGACATTTTTATGTTTAAAAGTTTGCTTAACGCGTCTACTTTGATGGGTTGTGTTCCCACCAGCTATTGATACTGTGGAGCTGATGATGTTAACTGTAGGCTCTGCTCTGTCTGAGGCCTCATTAGACTTTTATTTGTGATATATTTTAACACAATCTGACCATAAAAAACTGACCAAAAAAATTACAAATGTACCGTATTTTTCGGGATATTAGACGTGCCCTTAAGCCTCTAACCCCATCAAAAAAAGACCTCGCGCCCTACGATCCAGAGCGCCCCATACACGAATCCACTCGGGCGTCCCAGCACGACTTCAGTAAACAACAAAGCCGCACCACCCACAGCACACGCAAACACGCACAGAGCAGACAGCGACCGCACAGCGAAAAACACCGACAGCTGCACTTATCACTCCACGCCGACGAGGAACGGAATGAAGGAACAAACTGAAAAAGCAAGTCCAATGTGCTACTTCTAGACACAACTGAACAACTGAGTCACTGCGAACACGGCAACAATCCACAGTCCCAGATAGCACCCTCCCTACACGCCACAACTGAACAAATCCGAGAGTCACCGTGAACGCGCCAAACAAAGTCCCACTGACCCACCTTTCGTTTAAAGTTCGGTGCAATTTATTTGTGAAAAAAGTTCGAAAATAGACCATTTAATGACAGTGCGTTTTATAATCCAGAGCACCTAATAGCCCAGAAAATACGGTGTTTTGATTCCTGACCTAGTCGCTGGAGAGAAATGAAATTGAGCGGAGGCACTAGGTGGCGCCAGCCTGGCTTGTTAACTGTAGGCTCTGCTCTGTCTGAGGCTTCATTTGGACTTTTATTTGTGATATATTTTAACATAATCTGACCATAATAAATTGACTTAAAAATTACAAATGTAAATCAAACTCCTAAACAGGACCATATTGATCAGAGACTCCTGGAAATGTGATGTTTAAATCAGTTTTTTCAGACAATCTTAAAATTTTTGGAGTTTGTTTTTGTGTTTTGCCTGTGTACTTTGTGTCACCACGGTAACTCCTAAACATTTCACCATTAGAGATACATGTAGAACACCCCAAACATGATATCACTGCAGAGAATCAATATGCAACAATTTGAGGACTTATTTTTTTAAGGATATTATGCATTGCAATTTTTCTACAGAATTCTTCATATTTACAAATGGGTTTGTCAAAAAGTTTTCTGTTTGAGAGAAGAGCTCAGCCTAAATGCATTTTTGTGTTTTAAACCTGTGTGAATGAAACAAATCACAACTCCAGGTATATTTTTGTTGAGGAATCATATAACATAGATCAGAAAATGGTCTAATATAGGCCCTTTAATTCAAGAATCACACTATTTGAACACATTTTGATTCATTTGTCTCTCATTTTGTAAATTCTTCTGGTTTAAAATGTGAACTTTGAACATAATCTTATTATTAAAACATAAATCACAAATATAAGACACCATGCTTACACAATAAAGACGTTTTTCAGACATTTTCCCATCCCTTGTTTCTATCCCTCCACCTCTTGCACCCCTGGTTCCCTCTTGTCTCTTTGGTACAGTTTGTGTAGATTATAGCATCATTAGGTAGGGCTTTCCAAAATACAGAAATGCTGACAAATGTCCCGGATGAAATTAAATTGGCAGATAGTTACTTTTTCGATGTGACAGCAAAAAACCAAACAAGCACTTAAAAAAGAACAAAAATCTGGCACACATACAGGCCTGTTTTGATAGATTGCAAACTCATGGTTTACTTTTATGCTACATTTTGAGAACAGAACTTTTTCCCCAATCTAAAGATATAATATTTAGATTTAAGGGGTCCATATTATGCTATTTTGTTGATTCATGACATCACAAGGTGGAACAGAGCATCTTAAGCTTTGGAGATGTAAACAGACTAATAATAAATTATTACTCAAACGTGTGAATGAAACAAAACACAACTCCGGGTATGTTTTCAATGGTAACAACATTATAACGTGGCTTAAAGGTCAAACGAATCAATTTTCCGTAATATAGGACCTTTAAATTGCTCATCGCTATGGCAACAATCCTAATTTTTCATCATTCTGAAGCCGGTGAACAGAAGTGCAAAATGGCGTTATAATAAATAGCGTTCGCATTCTCGGATTTATCATAGTTTCAGACGGAGGGAATTGGCCTAGATAAATAACTTTATGGGAGATTTACTGTATTTGAAAGAAATATCCAAACTTATCATCCACAAATGTTGAACCTTTTTGGTATTTGTTTGGGATCGGCTTCACAAATTCGTCGTATTAATCTTACATCTTATAGTTTTTTCAGCTGTCAAAACTTTTCAGAGCTGAATAATGACGCAACATTCAAAAGTTTCTGTAAAAAAAGAAAGAAAAAATCACTTCTGTGTATTTATGCAAACAGAGAAGACGCTGAACTTTGTGCCAGTTTTTTTTATGTGGATAGGCCGAGTAATTGCAGAGATATTAACCATAAACCAGCCCAATGAATCTGCAATCTGAATTTTATGGTGGGTTTTGCTGTTTAACTGTCAGTCATGTTGTCATTGCTCAAAAATACCTTCATAAACGCGCGTTATTACAGAGAGATTACTGCGTTCGCCTCTGCACGGATCTCACTTGTAACTTATGTCAGTTTCTGTGTTCATAAAGATAGATGTTTAATGCCATACTGTGGAACATTGGAAGAAAAGCAATAGCATCTCTTTGTAAACAACCAGATGCAGACCTTACACCAGAAAGTTACTTAATGGACATTTTACACTCTGTTATAATTAGGGTTTGGGTGTCTTACATACCTACGATACATACCTTGATACATACAGTAGGCCATGATATGATACGCGTTTTGATATAGTGAACTTTTGATTGAGTATGATTTGATGTGATATATTTCACATTGGTTCAGTGAAAAAAAGGCTAAATCATGGCTGTGATACTAAAAGTTTACTAAGAGCCTGTTTACAGGAGAATGTATACAGCTGAAAACGACTAAATATTTTATCGGAAGTGCCTTTCGTTTAGACAGTGACAGCGTTTTTGGGGCTTAAAAATGCAAAAATCTGAAACCACCCTGCAGAGTGGAAAAGTTGAATACACTCCGCCGTAGCGTTTCCGTCTACACTGCCCAAGACGCAAAACTCTGGTCAGATCTGCTCACGTCACGTACATGTTTACGTCACATACATACAGTACACAGAAACAAACATGTTAGGTCATTTCCATGCTCTGGCAGCTCTAATAAACTTACAGGAGGCTCCCAACAAATGTACAGAATATGCAGAGATACTATTAGTGAACAGAGAAGGACCTGCAGTCACCTCTGTCAAATTCTGGATGCACCAGTTCGTTGCAGACGAGCCAGGCGACTATGGACAAGACCTGGAGAACAAGTCGATGATGAATTCCACACATTTTTGTGTCACTGTATGCAAGCAGTTTCCCTCCCGAAAACGCTCATCTAAACGTGGAATAAGAAGTGAAAACACGACGCCACTTTTGTGACTTCCGTTCAGACTGTCATCATATAAACGTACCATTAATTTGAAAAAAATAATAATAATTTTACTCATCAAACAGTGAAAATGTCAACACTTTGTAGCTTTTACACAAAATAATTTAATAAAATATACCAAAAATTACTCTTGGTGATATATCGATACAGCAGTCCATGATATCAATACTGTATCATCAAATTAAACGAATACGATATATCGATATTTCAATATAATTGCACACCCCTAGTTATAATGTTGTTCTCTCATCAAATACATACCTGGAGTTGTGTTTTGCTTCATTCACTACTGAACTAAAGGTAAAAGGTAGTTGTTCATGTGAAAACTACCACTATGACATCACAAGGTGGCCATTAAATAATGACATTTACTGGAAGAACATTGTCTTCACCCATTTAAAAATGCAGATGCACCCTCAGTCAGCTTGGTCTGCACCCAGGCCTGCAAGATGGAACAGAGCGTTTTGAGCTCGGAGATGTAGACAGACTAATAATAAATAAAAGAAAACACAACTCCAGGTATGTTTTTGATGAGGTAACAATATTCTAACATGGCTGAACATTCAAAAAACAAATACATTTTACATAATATAGGACCTTTAACACATTTATGAATGAATGAATTTACAAATAGGGGTGTCCACATGGCTCACACTTTGGAATAATTCATCCTTTAGCTTTTCCTCAGCCTTCCTCCCGTCTCTGCCGCCTGTTCCTCCAGCCCTTGTAGTCCCGGTTCCTCCGTCTCCCCGGTACAGTCTGTGTGTATTGTTAAACTGGCTGCGCGGGGACTTAAACTACTCGTGGTCCTGTGAACTCATTTGTCTTGTGGACTTGTGGACGGGGCGCGGCAGGTGGCAGGTTCTGTTCTCCGTGCTCCTCTGGCGTTTCCCTCTTTGTTTTACAGCAGTTTTCCAAAGTTTGACACATGCACCTGCTCCGGGGAGAGGAGAGAGGGCCATTGATCACTGCTCAGAGGTGTTAGCTTTAGCCACATCACAGCGGGCCATAGGGCAAGGCCAGTGTTATGAATTATGTTAGCCAGAAAGTTATTTTTGCAGTTATTTAAAGACATATTATGCATGGCTTGTATGCATGCATCATGAATTTCAGACTTGCGGTTATTGCGCAATGCATACTGGGAAGGACTTTCTGAAAAAGTGAGCATCAAACCACCATGTTTGTTTTTCCAGTGGGATGCATCTATTGACAAAGTCGATCTTTTCTAGTCTTTTGAACCATATCGCTTTTGTTTCTGGTTCTGATATTGTCATATTTTAGTTTTGGGATTCAAACATCGTAATTGTGTGACTGTTGGATGTCCTAACAGCGGAAAACTGCAAAACTGCAAAAGGGAATCAGATCTGTGTGACTGCAAACCTCTGTTCAAACTGTTTCCCTTCCCAACAGACTTGAAAAATAGTGAAAGGCGAAGGCGATGGGCAGGTATTGATACACAGGAAGGACGTAAAAGGAAACATTTGACTGTCTAAGAAACCATCCCGAGTTTGCAGTGAACATTTTGTATGTGGAGCGTCATCAAAGCAAACCCCCGATCCCTCGCTCCACCTTGGTTACAAATTTAAAAAGTCAGCGCCAAAGCGAAAGGCACCAGCTGTTCACCAAGAAACAACTTCCACTGCAAAGCGACCAAGATGTGATGTTGCTGTAAAACCACAAGAACAAGAAAGTGCGAGCTCAGCCTGTTTGTCTTCTGCACCTCTCGCTTAACAAACGAGATCCCACTTTGATGGAGCTTCACATACAAAACATTCGCTGCGAACACGGGATGAGTTAGGCAGTCAGAGGTTACCTTTTTGGTCCTTTCTGTGGATCAGTACTGCCCATCGCCTTCTGCTCGCCGAGTTGAGTCGAGGTGTGTGGTTATACAGGTGTTCCCCAAGGCTCAATTGTGGGACTCATCTTGTTTCTACACAGGAAATAACCGTTGCCTCATTGCATAACTAATTTTGAATGTAATTTTTCAAGGTTTTCAGGAAAATGCAAAACATAAATCATCTGCCTAGGGTGGTATGTTCTTTTGGTTGTGTCTTTATTTAGACAGTAGAGTGTGATTTTCAACATTAAATCGTAGTACTTTTTCTATTCCCATGTGGTTTTATATCTGTGTAATCCCTCAGTGGTTCAGGTAGGTTCCATAGTGGTCCATGAGCGTATACTAGTCTATGTGCTCTTATACTTGTTCTGATACAGCTCAACATCATTCTAAAGCAGCGGTCTTCAACCTGTAGCTCTCTTCCCCTTCCAAGTAGCTCACCAAGGGATTACTAAATTACACGTATTGTCCTGAATAACTCAAATTCGATGAATTAAATGCCTATTATTATTGTAAATCTATCATTTTAATGCCTCACTTTGTGTTCTCAGAAATAAATCCTGCTTTATGTTTTATCTAAGTGTACCCCATCTAAGTCTTACCAAGGCTCTTATGTATACTTTATTTCCTGTCGCTGCTAAAATTAGTAGCTCTCTAGAAGTTTTGTTTTGTAAAGGTAGCTCACCCGAGGGAAAAAAAAAAAAAAAAGGTTCTAAATCTATTCAGGAAACGTTAATTTCTGTCCTATGAATGGGATTTTTTTAGTACCAATATCTGCTCAAATGAGTATCTAGTTTTGATACAAGTTTTAGTTTCAGTTAGTATCTGATTTTTGACACCAAACTAACGCTAAAGCTTGTTTAGAATTAGACTTAGATGAACTTTATTGATCCACAAGCGAAATGATTTGGACACAGTAGCTCACATATGACAAAATAATATAATAAAAAAGACCAAAAATATAAATGGTAATAATAAATTCTAAATAAGTTGAAGGTGTGAAATCAGACATAATTATACAAATGTAAATGTACAAGTCAAAATAAAATAGAAAACACTTACTTATCTGTACAGAGACAGCAGGCGATGCCGCAGGGCCAACCTACATGTCAGATCTGTGGCGAGGCGAGCCCACTCACAGTAAGAATGTGCGCTTTTCAGTCAATAAAGACACTTATTATTGAGTAAACGCAAGATGGATATGATTAAAGCAAAGAACAAAGCAACAGCATCTTCATGGAGACAAACAGATGGCAGATATCCTTGAGAAAAGTTACACAGTGCACCTTTACATAACTAACAAACTTATATATAGGCGGTAAAGGAGAAAACTGTGCGCCTGTTTCTCGCACTTTTACAGATTTCTTCCCAATATCTCCTCTGTTTAGATCCAACTGCTCTGTCCTTGCGCTATCGAGTCCCTGTACAACATTTGCAGAGGTCGAGTGCACATAAAGATTTTGGATAGCAGTCTCCATGGTTACACTCTGGCCAATCAAAACCGCTCATTTGGACGAACACACACATGGCACTCCTGGATATTAAACATACAAGGATAATGATCTATGGGACTGCATTGAAAGCCCTTTTTTTTCCAAACTTGAAGGTCAGTTCTTCCTCATTTAATGGCGTATTACCTTTACGGTGCGGCGGTTGCTTCGGGGTATTCATCTGAACTCTTAACAAATTCAGATTCCATTCTCAGACACGGGGTATTTTACAGGTACTATCGGAATTGAATGGACGTCCTTCTCTGTCCTTATGGGGAAAAAAAATCATGATATGGTCGAAGAGAATGGGAAAAGATGAGAGATTTTTGAATGGCCATGAGTAACAGAGGCTATATGCATAATGTAAAATAAATGGTAGAAATGTGCAGAATCTCATGTGAAAAAATGAAAAGTCTTGAGGAATATTAACCAAAAAATAGTTGCGTTGTTTTATTTATGTTGTAATATTTTTCCTCATCATAAACAGACTTGGAGTTGTGTTTTGTTTTATTCACACATGTTTAACTCACACATCGGCATATTTAGGCTTAATTCTTTTCTCAAATTGGAAACACCCTGTTCCACCTTGTGATGTCATACAGCATGTGCTCCACTGTGTTTTTAAACTCCATACACCTTCAGAGAAGAAAAAAAAAAATCTAAATAATTACCCTTGTGGATCAATAAAGTTTGTCTATAAGAATCATTTGGATAATTTAAACCCTGGAATTTCCGATGCCGACTGAACTAAAGGTAAAAATGTAGCTGTAAACTTGAAAACGATCACTTCATGACATCACAAGGTGGAACAGAGCGTTTTGAGTTTTGGAGATGTACACAGATTAATAGTAAAGAGTTAATAAAACGTGTGTGAATAAAACAAAACACAACTCCAGGTACGTTTTTGAGGGGGTACTGACATTCTAACATGGCTTAAAGTTCACAACAGTCAATTTTACATTATATAAGACCTTTAAAACAAATAAAATTGATATAAACCCAAAGTAATAGTAGCATAAAAATAGAATGCATTGTTTCTCAATGTACAAGTGTATGATGAAATTGCATATCTCAAAATTTTACTCTCTATACCCAATTTTTTCCATGTATTTGAGCAAAATATGTCTTGGCGCTGAATTCAGGAAGTGTATTAGCATGCTAGTTGCATCATTTACCATTATTGTGCCGGCAAATCTCCGCTCTGGTGTCTACAAGTTGTGAAAAGCACTCATAAACTCTGAATAATTTGTACGCAGAGAATGCATAAGGTAAGTGAGGGATAACTCTGGACCACTGCAAACCGTTTAAAATGAACCAGTTCTGTTTTTCACTTTTGTTAAGACGGTAAAAACCAGGTCCACGTTGTGATGTCATACAGAGGTAATACAGAAGGTGCTCCACTGTGGTTTTAAACTCTAGAATCATATGGATAATTTCAGCCCTGGAATTTCCAATCTTTACTAAACAAAAGGTAAAATGTAGTTGTTAACTTCAAAACTACCAATTCATGTCATCACAAGGTGGGTCTGTGTACCATTTGTTCTTTTGAATTTCAATTAGGAACAAAAAACAATAAAATGTAATAAAGGTTGGTTATTTCATTATTTTGTTTTGGTGTCAAACAAACCTCTATTTCCAATATTTAATTTAAAGTTTATTTCAGGTAACACTAATCAAAACTCTATGCAGAGAATAAAGTATCAAAATTTAAATTGGTGTTATATAAAGCTCAGTTTTGGTTGACAGCTGTGTTTTTCACACTCAAAAATACCTACAGACTTTTGGAAATTACATTTGGACTATGTTGAAAACTTTGAGGATTACTGTGATATCGCATGACCTGTAAAGTAACCTGCTTTTGAATATTTCTGGTGAAATCGTCAGATCCCAAAAAAGAAAATTTAAAAAATGCGCTGATACGGGGAAACTTTAAATTAAATATTGGAAATAGAGGTCAAAATCTTTTGTTTGTTTGTTTGTTTTTGTTTCGTATTTTTGACACTAAAGTGAAATAATGAAATAACAAAATGTTTTCCCATTTTATTTTTTTTCGTTCTTAGTTGAAATTCAAAAGAACAAATGGTTCATGGACCAAGATGGAACTTTTTTTTAAGATGTAGTCAGACTAATAACAAAAGATGACTCAAACATGTGTAAATGAAGCAAAACACAATATGTTTTTGAGTAGATAACAGCATTTCTTAAGGGCTATGGGAGAAAGAATTTGGCGTAATATAAGACCTTTAAGAAGAGTCCAAAAAAAAATCAAACAGATTATCATTACCATCAGTCATAACACAGCTCCCACCATCGAAGCCTCGCGCAGTCTGTCTGGCATTACCTTTTACTTCATTGTCAAAAAGAGAGCGAAAAAAAACAAAAAAAACAATTCCCAGACCACATAAATCAGATTACAGCGCCGCACAAAGACTCGCGATGGTCCGTTTGATGGGATCTGTGTAATAAAATGGCTCTCCCTCCTCTCCTCCACACACGAGATTAGAGAAGAGAGGAAACATCAAAGTATTCCTGGGCCTGGGATGAAACACAGATGAAACTCCCCCCTCCACAACCTCTAGGGGGTGCTGCAGATAAGATTTACGCTCCCGTGTCGCCACAACCCCTCATTTAATCTCCCCGTCAACAGTAAACAACGCGTTTGAACCTGCAACAGCTGTAAAAGTATATGAGCTATGACAGTGGAATGAGCTGCAGCCGTGAGCGTACGGGGTTACTTTGTGTAACCGTGGTTCTATGCGTAGTGGCTTTGAATTACTCCTATACCAGCTCATTTCGTGATGATATGGATTTTCCTGAAAGCTGTAGTGTGCGTTGGAGGTGATACAGTGATCAGTCTTGGTCACAGTGTTGGTTCCGGTGTTTTTATTACTAGCCTGAGGTAGGGCTGCTTTATAGAGTGCCTTCACACATGGTGGATTTGGTTATTAAAACATCGTGAGGTTACTGCAGGACAAACACTCGACAGAAGCCAGTGCTATGGATATTTCAATTATCGCCTCTCTTTTAGAAGAAGTACACAATTCGATTAAAGGTCCTATATTATGCTGGTGCCACCTCGTTCCTCCACTCAATTTCATTTCTCTCCAGCAACTAGGTCAGAAATCAGAATACGGCCCAGAATAACTACAGCCCAGGGGCCATATGCGGCCCTTTAATCTTTTTAATCTGGCATGCCAAACTTTAATAATAACAATAATTAAAAGTCATTTCAATAAATAGTAAATACCATGGGACTTGAAAGACAGATATTTTCTTGTAATGTTTTGTAATGATTTTCAAATATGGGATATTTCAATAACATGGGATCTGTTTTCTACATATCCCATGTTATTTTATTTTCTCTTTTGAGGTGGATTATCAAAAAACTCCATCCATCTGCTCCTGGTCTGGCCCTTCCATGTAAATTTTAGAATCCTTTGTGTCCCACGAGTCAAAAAGTTTGTCCACCCCTGCTCTAGACGGTTTGCAAGAATCCCGCAAGTTGTAGACCGCTCACTGGCCAAGAGTGAAGAGCTGTGAAGCCATGACTGGTCCCTTTTGTGGAACAGCACAAGAGTAAACAAAGCGGTCGAGATGGATGTAGATGAAGTCATACGTTCTGTGTTGGCAATGATTCCTGAGATGGAGGATTTAAAGCCAGAACAAAGAGAATGTTTGGTGAATTTTATCAAGGGGAAAGACATTATTGCCCTTCTTCCTATGGGATTTGGGAAAAGCTTAATATACCAGTTAGCCCCGTTATTGGCTCATTACATACGTCACGACCAAATAGCAGCGATTGGTTAAATTTAAAAAAAGTATCCGCCTGCCGTCAAGCGAAAGAATCCTAACACTGCGAGGTCAGACTGAATCTGGCTAATATTATACAACATTGACTCTTGTGAGCTTTAAGCCGTGTTAGAATGTTGCTGCTTCCTCCAAAACATATCTGGAGTTGTATGTTCGTTCATTCACATGTGTTTGAGCAATGCTTTATTATTAGTCTGTTTACATCTTCAAAGCTCAAAATGCTCTCTATGTTCAGTAGAGATTGGCTATTTTAGGACTGAAATCATCCAAACAATTAATGAAGGTGTATAAAGTTTAAAAACACAATGGAGCAGTTCCTGTATTACCACATGAAATCACAAGGTGGGAGAGAGTGCAAAATATTTTATCGGAAGTGCATTTCGTTTAGATGATGATGGCGTTTTTGAGGCTTAAAATTGCTTAAAATCTGAAACCACCCTTCAGAGTGGAAAAGTTGAATATGCCGCCGTATCGTTTCCATTTACACTGCCCAAGATGCAAAACTCTTGTCAGATCTGCGTCACATACATCACCACCTAGAGTCACCACCTGGCCACCTGGCATCCATACACAATCGGATTTCACACACTTTTGTGTCACCGTATGCACGCAGATTTCCTCCTGAAACGCTCTTCTAAACACGGAATAAAAAGTGAAGATGCAACGCCACTTTTGCATCTTCTGTTCAGACTGACATCATATAAACGTAGCCTTACCTCAGTAGAGATTGACAATTACAGGGCTGAAATCATCCAAACAATTAATAAAGGGGTATAAAGTTTTAAAACACAATGAAGCAGTTCCTGTATTACCACATGACATCACAAGGTGGAACAGAGTGTTTTCATTTTGAGAGAAGAACTCAGCGTAAATTTGCAGGATTTTTTTTTTTTTTTTTTAAGTTGTTTTTATTCGGTCATTTTACAGCACTACAAAACAAAATAAAACAAAACATAGATTACAACCCCATGGATCATGACCGAAAGGGTTTAGGATGAAGTAAAAAGTACTTATAATCCCAAACCCTTTCAAACAATGACACAATTCCAAGAAAGAAAAGCAGCATATGAACAGTAAGTTTACATTTACAATTTCACTTACGACTTACTGTATACATAAGAGACAAAATATAAATTAAAACAAACAAAATTTAATGCTTAATTCGTTCATTCCAGAGCTCAATATCTTTCAAAACATAACAGTTATAATAATACAGCTTTTTTAAAGGCTTCTACAGCGTTAGACTTTTTTAAAATCATCACTGAGATTGTTCCATAAACTAACCCGTCTAACAGAAATACAATCACTTTTTTCAGTTCAATTTGTGTTTAAACATATGTGAATGAAAGACAACACAACTCCAGATCTGTTTGTGATGAGGAAACAACAGTATAGCATAAATCAGAAAAGAAGAGTAATATGAGCTTGTTAAAATTCACTTTATTTATATAAACCCTTCCAGGAGTGGCATATTTAGAATTGCTGCACACACAGCCTGCTGATATGAACATTCATTTGAATACAGCAGCAAAATAAAAACAAGAATTGTGACATTTGTAGACAGTGCAGACAAACGGTTGTTGTTTTTGTGTTACATTTGCCAATGAGTAATAACAGTCAATATCCAACTTCCAGTTTCTAAAGTTCACTAATGTTCGCAAGATTTGTGAGGCTTTATGAAATAAAAATAAAAACTTGCCGGAATTCAGAATACACACTTCCTCTGTACTTTATGAAAATGTTAGTCTGGTCACTAGTGTGATGGAGGGTGAGGGTGTGAACAATACAGAGTGAAGTCATTTTAGATTTGTCAGGCTAGTGGCCCTTTGTAGTTTTGGAGCATTACTGTTCAGCATAACATTAGAATTAAGACATGTTTTTTCTGTGGTTATTAACAATCATGATAATATCTGTGCTAATAGCTTAAAAACCAAGCCCCGAGGTTTGAACCATACTGTATAAAGAAGAGGACTAAGGTAGTGTGACGTCACCCATAGCATTTGGCTCCAGTCAAATGAAGCTCATGAGGCTAGCAGTTATAGAGCAGAGTTCCATAACAGGAGTAGGAATTTATTATCAGACAAAATAGTGAAATAAAAACACCAGGATCATGTAGAGCAGGTTAATACGAACATTTTGAGGCCAAAGTGACTCAAACTCAATGGCTCACAGCAGCAGTTACAAAGAGAGAGGGGTGACAATTTTTCAACGTAAAGTCATTTGGAGCCAGAGTTAATGAAGCCGGAAGTGCCCCCATGCTCACTTCCCATTTGGAGCACAGTTAGTTATGTCTATTTATAGGCGAGTTTCATTGTTGACAAAAGCGCGTGTTGCATGCTGGGAATTATTTTGGTCGGCTGCAAGAAACACTAATTCAACATGACGGACGGAGAGAGAAAGCACGTAAAGGGTATTGATCCCGGTTATTTATCCACTCTAACGGCAGAGGACCCAAGACCATTTGACCAGAAATTGGTCATAAGCATCGATGGACGCCACATCACCCTTTTCAACCCCTACAAAAGGTGGACCAAACCAAATTTCTGGTCAGAATCACCAACTACCTGGACAAATATTCACGATATCCACAATGACTTGGTGGAAACTCCTGGGCCATTCACAGCTGAAAAGATGAAAACCTCCAAGAGTCTCAATGCGTTGTTGAACTTGTTGGAGTCCAGGGTTTGCTAGGATCTTCTACGTTTGCTCTGCGAATGTTTGAAAGTCATTTAATTCGCCGTTAGCGGTTCTTTTCACTCAGAATACGAAAAAGACATTTTTTTTTCTTCCGTGCTTCTATTTGTGCATCCGATAATGCAGCAGGAATTTACCATTATCGGGGATAAATACCCGAGGTTACGCACTGTGTTTGACCGCTATCGTGTTTCTTGCCTCCGACCAAAATATTTCCCAGCATGCAACGCGGGCTTTTGATAACAATGACGTCAGCTGAAACTCGCCTATATATACAGTCTGGTTTGAACATGGTCACCAGTTTAAGTGAATGGGCCAAGCTCAGTGGTGCGTGGTCCAAATTTAGCCTTTGGAGTAATTCACCGACCACATGCACTTGTGCTCTTCTCCCACACAAGTGGCCGTAATTTAAAATCTTACATACAGTTTCTTTTAACAAGCATTTTAAAGATGCACTTTGTAACTTTTCTGGGATAGTCTGCCATGCATGCCCGCTTGTCTGTATAGAGATGTTATTGCTTTCCTGGAATGAAACAGACTGGCATAAAAAAAAAAAAGTGAAAAACATTCTTTCTTATTGTGGCCAGGTTCACTCTTCGTAGATCTGACCTGTAAAGTGCCACCTCTTAACGGAGATAAGTAAGTCTGGGTCAGAGTCCTGCACCGGGTCGGGTGCTGAAACAAGCGGGTTTTAACGTTCTGGAATTTTACGGGCGGGTATGCGGGCGGGTAGTGATTACACACGGGCAGGTGAATCAAATGAACGACAAATGGGAGAAAAATACTTGATGCACGTCCAGGGCGTCCGTTGCCCTGGAAACAATCGCCATTTCCTGGTCTTTTCCTAGAACGATCGACCAGACTGAGAGAGACTTTAGTGTATTTATTACATAAAACCCATCGGCGGAGGTGATCGGCTCAGCGGCTGCGCTCCTGGTTTAGTCCTGGTTTAGTCCTGGTTTAGTCCTGGTTTAGTCCTGGTTTAGTCCTGGTGCAGTCCTGGTGCAGTCCTGGTGCAGTCCTGGTATAGTCCTGGTATAGTCCTGGTGTTGTCCTTGTGTAGTCCTGTTGTAGTCCTTGTATAGTCCTGGTGTTGTCCTGGTGTAGTCCTGGTGTAGTCCTGGTATAGTCCTGGATTAGTCCAGGTTTAGTCCTGGTGCAGTCCTGGTGCAGTCCTGGTTTAGTTCTGGTTTAGACCTGGTGCAGTCCTGTTGCAGTCCTGGTTTAGTCCTAGTATAGTCCTGGTGTAGTCCTGGTGTAGTCCTGGCAATTGGTTTGGCGGTTGCAGCGTGTATAGATTTTTGCTAATGACACTTGTTTATTCCTGGTTTAGTTCTGGTTTAGTCCTGGTTTAGACCTGGTTCAGTCCTGGTTCAGTCCTGGTTCAGTCCTGGTTCAGTCCTGGTTTAGACCTGGTTTAGACCTGGTCCAGTTTTTGTGTAGTCCTGGCGATTGATTCAGTGGTTGCCCCGTGTATATATTTATGCTAATGCCACTGGTTTAGACCTGGTTCAGTTCTTGTTTAGTCCTGGTCCAGTCCTGCTGTAGACCTGGCTATCGACTCTGCGGTTGTGGCGTGTATATATTTGCAATTTGCTAATGACACGGCGTAGGTTCAGTCATGGTTTAGTCCTGGACTAATGGACTGACCCCGATTAATCACAGGCACGGGGGGGTAATGGATGGAATGTTAACGGGTCCGGGCGGGTGTGGATTCAATAGATATCGATATAATCATGGGTTAACGGGCGGGACTTCATGTATTCATTTTTCCATTCAGACAGAAATATCCATAAACACAGACATTCTAACTTACACCTTACAACCTTTAGAGGGCGCACTTCCTACCACCTGTAAACATCCACTTTAAGGACACCTGTCTGAACCGTAAACACATTCATAACTTGTCCAGGTCCACTCTATTAGCATCGTACAAGTAAACAGCGCGTTTTCTAACCCCGCCTGTTCTCTTAGACCTCATATAAATGCTAATATGATCCCGTAGTGCGATAGACAGGGCCATTCTAACACTGTGCAGAATATAGAAGTATGGGCCATGTAATTAAAGCGTACCTGTCCCCCGGCTGCCGCTGCGTTATTTTGGGCTCGGTTCAGGGACAGTTTTGTTAAGATGAAATGAAAAATTCAACGCCCGGGAGCCATTTTACTCTTATTGGGCTGTTCCGCTGTGAAAGAATCCAAGGACTTGTCGTGTTGGAAATGTGGATTGGAAATGTATTAAGGTGAGACGCTGCAGGTGAGTACAGAATCTAAATTTGGAGATATCAATTTGAAACTTGTTCCTGTAGATTGCGTTTGTGGGTGTAAGAAAGAAATGTGTTACAAGTTTTTCATCATGGAAGGTTTTCAAGTGTAGTTAAAACGCCCATTTTACTCCATTTTCGGATGTTTTAATGTTTCCTCATCAAAAACGTGCTCAGAGTTGGCTTGTGTTTTGTTTCATTCACACGTTTAACGCACAAACTCTGCATGTTTTTCTTCAGAGTTCTTCTCTCAACTCTTCTCTCACTCTGTCCCAACTTGTGATGTCATGTGGTAAAACAGGAAGTGCTCTACTGTGTTTTTTAAACTCCATACACGCTGGAGGAGTTCAAGTATCTTGGGGTCTTGTTCACGAGTGAGGGGAGGATGGAGCGTGAGATTGACAGGTGGATCGGTGCAGCGTCTGCAGTGAAGCTCTCGATTTACCGGTCAATCTACGTTCCTTCCCTCACCTACGGTCATGAGCTTTGGGGAATGACCGAAAGGACGAGATTGTGGATACAAGTGGTCGAAATGAGTTTCCTACGCAGGGTGGCTGGGCGCTCCCATAGAGACAGGGTGAGGAACTCAGTCACACGGGAGGAGCTCAGAGTAGGCATGTCCCACCGGGAGGAGGCAACGAGGAAGACCCAGGACACACTGGAGGGACTATGTGTCTCGGCTGGCCTGGGAGCACCTTGGGATCTCCCTAGAGGAGCTGGATTAAGTGTCCGAGGTGAAGGAAGTCTGGGAGTCCCTGCTCAGACTACTGCACCCGCAAACCAACCCCAGATAAGCGAAAGGAAATGGATGGATGGACACCTTCACTAGAATAATTTGGATAATTTCAGCCCTGGAATTGCCAATCTCTACTAAACTAAAGGTAATAAGTAGCTGTTAACTTGAAAAGTACTACTACAACATGACATCACAAGGTGGAACTGAGCATTTTGAGCTTCAGAGATGTAGACAAACTAATAATAAAGGATTAGTCAAACATGTGTCAAAGAAACAAAGCACAACCCCAGGTATGTTTTTGATGAAGTAACAACATCATAACATGGCTTAAGGCTCACAAGAGTGAATTTTGTGGAATTTACTTGTAGGACTTTTAATGTATGTAACTTTTTGGAGGTTGCACGTCAGTTGCATATGATTCCATGGAAGTAGAAAGTTAAAACTATACTTTTGGACCACTGTCCATGGAGAACATGAGTAATATTACCATGGAAACAAGCAGGAAGAGACCCTCCACCAGGCCAAATAATAGTGAGGTTTGTGGAGAAACAGACCAGCTCAGTGTAAAGAAGTATGTTTTTTTTTCTCTCTTCTCTGTGCAATAAAAACAACCTCAATCAAAAGCCACCTGCTTGTCTCCATGGAGATATTACTGTTCCACCTTCATTACTCCACAGTATGGAAATGCACTTGGGCAATCACATTAGAGACAGGTTAATGGTCAGATCTATGCAGAAGCAAGCCTGCACATGGTAAGAATTCATGGTCTTTGAGCTGTAAAACACTTGTAATCGAACACGTCCAAGGGAGATGTGTTTAATGCCCTACTGTGAAACATTCCAGGCATAGACACAAAAAAACACCTCCTTGGAGACAAGCTCGAAGTGAACACAACTTAGAAGTTACATAGACTGCAAAAAACAATATCTAAGTAAGTTAAAATGACTTAAATTAAGAAAATTGTATTTTATCTGTATCGATTAAACTTGACAAGTAAAATTATCTACCAATGGAATAAGAATGTTTTTCTTAAGTCAAGCAATATTTGATTTTGTTTCTTATTTTAAGTACACCGAGTTGTTGTTTTTCTTATTTTACTGTAAGTGTAGCAAGGTGCATTTTCATATTTTAAGTACAAAAAAGTCTTGTTCAACTGGCAGATAATTTTACTTGTTAAGTGAAATTGACTGAAATCATAATAAAACTTTCTTGAACTTCTTCAAGCAACCTTAACTTCTAGATTTTATATTTTGTGGTGTAATATTTTGGCTAAAAAGTTGAATACTGCTTTGCATACTTAATTTTTGACATTTTAGATGCACAAAAGTTTACATGGAGGATTTGGGATATGTAAATGGGAAATGTACATCAAAATTCTAATTTCACATTTTAATTTTGTTCTTAAAATTACCCTTAGTTTAAATCAGGCTTACAATTAGACACCAACTACTTCCTGAACACTCAATCAAAATCTTGTTAAGTACAAGATTGGAAAGTTTGGCGTATGAAGGTGCTCCATTAAGAGTTAATCTATGGAAGTTGATTAGATTAAATAATAAAACGCAGAGTGGAGCAGATTGGACGATGTTTCCGGAGAGATTATAGGTCGAGAGCAAACTTTTAAAAAAAACTAATATTGGAAAGAATGAGTTTTGAGTGCAGCGCCTCGCCTTAAACTGTATTCGAAGTTTAAAGGGGGAGAGCAGAGGAGCGGCGAAAATATGCATGAAACAGGAGGTGAATTATGCACCATCGAAGTGTATTTTAAGCGCTTGCGTAAGATGGATAGCTTGTGTTGGAGCCGGGTTGATGGGGGTCATAAATACAAAGTAAAGGAGATGTCTGAAAATCGGAGTGTAACTTATCAGAGCCGAGGTTCAGCGGTTCAAAGTCTTCACTCAAAATGTTCCCAAATCTAGCGCCGCTTTCTAACCAAATAATAGTCTTACTGCCATCGTGACATTCTAAACTGCTCAAGGTTGAAAACTAGAGAGATAAAACTAAAGATATTTCTTAGTAATCGTACCCTCTCATTGTAAGACGAGCAGGTGGCGGAACCCCACAATTTATGTAGCTTGCCCTTTTAAAAGTATTATTTAAATGATGAGTTAATTATAATGACGATGAATCTTATAATATCTTCAAGGCAATCCCCCCAAAAAAGAAGAAAAAGCAAAAAATCCTCTCATTACTCACTGCCCTCCTCAGTACTTTCTGTGCAAGTAGACCAGAGGTGGGGACTTGAGTCACTATTTTTAGGACTTGAGACTTGACTTGATAAAATGGACTAAGATTTGGGACTCGACTTGGAACTTGAAGGTCAGTGACTTGGGATTTGACTCGGATTTGAGGCCTGTAATTTGAGAAGACTTGATGGTTCTCCTAAAAAAATATATGTTTTTAGAAAATATTTTTCTCTTTCTCTGAATTTTACAGGAACAAACTGGAACATGTCTCTCCTACTTCTGTAACATTGGATGTAACTGAAGTACTGCGATACTCAAATGTACTACAGTAATATGCAGTACAATACAATAAAACAGAGGGAACTACATAGAACTACAAAGTTATTTAGCACCTTTAAATCTGAATTCTTTCTATTCTGACTGTAATTATTTACACTAAGATCTTGACAAGACATTTAAGAAGGAAAAAATTTGCATTTCTTATAGAAATACTCTTATATAAATATTATATATAAAATACCATGACTTTTAAAGTACAATTTACTTTAAAACAGCAAAAATCTAACGTATATTTAGTACTTTGGTTTAAAGATTTGAAATGACTTGACTTGAACATCACAGGTTGAGCGGTCAGATCCACTGACCCACAGGTTGGCTGATGGGATTCCAGCTCCCACAGATGAATGCTGTCGTTGTGTCCTTGGGCAAGACACTTAACCCACCTTGCCCCTAGTGTCTGCTTACACTGGTGTATGACAGTGTGTGCGAATGGTTCCTTGTTGTAAAGTGCTTTGAGTGCCTTGAAGGTGGAAAAGCACTGTAGAAAAATGTGACCAGAAACTGTAAACAAGTAGGGTGTTAGTTTCAGAGTAGTTTCATTGTAGTTAGCTGCAGGCAGATATAAGGCAGTGTCCACCAGCGTCTGACCAGAACTGAAGAAGCAGCTTTGGATGAGCTGCGAAACATTTTCGACCTAAATAAAGATTTGTCCTTTGCCACACCAGACTACATTACACCTGTCTATATGACACCTGTCTGCATTACACCTGCCTACTTTACACCTGTCTATATTACACCAGTCACTCTCCTTTATCCCACATTACGAGGCTCTGTGGACCTATAAGGAACCATAGCATCATTTCTTGACATTTCGCCTGTCAACATTACACCTGTCAACATTACAGCTGTCATCGCTGCACCTGTCTACATTACACCTGTCAGCATTACACCTGTCTACTTTGCATCTGTCTATATTACACCTGTCACTATCACACATGGTTATATTACACCAGACGCTCTTCCTTATCCCACATTACTAGGCTCTGTGGACCTATAAGGAAACATAGCATCATTTCTTGAGATTACGCCTGTCAACATTACAGCTGTCTATGCTGCACCTGTCAACATTACAGCTGTCTATGCTGCACCTGTCAACATTACACCTGTCTATATGACACCTGCCAGCATTACACCTGTCTAAATTACACTGGACACCCTCCGTTATCCCACATTACTAGGCTCTTTGGATCTATAAGGAACATTTGCATCATTTCTTGACATTACGCCTGTCAACATTACACCTGTCTATATTACACCTGCCAGCATTTAACCTGTCTACATTACACCTGTCTATATGACACCTGCCAACATTACACCTGTCTACATTAACCAGACACTCTCCTTCATCCCACATTACTAGGCTCTTTGGATCTATAAGGAACATTTGCATCATTTCTTGACATTACGCCTGTCAACATTACACCTGCCAGCATTTCACCTGTCTACATTACACCTGACGCTCTCCTTTATCACGCATTACTAGGCTGTGCGTTCCCTGCGCCCACAGCAGTACCCTGACATACCTTATAATGAAGCACAGCATCATTTGTTACACTCCTCTCCTCCGCTCCGTCTGTCTCTTCTTCTTCTTCTCTCCTCCTGGCTCTTCCACCACCACCTCCACCCCCCCTCCCTTGTCCAGCTCAGTCCAGCCCGGGAGCTCATCCATCAGGTCTAATGATGGAGCTGGGGCCCTGCACATCGGAGGCCTCCCCAAAGCCCTCACACTTCACACACACAGTAGTGGAATGTGTCTCGGAAGTGGTCCATAGGCTTCAGTGTAGGTTTACGCTGATAAATTGTGAATGATATCAGCTACTACACTCGTGTCAAGTGAGTACCAGGAATACAGAGATGAAAAAATATATATAAATAAAACAAGTAAAAACCTAAAAATAATATATAATAATCAAATATTTAAACAAAACTTGAAGAAACCTGAAAAACTGAACTAGCTTGCAGTGGTCCAAAATAATTCTTCACTTACATTATGTATTCCCACCATTCTAATTATTCAACATGATGAGTTTATACGCATTTTTTACAACTCTAAGGATACGTTCAGACTGCAGGGCTTAATGCTGAATTCAGATTTTTTGGTGAAATATGATTTTTTTGCAAGGTGGTTCATATTTCCAATGAAATGGGTCAGTCCATATGAAATCGCTAGGAAGCTGAAAATTTGTATTATTGTAGATTCTTGGTCATATCTTTATTAAGGGGGGTGCGATGGGCCCCCAAAATCTCAAATTTGGTTTTCAATTTTTGAGGTCCAAGATCTGTTTACTCCAAGCAGATATTTACAAATTATCTGTTGAACCTGAATATTTGTGAGCATGACCATTTTTGACAACAGTCTCACACTTTTCTGAGCTTTCATGTGGATGGTGTAGAGTCCCAAATATGGTCTACAATAACACAAATTTTCAGCTTCTTAGCTCTATTTTTTATGAAGTTATGTTCTCTCAAACATGCTTATAAATTAAAGCTTCTGAAAAAGTGAGCATGGTCCCAAAATTTCAATGGGCCATAACTCAGGAACGACTCAAGTTAAAATTTGAGATTCTTTCATTTGGTGATTTAAGAATTTTTTTGAATTTTTTTTCAACCAAATCTGAGATGGCTCATAGGGGAGATTCCTTGAAAATGGCTGATTTCATATGGACTGAGCCAAATGCGACTTGAATGTGATCTCCAGTGTGAAATTGAAATGCCCCAAAAGTGTCCTGCATGCACATTGGAGGACACGACGACATCACAAACAGCTCATTGTTTAAGGAAGTCACCTAAACATGGACACTAGCATTGGGCACCTGGAGATTTTTAAAGTTGCTGATGTACCACAGCCAGAACATGAACAGCTTATTTGTTTGAAGGATTAGATTGAGAAGGAGAAGGACGAGGCTTTTGGCCATGGCGTTTTGTGGGGCAGTGGCAGTAATGTCTGTAGAAAGGAATGTGTGGGGGCGGAGTCGCGGCCAAAAGTGGTGAAATTGATTTGTGTTTCGCTGCTTCACTGACACGGAGTTCATACACAATTTTTGTATGAAAATAACGTAACGTTTGTGTACATTTATGACGTGTAGGTGGGATGAATGTGACCTGGCCGTTCAGACTGAAGTCGCATGTCAAAAGATATGTATGGGTTTTAGCACCACATATCCAAGTGGCCTGGGTCGCATTCGAAAAAATCAGATCTGTGTCGTTCAGACTGTCATAAAAAGATCAGATACACGTCGCATAGGGGTGAAAAAAAATCATATTTGGGTCACTTCAGGCTGCAGTCTGAATGCAGCCTTAGAGACCAGAATGGAGTTTTGCTGTGACAAATAACAACTAGCATGCTAATGTGCACTTCCTCATGATAGAAACAATAAAATTCTAGAAGAAGAGGTTTGGGTACAGGCCCTTCAACAAAAATATCCACTGCCCATATGAAAGTTTTCTAAGTCTGTTTTCAGCTTGTCTCCATGGAGATGTTATTGCTTTGCCCAGAATGTTCCACCATATAACATTAAACACATTAGTTTCACATGTATTAAAGGTCCACTATGCAACTTTTCTGGTGCTCATCTGCTTGTTTCTATGGATATGTTATTGTTCTTCCTGGAATGTTCCACAGTATGACATTAAACAACTCTACCTTACATTTATTCAGTTAAAGGTGGTTTTATAGCTCAAAAATACCTAGAAAAACAGATATTCTGACTGTGAGCAAGGTCGCCTCTCCACGGATTTGACCTGTAACTTAGTCTGGCTTGGTCTATATGAAGACGTATCTATTAAAAAGCCCTGAAAACCCATCTCTTTAAAATCACCTTTCATTAACTGTCTTATTTCTTTTGTTTGCCTTTGTCTCCTTGTGTAAGGCGTCTTTGAGTATCTTGAAAAGTGCTATAAAGATAGATGCATAGAAAGGTTTAATTCCATACTATGAAACAGTCCAGACTATAGACTGTATAAAGAAGTGGACTGAGGGTCTGCTTACACGAGAACGCTTGCGGGTAAAAACGACAAAATATTTTACCTGAAGTGCCTTTCGTTTAGACGGTCACGGCGTTTTGGGGGCTTAAAAATGCAAAAATCTGACATCACCCTCCAGATTGGAAAAGTTGAATATGCTCCGCCGTCGCTTTTCCGTCTACACTGCCCAAGACACAAAACTCTGGTCAGATCTGCTAATGTCGCATACGCGTTTACGTCACATACATACAGTACACAGAAACAAACATGTAGCTATAGCTGCTTGGCATGCATACCCAATCAAATTCCAAACACTTTTGCATCACCGTATGCACGCAGATTTCCTCCTGAAAACGCTCATCTAAACGTCTGAACGTCATCATATAAACGTAGCCTGTGCGAGTGTGACATCACCCACAGCGTTCAGCATCACTCAAATGTGTGAAAAAAAATAGTGAAATGAAAACACCAGGAGCATGTAAAGCAAGTTATTCCGAACATTTTAAGACCAAAATGACAAGGCTCACAGCAGCAGTTACAGAGAGTTCCACATGCAAACTCCCTAAAAACCCAATAAATATGACTTTGAAAGATAAAATATTTTATTAACTTGGATCACAGGGAAATCACACAACCCTTATATTTTCGAGAAAAATGGACACGTGCTTTGACATTACAAAATGGATAACTAAGCAAATTAGACTATAAAAAAGGGATTATGCATTGTTTTTTATGCCAGCCTCATTTTCATGTAGTCCATTTTGTGACATGCACAGTTCTCGTGTACAAAGTCGACTTAGACTTGGTTCCATATCTAGAAATATTAGTCCTGGGGGTTTTAGTAATTTGGCAAAATTTGGCAAAAAAGTTGTATCATAAAAGCGAACTATTTTGGTCCTTAACCCTCTCCAGGCAGGCATTGCAGATTTGCAACAGCTAAATGACAATTACCTACTTACTCCAAATCCATATTTTATGAGTTTTTTTTTACTCAGGAGCCTTTTCTCCCATCCATGCTGATAAACGTGGACGATGCAGACTGTGCAAGAATGGCTACACGCAAATGGCCTGCCAGAAGTGCAAAGTACTTTTGTGCTTTACAAAGGATAAAAATTGTTTCTTGGAGTACCTCACAAAAAAGTGATGTTGTTCTGCCACTGTAAAGCACTGATACACTGTGCTTTATGTTTTCATTGTTATGAAAAGTGGTATACACATAAAATTAGCATTCATATCATTTTAAGTCTTCAGTGTTAATTTACCACATCCGACCAATGTTCCAAATCTGCAACATCCCAGAACGCACTGGATGTGAAGGTCTCTCTCTCAAAAAAAAAAAAAAAGAGTCAGGATTGTATATTACTACCCCATATGATCATTTTCCCCAAATATCAGATTTTTCCTGATACTAAAAATTAATTTGAGCCTGAGAGGGTTAACAGCTCCACTATATATGGAATGCGGCGGCGGCTAGTGCGTTAGCAGTGTCCATCTATATATATACAGTCGAAGGTCCAGACAAAGCAATAACATTTGACGGACCCTCCACCAGAAATGTTCCACAATGCACCTTTAAATTACAGGTGTGTTTATTGCAAAAAAAAACCCCAAAAACTTCTTGTCTCCATGAAAATAGATACGTTTAATGCCAACACTCCAGGAAAACCAATACGATCTCCATGGAGACAAGCATATATGGTGGAAATTGCAGTTACATAACATACTTTTACGATAATTTGATTTTACACAGAAACTTTTTTGGTGCTGGTTCTACCATCTGCTATAATCGTGAATGTTCCACAGTCTTTATTTGTGCTAGTTTTGCCCGCGGATGACTCCATTTGCGAATACGCACACATATCTCAAATTCTCACAAGTCAATTTTTTTCGAACTACCAAAGAGCACCAGCAAAGAGCTTTCCATTTCATGCCATCAAGTACACTTTGAGTTTTCCTGTATGAAATCTAACTCGGTTGACTCCTCGCATCTCAGCCCAAAACAGCTTTATTATCTGCTCTCCCCTGTCTTCCATTGTACACTCGCTCTCATGACAGCTCCAAACATTTCTGCTTTCAACACTTTATTTACTCTGTTGTCCTACAGTGCAGAAAATACACAGTGTGAAAATCGTAGATATGGCTATATACTATTTTACGTTTGCAGATGGTCTTATCTGTTATAGTGTTGTTTCTTCATCACAAAAAGACCTGGAGTTGTGTTTTGTTTCGTGTGAACATGTTTAAAACACTAATCCTGCATATTTAGGCTGAGGTTTTCTCTCAAACACTCTGTTCCACTTTGTGATGTCATGTGGTAATACAGGAAATGCTTTTTTATCTCCATACAACACCTTCACTGCAATCATTTGGATTATTTCAGACCTGAAATGTCTAATCTAATCATTTTTGGAAATGTAGACAGACTAATAATAAAGGATTACACAAACGTGTGAATGAAACAAAACACAACTCAATATTCATATCAGCTTGTCAGAGCCTGATCTCATCAGATCTCAGAAGTTAAGCAGGGCTGGGCCTGGGTAGTACTTGGAAGACCGCCAGGGCGCCAGTGACAAAAACTGTTGTTGTGTCCTCAGGCAAGACACTTCACCCGTATTCCCTTGTATTGTATGAGTGAGGGGAGGACGGAACGTGAGATTGACAGGCGGATCGGTGCAGCGTCTGCAGTGATGCGGTCGCTGTATCGGACCGTTGTGGTGAAGAGGGAGCTGAGTCGAAAGGCGAAGCTCTCAATTTACCGGTCAGTCTTCGTTCCTACTCTCACCTATGGTCATGAGCTCTGGGTAGTGACCGAAAGGACGAGATCGCGGATACAAGCGCTCGAAATGAGTTTCCTTCGCAGGGTGGCTGGGCGCTCCCTTAGAGATAGGGTGAGGAGCTCAGTCACACGGGAGGAGCTCGGAGTAGAGCCGCTGCTCCTCCATGTCGAGAGGAGCCAGCTGAGGTGGCTCGGGCATCTGTTCCGGATGCCTCCTGGGCGCCTCCCTCGGGAGGTGTTCCGGGCATGTCCCACCGGGAGGAGGCCCCGGGGAAGACCCAGGACACGCTGGAGGGACTATGTCTCTCGGCTGGTCTCGGAGGAGCTGGAGGACGTGTCTGGGGTGAAGGAAGTCTGGGAGTACCTGCTTAGACTGCTGTCCCCGCGACCCGGCCCCGGATAAGCGGAAGAAATTGGATGGATGGATGGATGGATGGCCTTGTATGAAAGTGATTCGTGATTGGTGGTAATCGACAAGCTAATGGTGCAGATTGGTAGCCTCTTCAGTCTGCCCCAGGGCAGCTGAGGCTACAACAGTAGTTTACTTACTTACTTTTGAGCCTCAAAAGGCACTATATAAATCCAGTGATTAATTGTGGTCATCCATTACTTTCAGAGAGATGAAAATTGCTAGTTACCATATCAATAAACAATTCGAAACAAAACACTATAGCTTTTGAATGTGCAAAAGTCCTCAAAATGTCACCTATAAACCAGAAGCTGAATTGCGTTGGAAATCCATGTTCTTCCCTTGATTCCATAAGTTTCGTGTTTCACATGAGACCAGCACAGCTCCCTGACCCCAGCCCTTTGTACGGCGTCTTCAAAGCTCCTGTTTCTGTGGGAGTCAGCACTTACCATCAGCCAGTTTGATTGACAGATGTGGAGCCGTGTGTATTCTGAAGGCTGGTGATGAGAGCCTCACAATGGCCTCTCCTGGGACGCTCCTGTGTGAAGACTGAAGCGCTCCCCGTTCAGAGCCAGAGAGGGCTGAGGCAGAGTAAATTTACCATTATTTTGTTCACATAGAATTGTTAAAAGTTACAGTATTTCACTTTTCTATAGGAGGTTCTGTCCATCTACGTGTTCCATTGTGAGATAATTGCTTTGCTTGAAATGTTCCACAGTATAGCATTAATGGTGGAGTGTTTTCTGTTTGGGAGAGGAACTCAGCCTAAATATGGAGGATTAAATGAGTGTTAAAATGTGTGAATGAAACAAAACACAACTTCAGGTATGTTTGAGATGAGGAAACGGCATTAAACATGTCTATCTCCATGGAGACAAGTAAATTACAGGTTAGTTCTGCAGAGAGGCCAACCATGCCCACAGTAAGAACACATGTTTTTCAGTGTACTGTATTAGCAGTTAAACAATAAAACATGGCATACTGTGAAATATTAACTTGAAAAGCTGTGTAGACAAGTTGCTGAGAAACAAAATGAAACGAGAAAAGTTAGTGCACCTTTAAAGGCACAACAGAGGGCAGATAAGAGGTAAATAATGTCCATGACACAATCCAGTACAAAAACATTTTTAAATTCAGCTTAT
Organism: Boleophthalmus pectinirostris; assembly: GCF_026225935.1. Taxonomy (NCBI): domain Eukaryota; kingdom Metazoa; phylum Chordata; class Actinopteri; order Gobiiformes; family Gobiidae; genus Boleophthalmus; species Boleophthalmus pectinirostris. The sequence goes on from NW_026571473.1 coordinate 31,700,306, forward strand.
TTTTCTTTTGTTTTTTGCTTTGTGGTTTGCGAAAAGTTTCATCAAAGGCACTCTCCTGTCACAGTCTTAAAAATGTGGAAAACAAAAAGTTCAAAGTTATTCCTCACTTCCTTTATGCATTCTGAATTTATATGTAAGTTAGGGGTGTAACAGTACATATATTTGTGCCAAACCATTTCAATACAGGGTGTTCGGTTCAGTGCAGGGCAGTGCACGAGTGAATTTGGACAATTTGTGTGTGTTTACATTCTGCCACTACATGTGCAGCTACACGGGGCTCAGCTCTTTAATATTCACAAGGGAACTCGTCAATGAGTGGGGTGGCAGTGTTTCCTACAGTGCTTTATAGTTAGGGCGGCCACATTGACAACAAATTGCCCCCCGTCTTGACTACGTCCCTTCAAACCACGTGAATCCTCATAAAACTACCGTTGTCGCACTGCGGTCCTCGCTTTCGCCTTTTGCCGGCACGGAATCCCAGAATTGATTTAACTTATTAGTATTACCAAGCAGCACTTAAAATTTATTTTATTTTTCCATTTGTATAATGTTAAAACAAATTGTTGTTTTAATAAAAACACAAATAAACAACAAGCAAATGGTTTTGTTCCCATACTGTACCAAAAATGAACCGAACCGTGACTTCAAAACTGAGGTACGTACTGAACCATGATTTTTGTGTCCCTAAATATATATGTGAATATTCAACACAGTGAGTTTATAAGCGCTCACAACTCTCAGAAACTGGAGTTTTGATTGGCCCAAACTTTGCCAAAGAGTGTAATGAGTCAAGATGGTCAACTGCTCTGAGCTTCTGTGTTTGTAACAATTGAAAAAGCTGCTCTAAGTGCAGTTATTGCTGAAATAAATGGCAAATTATGCATCTTGGTCTGCGTAATCTCTTACTATTTTTATTTGAAAGGTTTATTTCACTCAATATGTACAAATACAAATGTAGTAAACACCATGGAAATGCCAGAAGTGATGTGGCTCTGTGCCCTGGACCTGATTCAAGCTGTTTCCTTGACTGGCACCAGAAAAGTAAAGAGACAATTGCACTTTTTGTTTTGTTTTTAGGGTAATAAGGATATTTTTAGTTTACTTACAGACTTGATATTTTTCACTTTTGTAGCTAAGGCCTTAAATTAAACATTTTTCATATTTTTTATTTTTATTTTTTATATTATACCACTTCATTAGGGGGTAAAAGGGTGAGTTTTAAACGCAAAATTAAGAAAAAAATCTAGGCGAGGAAAAATTACATCTGAAAGGGTTAAATGCCATGCTGTAGAATGTTCCAGTCAAAAAATAAAACAACATGGAGTCTAAGCGGTGGACCCTCTACCATAAAAGTTACACAGTGAAGCTTTAAGTAACAGAATTGAGCACTTCTTCTACTCCACAATTCACATATTGCACTTTATTTTTTTCCAGAGCCAGGTGAAATGCTTACCTTCGCTGTACCACCTCGAGCTCCTTGTTATGCAGAGTTTGAGCGCTGCCACTACATTTGAGAAACTGCCTTGCGAGTAATTATTCCCCATATTCCGGCTAACAAGCAGCGGTATTGTTAGCGCTGAGTGGAGCAGAACTTGTGGCAGATTTCGCGTCTCGAATCTCAAATCTGGGACAATGTTTTTTTTCCGTGGCTTTTTGCAGTAATTTTCGTCTCCTCCTTTAGCACGCTGCTCTTCAATGGCCCCGCGTGCAAGCTTTGAGTTAGCGACGCTGCCGTATTCGTCTCAGACACAGCTATTGTTCAGATGTGCCTCTCCTGTGATCCCAGCGAGCGTCACCTCTCCACTCGCGCACACATCGCGACGCTCTGATAAATACTGCATGCTTTTTCAATATTTTTACCCCTGGCCTTGTTCTCTCAGGCGATTTCTGACCTCCGAGCAGCACACTCCTCTGCACTTGTTGGACGTAAATGAAAAATATACGTATAGTCGAGTTTGTTGATGTATTTTTGTGGGAATTTAATGTTTTTTGTTTTAGTTGGCAATGCAAAAGTGGTACGTCTTGTCATAAGATGAATGAAGACGTGTGTGTAGAAAAGCTGATAGTGTCTCTTACTTTAACCTGCACTGGAAAAAAAAAACAGTATCTACGTAAGTTAAAATGACTTAAATTAAGAACATTTTCCTTTATTTGAGTCGATTCAACTTGACAAGTGAAATATCTACCAATGGAGTAAGTGTGCTTTTCTTAATTCAAGCAACATTCAATTTAGTTTCTTATTTAGTTTCTTATTTCAAGTGCAAAAAGTTGTTGTTTTTCTTATTTTAAGTGTAGCAAGATGTATTTTCATATTTGAAGTACAAAAAGTCTTGTTCCACTGGCAAATAATTTTACTTGTCAAGTGAAATTGACTTAAGTCATGATACAACTTTCTTAATTCAAGTCATCTTAACTTACCTAGATTCTGTTTTTTTGCCATGTGGATCACACCAGACTGATATGTCGAGCACTCTGAATTAAGTTTTACACATTTGTGAATCTGGAATGCCTCTTTCTGATCGCACAGTGCAGCCTCTGCAGCTCAGTCAGTGAAATCTGGAGGTTCTGAGCTTTCACATGAGGCATGGTCTGTCCATATACTGAGAATGAGATAAACTTGGATGTGTCTCTTTCTGCAGGTTAAGGCTCTGGCAACACAGGTCCAGTTGAGCAATTCAGTTTTTAAAATTCTGTTACGAAATACAGACATTACACGCATTAAAAGAGTAAGAAAGTATTAATGACCTTACGGAGCAAGATGGATTTTGTGATATTTGTGAGTTTCCAAACTTACGATATCTTGGTGTGCTCCCGCCGGCTCGATCTCATCAAAGCACTGAGGTTTGGGCAGAAGCTAAAGGTGAAGTGCCCAGACAAACCAAAACAAACATGGCTGACATTCTTCAGTCTATGTTATGGATTATTGTGTTGTACAAAGTAAGAGCTTTGTGTGTCCGCTGTTGTGACCCTTCGACCAACCAGATTCAAATATGTATCTTGATTAGGGATGTAACGATATCCAAATCTCACGGTACGATATTTTCACAATATACATGTCACGGTATTTATTGTGATATTTTGTGGAGGTTAACAAAACTGTGAATACGCTACTTTTTCCTCTTAAAATGCCTTGACAAGACTAAATTCAAAGAAGTAAGATTTAAAAGTGCTTAGAACTGTTATTTCTTCATGTAGTTTGCACCAAAACGTAGCAAAGGATCATGGTCGATGTAGTTCCCTCTGTTTTTTGTTGTTTTTTAGCTATTGCTGCACTATAACAATGAATTTCAGCAAAGAAACTTGTGATTCCATATATTGTGATGACCCACGATATTACTGTGAGACTTTTGACGGTACAATATCACGATATTTTGGTTATTGTTACACGCCTAATCTTGATATTTTGCCGGAACAGGATTTCATCATTTAAACTGGAACTCGTGAGGTTCATTCTGCTTTCTAATTGGAAAAATCATCTTAGGCGTTCTATAATGTTGTGATGCAACGTGAAGGCAGTCTATGGGATTTTTCATTATAAACACTGTGTGCAGCGGTGGGTGTGTGCGGGGGACATCTGCATGTGTGTCTATGTGCATAAGTTTGTGTTGATTTATCGGAGAAGCGCCTTGTTTTTGCTGACACAGACAGAGCAGCTTTATCCAAACACAAGTTATAGAGCAATGTGGAGAAATATACAAGACGTGCATATACAGAGGAGAGAGGAGAAACACACACACCACAGGTTAAGGAAAGGTCAGTATAAAGGAGACTATTGAGACGCTGTTTTAATTCGCTGTTGACTAAAATAATATTGGTTAATGTTGTGTTTATTGCAGTAACATCTCCATGGAGACAAGAGTTTGAGTTTGAGTTCTGCAGTGCACCTAATGTATGTTTTGACCGCCCCACCTCCTCTTTTCGTGGGCACATTTCTGTCTGTTCTGACTCCGTTCCATTCGGCAGTGTGAGGAGGATTTGTGAAACATCTGCTGTAGCTCACGCCTCACTGCTCTGCTCTTCAGGTCCATCTCTCACCAGCACAGAGCGCACACCGAGCACGTGGAGAGAGGAGACTGACCAGACAGAGAGGAGGGGCTGTGGAGTCAACTTCTCCAAAATGCCCCTGTGCTGAGTTCTGAAACTAATCAAATAAAAGTGTTATAGATCTACTCTTAGTTTAGCCTCAAGATACCATTAAGATTGAGTAACGTGTTATTGTCCTTTTGACCCGTTCCTCAGTGTCTCTGGACCAACCTGTCAGGAGCAGTGGGACCCATCTCCACATCTTGAACTAGTGTAGAGCTCAGTTTTGTTACTAAAAGTGTAGATACTGAAGCAAAAAAATAAAATAAATAAATACAATACTCAAGCAAATGTATCACATGAACAAATCTACTTGAGATTTAAAGAAATACTCTGTAATTTTGGACATAGGACCTCATTTCCTAGTGAGCCAGAGTGTTGGAGACGTGTGGAGACACTTTTTAAAATATTCCATCCAGTCCTTGTATTTACAGAGGTCGCTGGTGCTAGGCTAGTGCATGTCAATGGCCATAGTTAGCCTGCCACTAAAAACAGTTTTACCCACTCCACAAAACACCCGAATGTCGATGTGAATGTCTGTGTTGATAGAATAATTTTAGAAGTAAAACCAAGCTTGCATTTGAAGGATTTGTATCTGAGCAGCAGCAGTGAGTTGTACTTCCTGATAGAAAGCTTGGCAGCGGCGAACTGATATATGAGAAAATAGTCCCTCAACATACGATGATTCATGTGATGCAAGGTTAGTTTTATTTCAAACATTTTTCTATCAACACAGACAGTTACATTGACAGTCTGGCGTAATAATTGTTTTGCTTCAGGTGTTTTGTGGAGTGGGTAAGACTGTTTTTAGTGGCAGGATAACTATGGCCATTGACATGCACTAGCCTAGCACCAGCGACCTCTGCATACACACGACTGGATGGAATATTTTTAAAAGTGTCTCCACATGTCTCCAACACTCTGGCTCACTAGGAAATGAGGTCCTATGTCCAAAATCCTGGACTGTCCCTTTAAAGTATCTGTTTAAAAATGTAAGAGGAAATAGTTAAAGTATTTAGCGCAGATTTCGAGGTCTATTAAAGCTTCAAATGTAGTGATTCTAATACAGATTTGTGCAGATATACTTTTAGTTTTCAGTCCAGTTGTAGTGGTGTAGCTGTGAGGCAAGAATGCTGCCCCTTCTGTTTTGGAATCTGTTCATGGCAAGGCAAGGCAAGTTTATTTGTATAGCACAATTCGTACACAAAGTAATTCAAAGTGCTTTACAGAATAAGAAATACATTAAAGTCATAATAAAAACAAATCAAAACATAAATAATCATGAAGATTAAAATAAAAAAAGAGAGACATAAATTGGAGAGAAGAGTGCGGAATGAAAACCTTTCAGTCATGTGCACAGTTAAACAGAAATGTTTTGAGCCTGGATTTAAACAGCGTCACAGAAGAGTCTGTCTCACATGTTCAGGAAGACTGTTCCAGGTTTTAGCTGCATGAACCTGAAACGCTGACTCCCCTTGTTTAGTCGTGACTCTGGGCACCAGCAGGAGGCCGGTCCCTGAGCTCCTCAGAGTGCGAGATGGTTCATATGACACTAACATGTCACAGAGGCTGTTGAATTTGTCTTTATTATTTTTCATACATTAAATATCTGTATCCATCATGTTTAAAAAAAAAAAATGTAAAAATTTGTTCACAGTATTCACCATAACTCACTGTAGCGTATTGTGTCAGACTCAAAATAGGTTTTATTGCCATTGTCAGTGAACAAAATTCACTAACTAGCAACTGCTTCAACATGACGTGTGGTTTCCTTTGGGTGCTCTGGTTTCAGTTACCACAAAAACGTGTACGATAAGCTCCTCCCCTGAAAATGAAATCCTTAGATTCAGTGGGACTATCTTGGTGCCGTCTAGCGGAATCTAGTGCCTCCACTCAATTTAATTTCTCTCCAGCGACTAGGTTAAGAATCAGAATACACTAGATGGTTTTACAAGAACCTAGGAAGTGCGAGATCAGTGAAGAGCCATCTATTCTGTGTTGGCAACAATTCCTGAGATCGAGGATTTAAAGGCTGAACAAAGAGAATGTTCGGTGAATTTTATCAAGGGGAAGTACGTTATTGCCCTTGATAAAATTACATACGCCACGACCAAATAGCAGCGATTGGTTAAATTTAAAAAAGTACCCGCCTACCGTCGAGTGACTGAATTTTAATGCTGCCAGATCAGACGATTTCCACAAAGTTGAAACTGGCTGATGAGGTTAGGTTCCGGTATCCCAAATTAAGTTCAATACTTTTATTATTATCTTTTCTTTGAATGAGCAAGAGTGAAGACTGGCCTGTCTGGCTGTGCAGTACAACCAAAAGAGAGACATGTGGTCACATTATGCCTTAAAAACTACTACACCATGAGATGAATACTGAGAAAATCATTTTGTCTGTAGATTAATCACTTAAAGCTTTTGTAACCCTGTCCCTTTGCGTTAATACAATCTGCTCTTTTACACCTCTCATCCGAAGTTTGGATTTGTGGAGCCGATGTCTGTTTACACTTTTGAGTGGGCGATTTGAAAGGATCCGAGGTCTTAGTGTGTGCGATGTGGACGCTTCATTCAGGACATGTACTGTGAGCGTGTGGATTCAGTTTGTACACAGTGCACCATCTGCTCTTAAGGCTCCTGCGCACCGGGAGAAAGGGGCTGGAGCTGTCCGTGGTGCTGAATTCAAATGCCTTAACATGGGCTCCTGCTGGTTTTAAAATGGCAATGGAATCACAACTGTGCCTGGGATGGCAATGGCGGTCATATACTGAGGACACGTTATATCATAGAGAGCTTTCAAAGTGCATATGAGGTTTTAATGATTTTCTGATTTGTACTTACCATATTTCGAACTATAAGCTGCACTGAAGTATAAGTCGCACCAGCCAAAAAATGCGTAATGAAGAAGAAAGAAACATATATAAGTCGCACCGGACTATAAGTTGCAGTTTTTGGGGGAAATATATTTTATATAATCAGCCACCATTTCATCTTGAAAGGCAAGTTATAGTAATGACAACAGAACAGAGAACAACAGACTGTTAACGTGTCATATTAACAGTTATTCCAATAACTATAACCTAAACAACATAACAAGTTTACCAAACTCTCCATCTCACTCCAAATCACTAAATCCATTGAATTCTTCATCCTCTGTGTCACTTCTGAGCAACTCCACGACCTCTTCTGTGTAGCTGTCGTCAGACTCAGCATCATTTCCAGTTACAATTATTCCGGCCTTTCTGAATCCCGACAGGATGGTTTCAGTTGTCACTAAAGTCCAGGTTTTGTCAATCCATCCAGTGACTTCCAAGAAAGTAGCATGGCGCATCCTCCCAGTTTCTGTGAAGCTGTGCTCTCCATCTCTACTTTCCATCAGTTCCTCATAAGTTTCTCGCTCATTCCAAACTTTTTTTCTGCTGCTCAATTACCGTTTTCAGCTAAATATTTAAGTACTTGCAGCAAGATAGTGGCTTTTTCTGCAGGCATGCGCAGTAGAGCAAAGTGACAGTGGTACAAGAGTAATAGGAGCAGCAGATACTGACACACAAGCCTAGAGCGCCCTCTCGAGGCTGTCAGTGTGAAAATTTTAATATAGAAGCACCGGAGTCGCAAGACCACCCAAACCATGAAAAGAATTGTGACTTATAGTCCAAAAAATACAGCAATTTAGTGGGATAAAACCTGTTGTAAATATAAATTATAGTTTTACACAAATTAAGAAGCAATTTGTGAAGAAAAGTTGAAAAATATGTTGAAAATTACAGGGAATAGAGAGTTCTATTTAAGAGAGTTCTATAATTTCAACAAAATAAAGGTCTTTTCTTTTTTTCTTCTTCTTTTTTTTCTTATTTTATTTTATTTATTTTTTGTCAAATATTAATTTATTTGTAAATTTGAGGAGTTTTGACATAGTGTACTACATGGTTGCGGTTGCTAGGTAACAGTTTGTGATTTTAAGTGTGTTTTAGTCAAATGAGCAGTCCAACCTGTCATGGGCACTTAAGGTTTGTGGCACGCTGGTTTAGTCGTAAATTCTGGCAACCCAAAGTGAGGAAATAATTCTGTTTTCTGACTGGATAACCAGCTTGAGGACAAAAACACAAAATGCAAACATACACTTGTAATTGGCCATTGTAATGCTAAAATATTCTCTGGCTTTGTGCACAACGGCATCGGCTCTTCCAGGTTTCTCGAGCAGTATTCTCCATCATTTCCACTCTAATGTGATCCCTGTGAGGTTTTTCCTGAATCACTCTGAAATCAATAAATCCTGACAGATCAGACAGTGGACAGAGAGCGGTGTGTGGACGTCACTGACAACATGAGAAACACTTTATAAAGGAGGAGGACATGTCTGTGTTTAGAGAGACAGCTGTTTGTGTCTCAGTGATAATCTCAAAGTCACACATTTAAATCTGTCTAATGTGGAGGTGGAGGATCCTAACCTGGTTCACGACAGATTGATATGTGTGTCCCTCTGAAATAATCACTGAAAGCATTTGGAAAACACTCAACATGACCATGGCCACGGCTTGTCAAAGCTTGATCCCGTCAGATCGCAGAAGCTAAGCAGGGCTGGTCCTGGTTAGTGCTTGGATGGGAGACCACTGGGAAAATCAGGTGCCACAAGGGGGCGCCAGTCACAGAAACTGTCATTGTGTCCTTAGGTAAGACACTTCACCCACATTGCCTAGTATGAAAGTGGTATGTGTGTGAGTGATGGTGGTTGTCAGATGGGCTGATGGCGCAGATTGGCAGCCGCACTTCAGTCAGTCTGACCCGGGGCAGCTGTGTCTACAATAATATCTTACTTCATCGGGTATGGAGTGAATGAATAATGCACAGTGAAGTGTCTTTGAGTGTCCAGAAAAGCGCTGTATAAAACTGATGCATTATTATTATTATTATTATTATTATTATTATTATTATTATTATATTATTATTATTATTATTATTACTACCGTATTTTCCAGGCTATTAGGCGCTCTGGATTATAAGACACACTGTCATTAAATGGTCTATTTTCGAACTTTGTCTGGCGCGTTCACGGTGACTCTGGGCTTTGTTCAGTTGTGGCGTGTAGGGAGGGTGCTGTCTGGGACCTCTGGATTGTTGGCGTGTTCGCAGTGACTCAGTTGTGTCTAGAAGTGGTACATTGCACTTGTTTTTTCGGTTCGTTCCTTCGTTCCGTTCCTCGTCAGTGTGGAGTGATGAGTGTCGCCGCGGGTGTGTTTCGCTGCGCGGTCGCTGTCTGCTCCGTGTGTGTTTGCGTGCGCTGTGGGTGGTGCGGCTTTGTAGTTTACTGAAGTCGTGATGGGACACCCGAGTGGATTCATGTATAGGGCTCTTTGGCTTGCGGGGCACATAGTCGTTTTTTGATAGGGTTAGAGTCTTAAAAGTGCGCCTAATAGCCCAGAAAATACGGTATTATCATTATTATTATTATTATTATTATGACAGATATTTGAATCTGACATCTTCCCTGTCCATAAATGCACAAAGCCTCTTACCTTCTGCATGTTTTTCATAAACTAAATCCGTTCGTACTGATGCTACAATAGACTGAAGTACATCTGTTGTGTGTCGCCATGTTTGTTTTTGCGCTTCACATGTGGCTTCAAACCTCAGTGCTACGGCGTGAATGGTCATCCACCCAATTAACCGTACAGCGGGTGCTCTCCAAGATGGATTCTCTTAAACTTGTGAACCCTCAAAAACCGTGAGAATCCATCTTGCTGTGTAAAGTTAGGAGGTTGGGGGGTCTCCACTGTCAACGTTATTTCTTTAACTAACTATTTTTGCTCTTTGTTATTATATTACTGTGATGTGTGAGCTACTGTGTCCAAATAATTTCCCTTGTGGATCAATAAACTTGAACTCGATCTTTCCGCAGTACAGCATTAAATGTATGTATCTGTTTTCAATATATTCATTTACTTGTGTTCTTACTGATTGTTTTGAAGAACCTCTCCACAGACCTGACCTGTTTGTCTCCATGTAGATAAATTTAATGCATACTGCAGAACATAAAAAACAAAACCATAACACGTTCATAGACTCAAACAGGTGGCAAACCCTGCAGCAGAAAAGTTCCACACTGCTCCTGTAATCTCAGCAGCACAGCTCAGTCCACTCTCTGCTCCGGTTTATCTGTGAAATACGATTCCTTCGACCTGATTCTTCTTCTGTTTATGCGTCTCAGCTTGAAGTGAGCGTGTGTCATTTGTAACTGTAGCTCTCTCCTCCTCTGCTCTTACATAACCTGAGCACGGGGCCCATGTTTTATTCAGGAGAGACCTACTTTGGCCCAAGAAGAACCCAAATCGCACCAGCCACCATCTTTCCTTTAGGTCCGGTTACTTCAGTAGCCTTTCATAGTTAAACAAATGGATAGGCTTTTGTGTTATAGTGTCTGGAGAGAGGAGTGAGGCCAGGGAGGTTTTATCTTATTTTTATCTTATTTTATGTTATTTTTCCTTTTTTGGTTAGTTAAATATTAACATCAATACAAATATAAAAAACAAACAAACAAAATTGACATACTGTAAGGGACCAATAGGAAAATATCAAAAAATACAACTAAACTACCTTCTCCAATCCTCTGTTATCTGTATTTTAAGTTTTATTATTTTTTATTTACTTATTTAAAGTAAAACTATTTTCGATCTATGTTACCGTGTTGTTTCCTCATCACAAGCGTACGTGGAGTTGTGTTTTGTTGCTTCACTACAATCATTTGGATGATTTTAGCTCTGGGATTACCAATTTCTACTGAACTAAAGGTAAAATGTAGAGCTGCAAACATGAAGAGATGACATCACAAAGTGGAACAGAGCATTTTTGAGCCTTGGAGATGTAGACAGACTAATAATTCAGGATTACTCAAACATGTATGAACGAAACAAAGCACAACGCACAACAGGTATGTTTTTGAGGTAACAACTTTACAACATTGACTGATTCATCAGCCGGTTTCACTTTGTGGAAACCGACTGACCTCTCAGCATTCATTCACTCGACTGTAGGTTGGTACTTTTTTATTTAACCAATCGCTGCTATTTGGTCATGATATACGTCTTTCACCTTGATAAAATTCACCAAACATTCTCTTTGTTCCGGCTTTAAATCCTCGATCTCGGGAATCGTTGCCAACACAGAATGTATGTCTTCGTCTACATCCATCTCGACCGCTTTGTTTACTGTTGTGCTGTACCACAAAAGGGACCCAGACATGCGATTGTTTGAGTTTGACGTCATGGCTTCACAGCTCTTCGCTGATTGGCCGATGTGTGGTCTACAACTTCCGGGGTTTTTGCAAATCATCTAATGTATTCTGATTCCTGACTTAGTCGCTGGAGAGAAATGAAATCGAGTGGAGGCACTAGGTGACGCCAGCCTGGCTACATTATAACACAAGATTGAAAGCTAAATAATAATCAATCAAACCAGTTCTAGTGCCATTCTAGTCCTGGTTTAGTCTTGTTCAAGTCCAAGTGTAGTTTCATCCCAATATCGACTGAGAAAGTGTGAGAGTGATTCAGCATTAGTGACTTCTTTATTAAGGAGTTAGGGCAATAGTGTCTAAATTAATGCTCCGGGACCAAATGCGACCCTTGAGCCAATTTTTCTTTTTTCTTTTCCTCAGGCATTCTGACGTATTGGCCCAGATTACCCTGGGAAGTACTTTTAACAGCTACTTTTAAATCCTCCACTATTATAACTTAAATAACCAATCATTTTGATGTGAGACAGGCCACATATTAAACTTCTTGTGAGCTTTAAGCCACGTTATAATGTTGTTACCTCCTCAGAAACATACCTGGAGTTATGTTTTCTTTCATTCCCACATGTTTGAGCAACCCTTTATCATTAATCTGTCTTCATCTCCAACACTCAAAATGCTCTGTTCCACCTTGTGATGTCAATCGAGCGGTAGTTTTCAAGTTACCAGCTATCTTTTATTCAGGAGAGATTGGCAAATCCAACCCATTATTCGTTCAACTTAAAGTGATGAAAATGCATGATATTGTTGACTTAAGTATGCTCAAAATAATGTATAAAGCAAAGTGCATAAAGTATTTAAAAATAGTATTACCTGTAAATATTCAAAGACTGTGTGAGACAAGAGCAAGCCACTACAGTATAAAAGGAACCTACTTGTTTAAAAAACCCAGATTCAGAACCAAGGTTATGGAGCAAAGCATTACTGTGAAAGAGGTTCATTTATAAAATAGTCTTGACAAAGATATAAAAGAATCAAGTACAATGATGGCATTTAAAAAAACACATAAAATCCAGTGCAATGTGTGTGTATGAAAAAGGAAACTAGGTTGTGCATGATAGTGAAGATTTCTGTTTGCAATTGATTAATAATTGTGACTGAACTGAAATGTACTGGTTTGAAAGGTTTTAAAGTAGCGTAATTTCCAGACTATAAGATGCTACTTTTTCCTCACACTTTGAACCCTGCATCTTTTACAACGACGCTGCTAATGTATGGACGGATTATTTGTTTGGCACATTGTCCATTCATACTGCATATACGATCTATGGTTTGGCCGCTGTCTGTGCGATTAACACATGGATCTAGGCTTAACATGAAGCTGCAGCGTGCGAGGTTGTCAGCACTAAAACAATTTATGTCTTACCCATATGTGTTAAATCAGGTCAGTGCGTAAATGACGAGAAGAGACGTCTCAAACTTCAGTAGCCGGACATCCACTCATACCTGATTGACAGAACTAACCCTGCCCCCAGAAGAGCCTGAAATCTGCTGGAATCCTCCAAGACACTGACATGATACAGACAGGACAGAGACTCATTCTGCAGGAGACATGCGGAGTAGATCCACCAAGGAGTATTCTAGTTTATACTGTGTTTGGGACAGTTATTTTGCGCATCATGCACACACCCTTCTCATGGAAAACACACGAAGAAATGCAGATGATGCAGCTTTTAAGTTAAAGGCAACTGATCTGACTGTCGAAAAAGGAAACGGAGCTGCTGCACGTGAGCTCGGCATCAGTGAGTCGATGGTGAGACTTTGGCGACGGCAGCGTGACGAACTCGGTCAAAGCAAAAAGACGACAGAAGCTTTCAGAGGCGATAAAAGCAGACGGCCCGAGCTTGAAAACGTTCTTGACGACATGGACACCTGCGGCTTACATTCAGGTCTGGCCTATATCTGTAAAATTCTGTTAAAACTTTGTTTATGTGGCTTATATTCAGGTGCGCTCAATAGTCTGGAAATTACGGTAAATATCGGTGTTAATATATTGTCTGGAAAAGGGAAAAGGGGGGAGATAATATTAAATTACTCTTCTTTCTGCTCCTTTTCATTCATTTCTTGTATGTTTGATGTTGTAACACTGTTAATATCTTTTTATAGTTTATGAATAAACAAATCCAGGGCCAAAATCATCCAAATGATTCTAGTGAAGATGTGTGGAGTTTCAAAACACAGTGGAGCACTTCCTGTATTACCACATGAGGTCTCAAGGTGGAACAGTGTGTTTAAAATGCAGGATTTGTGTGTTAAACATGTGTGAATGAAACAAAACACAACTCCAGGTCTGTTTGTGATGAGGAAATCAGAAAATAGTATAATATAGGCTCTTTAAGCTGTAAAAGTGCAGGTTCCGTACTGTATCTTTACGTTTAAATGCCGATCTTTTGTCTGCTCTGTGCATTAGGGGAGCTGGCGGTGGTGAAGGGTAGATTTGGCTGGAAGGCGGTGCCACCAGTGCGTCATAGGGAATACACTGCTGCTGCCTGAGAGTGCGTTAGAGTGTGAGAGTGCGAGAGTGTGAGGGGAGGAGATGCGCGTCACACTAGAGCCCTCCGCTGGTGGAACGCCGCCACTGCGCGCACGTCTGAGGAGCCAAATTGGAAGATGGATGAAATCATTTGGGTGAAATCATTTGGATGTGTAAAGTCTACTGATGTAAGAAGTCACGGGAGACAGATAAATTATAGATTTATTCACATTTTATTATACCTACAGGTCCTTTAAGGTTAAGGTGCGCTTTAGTTTGTCCTCTGTCCTCTGCGTTTGACCCATCCTTCAATGTCACTGGGGTAAGATGTCAAGAACAGAAGGACCTATTTTCAGATCTTGAGCTAGTTTTGGAGGATTTGACCTATTCTAAAAAATATGTCTAACTTAAAATCTTAAAAAATCGTTCAGGAAATATAAGATTTTGACTTTAAATTCCATAAACATGAGCTAACTGTGTTCTCAGATATTAGGTAAACATGTTCAGATGTTTGTTTGGGTTTTTTTTATAGCTGTTACGACCCGAAGGGCAACATATTTAAAAGGACACAGGAGTCAAAATATAGCTTTTTAATTTCTTTTATTTCTAGTTGGTTCTTAATTTTTACATTTTTAAAAGAAATTTAAAAACCCTCCCGTGACCAAAAATAAACAGAAAGGTGGACCTGGTGAGCTGGCCAAACAGAACAAAAAGGTGTGACACCAGGGCACACGTACAGTCCGGTGCCAGAACCAGTAACTAAAGACAAGAAAAAACCCAAACCAACCAGAACCCAGGAAAAAATCAAAAACAGGACAAAAGGCTAACGGTTAAGAAGGCTACATGGCAGCCCACCCTGCACCTGGCTGACAGGGGCGAGGCCACCGTCAGGGCGCGCACGGAGTCTGGAGCGCACAAGGTGGGCAGGGCTGGGCGGAGCAAGGCGCACAGAGCGGAGGAGCAGAGCAGAGCAGAGAGAGAGCGCCACGGGCAAACAGTCGTATTTATAGGCTCCGCACAGCCACACCAAAATAAACCATAAACAAAAATTACGCAAAAAGGACTAATTACAAAACTTACTACAAAAGGGAACAAAAACAACTAATGCCCCAAATAAATATGGCCGTGCGTAACAATAGCGTTTACTGATAACAACTGCACTGCTGATTTATTCGTTTTATTAATCTGGTGTTTTGTTCTCAAGACAGTTATCCAATCAGAAAGCAGAATGGAAGTTTGGTTAAAACCTAAAAGGACTCTAAATCTGAATGGTCGCTACCTAAACCTCAGCATGAATCATTACTAGGGATGTAACAATAATCAAAATATCGTCAAAAGTCTCTCATGAATATCGTCGGCCATCACAATGTATAGAATCTGTTTGTTCTTTTATTGTTATGGTGAAGCAAAAGCTAAAAGACCAATTGTTTTAGCAGAATTACTGTATAGTTCCTTCTGTTTCAGTCCAGTTTCCAAGATAAAATAACTTATTAAGCAGTTATTAAGCACTTTTTAATTTTAACTCTTCGGTTTATGACAGAACCAAAGGCTTAAGTGAAAAAATACATAGCACACTCAGATGGCCGATGTTCAAAAGCATTTTTATTTTTAAATAACTTTTCGTCAAAAAAAAAAAAAAAACGTCGTTAGATATTTTTCCCGCTTTGGACCACAGCAGAGTGAGTTCAGTCCATTCTTTGACGAGAAAAAACAGTTTAGATATTTACATAAAAAACATTCTATTAAATACAGAAATAGTTTAACCATATCACAAAAAACATCTTAGATCAAACTCTACATTGAGCCCGTGAGGAGCTAGAGTCTAAAGTTGGTGAATCCAAAAATGTTCTCTTTTTAACAGACATCTTTTTTTATTAGAACCAAAATATCTCAATAAACATCATACCGTGAGATGCATATTGTGAAAATATCGTACTGAGAGATTTGGATATCGTTACAGCCCTAATCATTACTCATGACTAGAGCTGTAACGATATCCAAATCTCACAGTACGATATTATCACGATATGCATCTCACAGTACAATATTTATTGCCATATTTTGAAGATGGGACACTTTTTTGCTTTTAAAATACCTTGACAAGATTTTGGTGTGAAATATTCCCATCTTAATCCCAAGAATTCAAGTAAAAATCATATTTCTTCATGTTGTCTGCACTGCAATGAATCTTGGGATATGCAGTTTCCAATGTTTCTAAGCTGCTGCTACTTATTGTGAGACTTTTGACGATACGATATCACGATATTTCGGTTATTGTTACATCCCGACTCATTACGCCACTGTTACTGCAGTATATTCTATCCATATACTGAGAGTGAGAAAAGCATATGTGTCCTCAGTCTCTGTCAGAGGTTGGGACCTGCAAGTTGTGGCTTTGACTCGAGTCAGACTTGAGTCACTATTTTTAGGACTTGAGCCTTGACTTGATAAAATGGAGTATGACTTGGGACTCGATTTGGACTTGAAGCCTGTGACTTGAGACTTGACTCGAGAAACACTTTTAAATCTTAATTCTTTCTATTCTAATCGTAATGATTCACACTAAGATCTTGTCAAGACATTTAAAAAGGAAACATTAACATTTTTACAACTCTTACTGTATATGCTCTATAAATACTCATATATAAATATACTATGATTTTTTTAAGTACAATTTATCTTAAAAATCATATAAATTGCTAAAATCTAAGCTATATTTGGTACTTTGGTTTAAAGACTTGAAATGATTTGAAGCTCAAAGCAGACGACTTGGATTTAACTTGGACTTATGGGCCAGTGACTCGAGACTCGACTTGGACTTGCTTGTATTTGACTTGGGACTTGACTCGGACTTGAGGTCAAAGACTTGAGACTTGCAAAACAACGACTTGGTCCCACCTCTGGTCTCTGTATTACAATATAGTGTCCCAACAGTGTGCACGTCATCAAACAGTAAACACAGACAGTGAACATGCTTTTGAGATCGGTCAGAGAGTCATTTTCAGATCTCTGTAATTGGCAGTACTATTTACAGAAATATGCCATCTGCTTTGACACTTACGTCGCTGCAGCTTAGTCATTTTTTCCTCAATAAGACTCTCAAACTTCCAGAGTATAATAGTGGTGAGGAGCTGCAGAGGCTTGAGTCTGGGCTGGGATCAAACCGATCAAGTGAAAGCTCCAGCAGCGCAGTCACTGGCCTCTGTAGCCTCTCAGAAACATTTGGTGACAGTGGCTCAGTGGTTAGGGCACTCATCCACCAATTCCTGCTCACACCAAGATCAGTGGTTGTGTCCGTGAGCAAGACACTTTACCCACATTGGCACAAAGCTACTAAGGTACTTATATTGTCCTCATAAGGAAATTTGTCTTCTGCATTTGACCCATGTTTGAAAGCTCAGGAGCAGTGAGCAGTGCAGCACCCAGAAATCCATCTCCAGATAGTAAGTGCTTTTTTATGTCAAGAGCGGGATTCGAACCGCCAACCTTCAGATCAGTGGACAGACGCCCTACCAACTCCATCTTGAGCTTGTCCAAGTGTACCTTAGCTGGAGAAGTTTTCTCAGATATTGGGAAAACATGCAAACTCCACACAGAAAGGTCCTGGCAACTTGGAAATTGAACCCAGAACCTTCTTGTGGGTTCCAGGTTCTGCGAGTCATGCCTATGAATGTAGTGGGAACATGTCACCACCGATATTTGGGGAAGACAAAATAGTCCCTTCCAATATTTGCCATTTTATATAAAAAACAGAAATATTAATTTAGTCCAATATTTTTTCCAAACCAATGAAATCATGTAACGTGAATGATCGTCTAATTTGGAGTATGCGAAAATAATGCTTTCTGGCGCCAGTAGTCATGAGCAAACAATCAGTAGAGTGGAGGAAGACGTTGGCTGAATCATGGGGAAGTGTAGCTTTAGTCCGCAGTGGCTCTTAGATTGTAGATACAGTAGTTCGTTGGTTATTATTAGATTTGGATCTGGTGTTTTTCAGCCACATAATGGGTGCAATGTTGGTTTTAATTTTCATTTAAGTTGTCTTTAAAAGGTTTTTAAAAAGTCTTAAATTTTGAGTAGTCAAACCTAGCCAGGCTGGCGCCACCTAGTGCCTTCACTCAGTTTAATTTCTCTCCAGAAACTAGGTCAAGAATCAAAATACAATAGACAGTTCGCAAAAACCCCGGAAGTGCAAGTTCGGGCACCAGCCAATCATCGAAGAGCGATACATTCTGTGTTGTCAGCGATTCCTGAGATCGAGGATTTAAAGTCAGAACAAAGAGCATGGCAGGTGAATTTCATCAAGGGAAAAGACGTTATTGTCCTTCTTCCTACAGGATTTGGGAAAAGCTTAATATACCAGTTCGCCCCGTTAGCGGCGCATTACATACGTCACAACCAAATAGCAGCGATTTGGTTAAATGATAAAAAAGTACCCGCCTACCGTCAAGCGAACAAATTCCAACGCTGCAAGGTCATTCGGTTTGTACGAAGTGAAAACACCTGATGAATCGGGCTAAGTCAAACCTGGGGATATCCTGAATAAATAACAATCAAATTTATTTCTTCATTTCTTCTTTTAATATTTCTACATTCCCTTTCTTGTGGTTACCAAGGCAACCTAGTGATCTACATAGGCTGTCCTAACAGTGGCACAGACAATAATCCTCTGGTTGTGATTCTAACCACAGTCTGCTTCATAATGTGGACACACTTTATTATACTATACCATCTATACTAATCGACAGCAGCAGTCTATGTGCCAGTGGACAGTATGTGCACAGTATATGTACCCAGCGAAGTACCCCCCCCCCCATGGGTCTGTGCAGTGAAACTCAAAGATCATTTGGACAAAGGTTGCGCGAGGGGGGCATTTTATTCATAATGTCAACATATTAAAAATGTATGGAACGCCGGCGAGCAGTGCACTACCAAATGTTAAAGTGACATTTCCAAGTGTCCGCGGTGCTATATTACATCTCCTATTGATTCTCCCAGTCAAATACCAGGCCAAACAGCAGCGTGCTCGTCCTTCACAGCTTTATTGATTTTGTGGATTTTTTTTTTTTCTACTTCTGAATAAATGTACAAGTTTTATTCAGTGTGTGGTGAAGGAATCTCATTAAGTCATGAGCGGTTAAGACGACAAGGAAATTATCTAAAATGGAGGGGCTGCAGACGCTCGTTTGATACCATCACTACCAGTCAGTTATTTGGATACGCTTTTTCATTCATGTTACGTCTTTATTTGCATGATTATTCGCGTTGTAGAGTCTTTTTTTTTTTTTATTAAGTTCCTGCACAAATGTTTTTGTCCTGTCTCACTACAGATATATTAAAATAGCAGCTCTTGTGGTAAAAATGTCATCAAATAGCATCAAAATATAAAGGATTTTAGTGTCAAAGAATCAAGTGGATCATATGGAATGTAGTAAATAAACATAGTAAATAAACTCAATTTTTGGATTTTTGGCATTTCTTGACCCTGACGTGGCACAGCTGTGAAGTGAAAACTATTTCAGGAGACATTTGTTGAGAGAAAATAATATATAATACAGAAAATAATTAAATAATTTCCCTCGCAATAAAGTTTGTCTAAGTCTAAGAGAAGGTCAAGGGTTTGCAGCGCTGTCGACAAAGCAAAGTGTAGCTATTTTGAGCATTTGAATTAAAATATTATATACATTTAGTTGAGTTATTTAACTTTTTTCCTATGTAAGTCCATATATCTTGCATCATATGTTTAATGCATTGAGGTTCGCAATTTTTTTTTGGAGGGGGGGGGTCGCCTTGTCACGATCTGCATGTTGATCTACAACACAGGTGTCAAACATGCGGCCCGGGGGCCAGATCCGGCCCTCCAAGACCTGTAATCTGGCCCTCGGCTGATTTTCTACTAAAATATTTTGATTCTATTTTTTATTAAAATCTTGTTAATTTTCTGTGGTGTTTATCACAGCAGCGTCTCCAGCGTCTCTGTACGTGGCCCCTCCCACCAGAGCAGCACAAATGAAGACTTGTCTCTTTCCAAACGCTCTTAAAGGACGATCGTTTTGACTGTTGACCGTGACACCCTCATCAGAAAAATGTCCAAAATGAGAAAAGTGGAGCCGAGTGCAGGATTTTCCAAGAAAAACTTACGTATTCCTATTTATACAAGTTAATGTTAAACAAGTTCATGTTAAAATATTGTGTTGAAATTGTATTTTTCTTAAAGTTTCAGGTTGTTCATAATATTATAATATTTTGTAAAAGAAAGAGTTCATCAATTAAAAAGATTTCTGTAATAGATTTGAATTTCTTTGCACAAATATTTGAACTTATTGTTATTTTTGGGGTTTATATGTCATGAGTTTTCTGATCCGGCCCCTTTGGGATCAAAGTCAGTTGGATACGGCCCCCGGACCAAAATGAGTTTGACACCCCTGATCTACAACATACATATATACACACACACTACATACATCTCCTCACAACCCCCGCTCATCACTTTTTTGGCAAATTTGCACTGAAGTTAACAAAAAGCACTAAATATAGAAGAGAATGATATTAAAAGAGCAGATACTCAGTTTGGTTGCAAAGAAAAGTTGATTTAGGGTTTAGTTCCACTTTAAACTGCATCACTCGCATGGAGAGGTGAGAGATACACGGAGAGAAGGAGAGGGAGAGGTGGAGGAGAGAAACGGAGAGGGGAAGGAGAGAGGGTGAGGGGAGAGGGAGAATAGAAGGAGAGAGGAGAGGTAAGGGGGAGAGCGAGAGGTGACAGAGAGAAAGAGAGATTAGGGAGAGGTTAGGGAGAAAGGGAGAGAGGTAGAATAGAAGGAGAGAGGAGAGGTGAGGGTGAGAGAGAGGTGATGGAGGGAGGGAGAGTTTAGGGAGAGAGGAAGAAAGGAAGAGGAGAGGGAGCGAAAGAGCGGTGACAATTAGATAGAGCGGTTAGGGAGAAAGAGAGAAGTAACGGAGAGGGGGAGAAGTGACGAGAAGAGTTAGAAGTGAAAGAGAGATGGGGAGAGAGAGAGGGTGAAGTGACGGAGAAGAGAGAGAGGGAGAGATTGAGAAGTGACAGAGGGAGGGAGAGGAGAGAGGCAGAAGTGAAGGAGGGAGGGGAGAGAGGGAGAGTGAAGAGAGAAGGAGAGGAGAGGAGAGGGAGAAGTGACAGAGAGGGAGAAGTAGAGGAGAGAGGAGAGAGAGGAGGGGAGAGGAGAGAGGAGAGAGGAGAGAGAGGAGAGAGGTGACAGAGAGAGAGAGAGAGATGAGAGGAGATAGGGAGAGAGTGAGAGAGAGGAGATGAGAGAGGGAGAGGAGGGAGAGAGAGAGAGAGAGGTGGAGAGAGAGAGGAGAGAGGAGTGAGGGTGAGAGAGAGGTGATGGAGGGAGGGAGAGTTTAGGGAGAGAGGAAGAAAGGAAGAGGAGAGGGAGCGAAAGAGCGGTGACAATTAGATAGAGCGGTTAGGGAGAAAGAGAGAAGTAACGGAGAGGGGGAGAAGTGACGAGAAGAGTTAGAAGTGAAAGAGAGATGGGGAGAGAGAGAGGGTGAAGTGACGGAAAGAAGGAGAGGAGAGGGAGAGAGGGAGAAGTGACAGAGGGAGGGAGAGGAGAGGAGAGAGGCAGAAGTGAAGGAGGGAGGGGGAGAGAGGGAGAAGTGACGAGGAGAGTTAGAAGTGAAGGAGAGAGGGAGACAGGGAGAGGGAGGAGAGGGAGAAGTAAAATAGAGGAGAGAGAAGGAGAGAGGGAGAGGAGAGGAGAAATGGAGAGGTGACAGAGAGAGGGAGAGGTGAAGGAGAGAGGAGAGAGGAAGGGTGGGCGACCTGCTGTGCTTCAGACTAAGAGCTTTGTGTTGTAGCGCTCTCATATTCATTAGTCTATTTTTAACATAAAGAGCTTTTAAAACACATCACAGGTGAACCAACACAGAGGGAGCAGGTTAAATCAGGTTAATAACATCCACAGCCAATGGGAAAATGAATAAATTTTGACCCCTAGTCTACAGAGAATACTTTTTAATTTCTATTTTGTTTTATTTATGCAGCATTGTTTTGTTAAATATACGATCTTAACTTAAATGAATAACTTAAAATGACTGTTCTCAGTGTTTTTAAGTAGTAAAAGTTCAAATGGTTTCTGTGTGCATCTAATTACAAAGTGTTTTATCCTCTGAGAACCATGCAGGAAAAAAGGACAGTGTGCTGTTAGCATGCTAGTTGTTGATGGCATAACCGTGATGGCAAAACTTCGCTCTGTCCTCTGAAAGTTGTGCAAAGTGCTTATAAACTCATCACGGAGAAACTGTATTTTCATGTTTTTAATGTGTAACTTTTCCGGTGGAGGGTCCGCTATCCGCTTGTCTCCATGGAGATCTTGTTGCTTTTTCTGGAAAAGTCCCAGTATGGCTTTAAACATATCCATCTTGAACTTAATTTACTCATTAACGTGGGCTTTTATTGACTTAAAAGTGTGTATTATTACTGTAAGTTGGCTCGCCTTTCCACAGATCTGATATGTAACTTAATCCTGTGGTGTCCCCTGCTGTCTCCGTTGAAATAAATACGTTTAATGCCATACTTTGGAACATTTCAGGTAGCATATCCATGGAAAATAAGCTGGTAACGGACCGTCCATCAGAAACGTTACACAATGCACGTTTAAATTCACTCGTTTACGTTCGCTTTTCGTCACGCGGCGTTTACATTTTTCTTCTCGGTCTTCTTCAGCGCCTCTCGGTTTTGTGTCTTTCCTCCTCCTTCAGTCTCATCTGTGCCGTGGCGCCGCCATCCAAAAAATAGTCCCATAAATAAGAGCTCCGGTGTGCGCTCTCGTCAGGACGCATTACAGAGCTCTGATAGATGCTTCCACCGCCGTATCGCTCATCTGCACCAGACACTGTGGTTTTAGAAGGAAAATCTGATTTAAAAAAACAAAACATACTATTACAACTCAAGTACTGTAATATTTGACTTGTAGTACTTGTTTTCTCTATAGTACTATTACGGTATTTTTTTGCTGTTGTTTCCTCATCACAAACATACCTGGAGTTGTGTTTTGTTTCATTCACACATTTTTAACACACAAACCAACCACACTTATTTAGGCTGAGTTCTTTTCTCAAACTGAAAACACTCTGTTCCAGCTTGTGATGTCATATGGTAATACAGGAAGTGCTCCACTGTGTTTTTAAACTCCATACACCTTCACTAGAATCATTTGGAGGATTTCAGCCCTGGAATTGCCGATCCCTACTGAACAAAAGATAGCTGAAACAGGTGGAAATGGAAATTGAAAATGTCCTTTCTAAGTCTGGAAAAGTCATGGAATTGTAGTATCTCTTTCACACAACTACAGCGTTCTGTTAAGTTCTCATTAGACTATTATGATGATATTTCTGAACGTCTGCGCCTTTTGTTTAAAAGAGACGACAATAAATGCACTGACAGGATTTTAAATGTTAAAAAACTATAATACCAAACCATAAGGTGAGTGGAAAGGGTTAACATTTCATTTTTAGCCCTAAAAGAATGCTCAGTTCTACATGTGCCGTAAAGCAGGGGTCAACCTTTTTCTTCCGGTGAGCTACTTTTACAAAATGAAAATGTCAGAGAGCTACTAGATTTAGCAGTCACAAGAAATTTAGTATATATAAGGGCCAGATGAAGTTCAGTTAGATGCCTATAAAACATAAACCATTATCCACTTAGTAGTGTAAAAAGTTAGGCATCAAAATGATACATGTACAATGGTAAAAGGCATTTAATTAATCTAATTTTACTTATTCAATTCAAAAATCCCTTGGCAAACTACTTGGAAGAGGGTGGAGAGCTCTCAAGCTACAGGTTGGAGACCCCTGCCGTAAAGTCAGGGAAAATTCACTTTAGGTCATGAAAAAGTCGTGGAAAAGTTTTGAAATTTTGTCAGTGAAAAAGAGCGGCAACCCTGTTTGGAGATGTGGACACACTAATAATAAAGGATTACTCAAACATATGTGAAGGAAACAAAACACAACTTCAAGTATGTTTTTGGGGGAACGTAACAACATTCTAACATGACTTAAAGCTGTTTTGTGTAATATTGGCCCTTTAAACCTAAAACATCTCTCTTTTTCAGTAGTGAAGCTTTAAGCTTGTAGTGCTGTAATAATGTGACTGTATGTAAATCTGCTATGGTTTTTAAAAGCAGTTTGATAGATCCATTATGGAGCTGAATGCCTTGATATTTGCCCTGAGTGACGTTAGTGGGCAGAAACTTGGTGACTGAACCCGTTAAACTCTGCATATTAACAATAACATCTCCACACAATATTACAGATGTTGCGATGTCTTGGGTAAGGCACGTTTTGTAGATGAGTCTGATTTTTGTCTTGTTGTCCACAGATGACCGCAGAGGCCATCCTGCGTCTGATGACTGACCCTGTGCTGCCCTTCTTCACCCTGGACATTGTGCTGGACATCCAGAACAAACTCAGAGGTCAGACGATTCATTTTCAGTAAAGTGACATACGGTAGTCAGATTTGTAAGAACGAAGAATGAAATAATACACCTTCATCCATCCATCAACCAGGTCCAAACACAAGACTGAATACCTGATTCAGTCCTCGCTCCAACATACGTTCCAACAGTGTTTGAGGTTTTTGTTTGTTTGTTCTTTTAATAATTAAAGAGAGAAAAGTTTAAAGAAGCAAGGGGAAGAGGGGAAGGGCATCAGTCAGTTTTTATTGGGAAATACGGTGATGTAGCCATTAGTGACAAAAAGAAGAGCCGAGTGAAAACATGTTTATCCCTCAGTGGTCATGAGATGATGGTCGGAAGAAATGTAAATACTATGAGCTACAAGGAAGTGACAAACAGAGCTGGTTTTAGGGTCCAGAAAATGTTTGCAGCCAGTGAAAAGCACCAACATATAAACCAAATTTTGTATCATCTTTATTTGTCACTATACAGCCTTGATCAGTGTCCATCAACTATTTATTTCCAAAGCTAAAGGTACAGTATGTATGTAACTTTTTGGAGATGGCACATCACCTGCATGATGCTGCGGAAACAGAATGTTAAAACCACACTTTGGAACATTCTCCAATGGCACTGATACATTTTATGCCATACTATCGATGTTTATTAGCCTGATTCATCTGCCAGTTTCACCTTAGAAACCATCTGACCCCGCGGCATTAGATTAATTTGCTCGATGGTAGGCAGGTACTTTTTTTATTTAATCAGTCGCTGCTATTTGGTCGTGACGTATGTAATGCGCCTCTAATGGGGCTTAATATGCCAGTATATGGTATATTAAGCTTTTCCCAAATCCCACTGGAAGAAGGGCAATAACGTCTTTCCCCTTGATAAAATTCACCAAACATTCTCTTTGTTCCGGTTTTAAATCCTCAATCTCGAGAATCATTGACAACACAGAATATATGGCTCTTCACTGATTGGCTGGTGCCCGAACCCGCACTTCCAGGGTTTTTGCGAACCGTCTAGTGTATTCTGATTGCTGACCAAGTCACTGGAGAGAAATTAAATTGAGCGAAGGCACGAGGTGGTGCCAGCCTGGCTAGATGTTTATAGCCACAGGACTAACATTTCCATTGAAACAAGCAGGAGCAGGCCCTTGTTCAGTCTACGAATTAGGTTTGTGGAGATGCAAGCCCCCCCCCCCAAAAAAAGCAAAAAAATGATTTTATTGTGGCCTAGTTTGGTCTTAAAGGTTACATACTGTGGCTTTAAAAACACACACAGACATATGCAACATGTGAGACAGAGCCCCAAGCTGATCCTGGACCATTATGATAAAATTCCAAACTTTTTCACATTGGATTGATTTTTTTCCATTTTAAAAATGTGAAGAAAAGACAAAAAAAAAAAAACATTTTATAATTTTAAATGGTTTGCAGTGGTTCAAAGTTTAGTTTCTTCTCAAAGCTGTGCAAAGGTTGGCGTGAGGGTAAGATCCAGGTACAAGAAGCTAACAGAAAAAGCGGCTCCTCTTCACATGTGCTCGGGCTACAGTTGTTGCCCTCAGCTCACTGTGGTCCCTGCGCTGGTGGGTTAGCGCTGCTTCATTAGCACATCGATCTCTCTGCCTCATTATTTCAGCACACATGACCTCCCCGCTTTTGTGAAAATCAGATCCTCCTGCTCTGGTCTGCTCCACCGCTGGGCTTCTCCACTCCGGGACATGGACGAACATCAATTTACCGCACAAGATCTGAAAAAGTTTCACAAAATTTGGCAAATTTAACTTTTAGTTAGAAATTTCACTGTGTACCTTAGTAAAATAAACCACAAAACTAATCGTGCGTGCAGGCCCTGATTCATCCAAAATTATCTACAAAGGAAAGTTTTGACTTAAAGGTATAGATGCATTGATATCGATACTGGCAGCGAATATCGGTGCAGATTCTGAAAAATGTGCTGGATTGAGCTTTGTAGTGGTTGTAATGGGTGTGGTACACGGGGGTACGCCGTCCACCCACTTCTCCCAATGCGAGATATAAAAAAAAATAACAAATATAAATAAAAGAGCTACAACTTCAATGTCAAACCGGAGCTACTGGCAATGGTGAAAACAACCTGCATAGACTCATGAAATCTGCAGTACTGTCCTTTAGTGAACTGCTACATGAGGGACCAGGACTGAACCAGGACTGAACCGGGACTGAACCGGGACTGAACCAGGACTAAACCAAGTCTAAACAGGGTCTAAACCAGGACTAAACCAGGACTGAGTGTCAGGACAGGCCTGGACGTTCGCCCGTGTAGACTGTCGGGTGACCGCAGGTGAAAGGACCGGCGCAGAGCTCCACGCCCCCCGGGGTGAAGCGCAGTCGTCACCTGATCGCACTTTGCGGACACTCTGCTCCATGGGCTCAAGATTCTTTCTCTCACTCTCAAGTCCAAGATTAGTCCAGGTTTAGTCCTGCTTAAGACCTGGTTTAGACCTGGTCTAGACTTGGTTTAGACCTGGTTCAGTTCCTGGTTCAGTCCTGGTTTAGTCCTGGTTTAGATTTCATTTAATCCTGGTGTCGTCCTGGTGTAGTCCTGCTGTAGTCCTGGTTTAGTCCTGGTTCTATCCTGGTTCAGTTCTGGTTCAGTTCTGGTTCAGTTCTGGTTTAGTCCTGATTTAGTCCTGGTTTAGACCTGGTTTAGTCCTGGTTCAGTTTTGGTTTAGTCCTGGTTTAGTCCTGTTTTAGTCCTGTTTTAGTCCCTGTTCAGTCCTGGTTCAGTTCTAGTTTAGTCCTGGATTAGACCTGGTTTAGTCCTGGTTCATGTGTTGTAGTCTATGATTTATAATCTGTAGATTATGAACAAGTGATGGACACAGAAGCTCAAAATACAAACTCGGGGAAAAAACGAAAATAATTATTATTCACCTCTTGAGAAGTGTAACGTCGGTTGACCGTGAGCGGCTTGGGGTTCAGTGAGCAAGGTAAAAAACAAATCCAGACACAGACCGGTACTTGTGGTCCACAGTTTACTTTTGTTTTTTCAATGATTACAAAAGTGCAAGTGCAAAAGGTGCAGGGTGCAAAACGGAGGCAGGCAGCAGTTTCCTCTCCAGCAGCAGAACACAGACTGATCTTGAAGGCGCCTTTTATGCCGGTCCTACTGATTGGATAAAACCACTATGCTAAAACAGGGATGGTTAAAATTATCATTAGCATAAAATTAAAACCTAAACCTCCATAAAACAACCCAAAACCCAGATAACTATTAAAACCACCAACTATATACATAAAACCATAAAACCATTACACCAATTAAATGTTAAAACCCATAAACCAATAAAACACCTAACCTAAAACCCCTGTACAAAATGTTACACGTGGTCCAGCCCGGAACCATAAAAGAGGGAGCTCGTTTCCGGGGGACTCTTTTCACACCTGGACAGAAGATAAAAAGGGGAGGTAAGTAAAAGCAGATCCACCATTTATTAAAACACAATAAAATACACTAAACACATCAACACTTAAAACATTCTAAAACAGATATTGCACCATATTTATTGCACAAAGTCAATTTAAAATGTAATTTGTTATTGTCTCCCTTTTCCTCCAGGGACAAGTAACTTCCAATTAAAGTGCTGTGCCTCAGGAATAAAAAATGGTTAAAGGAAAGCCAATAAATATTTTTTAAAACCAATTGTGTGCAATTTATTTTGTGATGTGCAGATATGTTAAAAGTGCTGTGTGCAAGGAAAGTGTAGTGTTTTAAAGTGCTCTAGTGAAGGGTGAAGGTGCTAAGTGTGGTTCTGGGGTAACAAACCAGCCTGTTTGTTACAAGAAGTTGTAAATTTAAACGGGAGCATCTCATCCATATTTTCCATAGAATTTGTCCTCGGCAAATAATCTCACCAGGTCCACAAAAGAACACTTTTAATCCAGTTTGAAAAATCCTGTAGTGTGTCGCGGCCTTTAGACAAACTTTATTGATCCACAGGGGAAATTACTTGGACATAGTGGCTCACACATCACAATAGCAAAGAGCAGGAATATAAATGCAATAATAATGAATTTATAAAATACATAGCAAAAATGAAATAAAAATATAGTAATGTTGTAGGGAGTATTATCTGTTACATAAGGGTGAGTTGTTGTACAGTTGTAGGGACTGTTGTCTGTTACATAGTCCCGCTCCTGCTCACACCCGCATTGTTCAGTCCTTCTCCCGCCCACGCCCGCAAATAATTGTAATTTTCAGTCCTGCTCCCCCCCGCATCTGTGATATTTTGTCCCGCTCCGGCCCGCAAATCCCGCAAGATGTGAACATTCACTTTCTTAATCTCTATCAAATCTGGAAAAGCGGAAAGGAATTGTCTAAAATGTACACAAGATTAGACCACATCTGCAAATTTAAAGCTTAAAATGCTTTTATTAATGCCAAATAAGATTAGCCTGATTCATCAACTGGTTTCACTTCGTACAAACCGTCTGACTTCGCAGTGTTAAAATTTGTTTGCTCAACAGTAGGCGGGTACTTTCTATCATTTAACCAATCGCTGCTATTTGGTCGTGACGCATGTAATGGTATATTAAGCTTTTCCCAAATCCCATTGGAAGAAGGGCAATCACATCTTTCCTCTTGATGAAATTCACCAAACATTCTCTATGTTCCGGCTTTAAATCCTCGATCTCGGGAATTGTTGACGACACTGAATATATGGTTCTTCGCTGATTGGCTGGTGCCCGAACTTGCACTTCAGGGGTTTTTGTGAATCGTCTATTGTATTTTGATTCCTGACTTAGTTGCTGGAGAGAAATGAAATTGAGTGGAGGCACTAGGCGGCACCAGCCTGGCTAAAATAAAATATCCAGCAGAAGCTTTCAAAATGTGTCCCGTACTGCACTATTTTGCATCTGGTCCTGCTGGTGTACAGGGCTCTACTCTGAACTGAGGTCTACGCATTATTAATCTGAGATGGCTCTCACTGAAAAAGATCAGAAAACTCAGAAGGTCATGACGACTGTTTGAATCTGATTTGTCGAAGCATCACAACAGCGGAACAAGCTGAAAAATCTAACTTTAGTTACATTCAGTTAAGAGAAAAGCACAGACATCTCCTCTGTCCACAAATGCACAAAGCTCTTCTAAAATAGTTTGGATTGATTCTAAAATTGACTGAAGTACATCTGTCAGCATTGCCATGTTTGCTTTGGTTCGTTTGGGCACTTCACCTTTGGGCAGGCGCACTCCAAGATTGATTCTGGTGTCTTTTGTGATATATTTTTTTCCCCTTTTTTTTTTTTTTCCCATAATCATTTGCAAGACTATTCCAAGCAAAGCAATAACATCAGGTTGGCAAATACCGACTCCAGAAAAGTTACAAAGTGCACCTTTAACTACATATGTGCCTTTTACTTTCATGGGTTAGAAAATTGAATAAAATCAGACACTTTTTGAATCAGACACAATTGAATAAAATCAGACTTAATTTTTTCCGAAGCGCCCAATTCTCAAACCAACCAAAACACATAATCAGATCGAGTAATCCAATTTTAAACTCCTGATCACCACATTTCTTCGTCTCCTTCCTCCTCGTGTAGTTTAGCAGCTTGTTCAGCCCTCATCATGCTGGTAGTTGCATATGTAGGAGCTTTTTAGTCAAGGTCTGGCTGCAGCCCTGAGAGCACATTAGCATAGGCCGATAGTGAGGCTTTAGTATGCAGCAGCAGAGCCAGTCTAAGCCCTGTCCTTCAATACAAATGTAACCTTCACCGGCGCTGGCAAAACAAAAGATTTAGGCCTAATTTGTCCATGAAGAACGATCAATGAACCACGTGTCGCTGGCTATAAGAAACAAAACATGAAAACAACATTGACATGCAAAACATAAATGTGTTTTTATTATCTAGAAAGTTGGAGGACTGCCATCTAGGGATGTACTTTGAAATTATAATTGTTTAGTAATTTAAGTATATTAAAGGCGCCACATGTAACTTTTCTGATGAGTTTGATATCTGCTTGTTTTTGCTTTAACTTGAATATTCCACAGCATGGCATTAAAGGGCTTATATTACACTATTTTCTGATCAATTTTATAATGTTGTTTCCTCATGAAAAACATATGTTTTGTTTCATTCACACGTTTTACACACAAATCTTGCAATTAGGCTTTATTCTCTTAAACAGAAGACACTCTATTCCACCTTGTGATGTCATGTGGTAATACAGGAAGTGCTCCATGCATCTTCATTAGAATAGTTTGGATGATTTCAGCTCTTGAACTGACAACTTACACTGAACAAAAGGTAAAAGTTAGCTGTTAACTTCAATACTACTACTTCATGATATCACAAGGTGGAAAGGAGCATTTTGAGCTTTGGAGATTTAGACAGACTAATAATAAAGGATTACTCAAACATGTTTGAATGCTGAATGTTTTTGATGAGGTAACAACATCATAACTTGGTTTAAAGCTCACAAGTCAATGTCAACCTTTAAACATATCTAAATACTTGTCAGATCTGTGGTGAAATAACCTCATTCATAGTGAGAATTCTCATTCCAAGATAAACACTACCAGTCAAAAGTTTTAGAACTCCAGACTTTTTCCAGTTTTTTACTGTTTACTGTTGACCAAAACATATTCTGGACTTTTAATTCATGAAAGTGTCCACCTTTGGCAGATATAACAGCTGAACACACTCGTGGCTCATTCTTTTTTACAACAGAAATCAAATATTCTTCAGAAAGTTCTTCCCAAGTCTGTTGCAGAAGTTCCCATAAATGTGTGGCACTTGTAGGTTGTTTGACTTTCACTCTTCTGTCCAGTTCATCCCAAAGCAGCTCGATGGGGTTTAAGTCTGGAGACTGTGCTGGACACTCCATGTTTTCACCATCTTGTTCTTTTTTCCTGAGGTAGTTTTGGCAGAGCTTGGACTTGTGTTTTGTTTTCTTTTATTTTTTTTTTACCTCTGGCTGCTCAGGACTTACTTTTGTACCATTTTGTACCATTCAAGCTCTTCATTTTCAAAATGATTGGTATTCTAAAACTTTTACATGTACACTGTACACTTTTACAAATGGAGAAATGCATGGTGGCGGACTACTAAAAAAAAAAGTTTCATAGTGCACCTTTAAAATATATTTTTTATTTTATTTATTTGTTTATTTTGCCTCATTGTCTGAGATGTTTTTGCTTTGCCTTGATTCTTCAACTGTATGGCATTAAACATAGAGGAAAAAACTTGTGGTGATGCTCCAAAGCTAAGTTACAGGTCAGATCTTTGTAGAGGTGAGCCTCTTGCACCAGAAATTAACTAAATGCAAGATACATACTGTAAGTTTAGATGCATATTGTGGAACATTCCTAACAAAGCACTAACATTTCCAGACAAGCTTGTGGTAGACCCCAATCACAAATATTAAATTGTACACCTTTAACAAAAATGGACATCCATAAAAAAATGTAAAATCTGTATGTTTCCAGATAAGTCCTCTGTCCCTCCTGCCCTGCTCTCTGCCGCCTCCTCGCTCAGGGACCACGCAGCGTTCTTCCAGTCTGAGGTCATGCGCCCGGCCAACGACCCCAAAGAGAGAGACCCTGCCCACGTACGCATGCTCAACGATGTGCTGAGGGACGTGGAGAAGAGCTTCATCCTGCCCAGCGCTCCTCCAGGGATCTACAGGTCTGTCATATTCAAGTGTAACATTTAGTAAGGCAGGGGAACAGGTTGTGTTTTTTTTATTGGAGAAACACATGAAATTCTGTATTTAAATTTGCAAGTTAAGTTTCCCTCCATTTTCTTCCACTTTATCTGGGGCCGGGTAAAGGAGGCAGCAGTCTGAGCAGGGACACCTACACTTCCCTGAGCATGTCCTTCAGCTCCTTTGGGTGTCTGGGACACATCCCCAGGGACGTAACTAGAACAGATGCCTGAGTCACCTCAGCTGGCTTTTTCTCACACGAAGGAGCATTGGCTCTGAGCTCCTCCTCGTCCTGTCTCTAAGGGAAACCTCAAGATACTTGAACTCCTTACACTTGAGGAGGGACTCTCCATCCATATGGAGAGGCCAAGATACCCTTTTTTAGTCAAGAACCATAGATTCTAATTTGGATTTTCATCCCAGCTGCTCCTGCTCCAGTCATATAGGTACCAGACAGCACTTACCAAAGGCCCCATACTCCCAGAGCACCCTCCACAGGACACCACGAAGGACACAGTCCTTCTCCAGATCCTCAAAGCACATGTGGACTGGTGGGACAAACTCCCATGAACCCTTGAGATTGTTCATGATGGAGTTGGAGAGCATAGAGCTGGTCCAGTGTTTTGCGACTGGAATGGAAACGACACTGCTCCTCCTCAGTCTGAGGTTCGACTATTAAGTCAGATTCTCCTCTCCAGTACCCTGGAATAGACCTTACCGGGGAGTCAGGAGTGTGATTCTTCTGTACTTGGAACACACCCTCCCCCTTCATAAACAGAGAGACCACCTGCCAGTCCAGTACTGACTGCAAAAGCAGCGGTACACTTGGCCTGCTGATACCTGTCATCTTCTTGAGCAGTCTTTTTCTTTTATGTTTTTTTATTTTTATTTTTTTATTTAGGCAGCTAGAGTATTCAATCGAAAATCCAAAATATGATGTAATTATCTAAGTGCAGTGCTTTAAGACCTCTTAATATTCACATCCATTTCATCACAAAAAGACACTAACACTGACAAACCAGCAAACTTTATAAAGGACCATTACCTCCCTTATGTTTAAATATTATCCTTTTCCTGTTTTTCTTCAATACTATCACAACAAAAACTTATATTTATTTGGGAGCTGCCACACAAGTTTAGCCTGGACTGTATTAGGATGTCCCCTGATAACAAACAATGTCTTCAAACTGATGTGATTGGACAGTCATTTTGCATTATTCATAAGATCCAGTGCTCCGTAGCCTCAGCGGAGTTTGTTATTGAATAAAACATTGATTAGAGCCAAATAAAAGCTACGCGTTTGCTAAAGATGAGAGAGGTGCGCCAACGTAAGGCCCAGTTTGGGGCATATTCTAATGATGGATGAGGAGAGAGGAAGTGTACGCACAACACATCAATCACACTATAAGGAGACGGGCTATCTGTGAATACATAAATATCAATAGGATTTTCGAAGTTGCTGATACACTTTTGGCAAGACTTTTGCTCTTGTTTCTGACTTTAAGACAGTTGTATATAGGTTATGTTGTTTCTTTGAGGATAGTATCTCGTACTACAAAAATAAATTACTTAAAAAGGTTCATTATGTGATTTTTCTGGTAGGGGTTCCATGACTTATCTATGGAGATATCATTGTTTAGCTTGGAACGTTTCACAGAATGGCTTTAAAGAAAACATTTTTGGTTTGAGTGTGCTATATAGTTATAATCTATGACATCAGTGGATCATTAAGTTAGAATTTGTACATTTGAAATCGCAAAATTCATTTAAAACAACCAAATTTAAGAAACAAATCTGCTGACTTCTGCTTTAAAAAACTGTAGAGTCCACTGGGAGCTGATGTTGGTGTAAACTTCATTACTACAAAGAGCTGTGAAGTTGTCGGCACCTCCTATGGATAGCTGTAGATCATGATTACAAGTGGCAAATGCTTTTTTTTTTATTTGCCAAAATGACTACGCAGTGCTGCTGGATCCTACGTGTATCACCAATTAAGAAGATAAAATTGGAGAACGAGAAATTAAAGATTACTCACTCCAAATTCAACTTCGAGAGGGGAAATGAGAAGGGGAAACAACTACAACGATGTGATTAAAAGCTTTGAAGATTTGACTTTGCATAATAGGCCTGCTTTAAACCTGTGAATCACCATGGAGACAATTTTTTTTTTTTTTTTTTTTTTTTTTTTTTGAAGAAATTTTAACAATGAGCTATATATGCTCTATGTATAATGCCTTTCTGTGGAACATTTCAGACAAATTTCTATGGTGACAAGCATGTGGTGTACCTTTCACCATGAAAGTTATGCAGTGCACTTCTAAAAATGTATATGTTCAACTAACTGTTAAAAATTAAAAGCTAATATAATTTTAGAGATTAATTTAAAACCATAATTCATACCCATACCTGCTTCTCAGATCTTGGAAGCTGGGTCTGGTTGTTGTAGTTTTGACCATGACTTTTGAGCTACCTTATTTTTAGGACTGTAAGTCGCTCCGGAGTATCCAGTCGCACCAGCCAAAAAAGCGTAATGAAGAAGAAAAACATATATATAAGTCACACCAGACTATAAGTCACACTTTTTTGGGGAAATTAGTTTTATAAAATCAGAGACCAAGAACCAACATTTCATCTTGAAAGGCAAGTTATAGTAATAACAATAGAACAGAGAACAACAGACTGTTAACGTCACATATGAACAGTTCTTCAGATAAACTATAGCATAAACAACAGAACAGAACAAGTTTATCAAACTCTCCATCTCACTTCAAATCACTAAATCCATTGAATTCTTCATCCTTGGAGCAACTCCGCGACCTCCGGAGGTAAACGGAGCACCGCTTCCTCTTCTGTGTAGCTGTCGTCAGACTCAGCATCAGTTCCAATTAGAATTATTATTAGCTTTTCTGAATCCCGACAGGATGGTTTCGGTTGTCACTGAAGTCCAGACTTTGTCGATCCATCCAATGACTCCCAAGAAAGTTGCATGGCGCCCCCACCTGGCAACCATAAAGCTTTGTTCTCCATCCCCACTTTCCGCCAGTCCCTCACAAGTTTCTCGCTCACTCCAAACTTTCTTTCTGCTGCTCGATTACCATTTTCAGCTGAATATTTCACTACTTGCAGCAGGACAGAGGCTCTTTCTGCAGAAGTCATGCGCAGTAGAGTGAAATGACAGTGGTACAGGAGTAGGAGCAGCAGATACTGGCACACAAGCCTAGAGCGCCCTCTCACGGCTGTCAGTGTGAAAATGTTAATATATACGTCAGACTGGAGTATAAGTCGCAGGAAACAACCAAAACATGAAAAAAAGTGCGACTTATAGTCCGAAAAATACAGTATACGAAACTGTAAATTAAGTCCATAGTGTTCAGTTGGCTACACAGTATGTTGAAGTCACACTGTGTAACACTAAAGGCGACCATATTATAGTTTTTTCTCTTCTCATTTACCCTGTCGAAGTTGTATTTAGCTATAGGAAATATGTCTCACTTGTGATGATTTTTACGGTAACTTTTACGGTAAAGGGGCAGGCGAGAATAGGCTCCCACTGCACTCGGCAATTTTCCAACCCAGACATCAGTGGGTGTTGATTCTAACTACATAGCAGACTAAATCGTGATGTGTCTTCTTTTATACAAGGATATTTGCATTATTAATGTTGACAAGCGAAGTCAAATGATACATGATATGATCCATTGTGCTTTTGCAAAATAACACCGAGGTCTACACCACAATCTCTTTACAGATGGCAGACTTCTATTGACAAACATCCATTATATGTGTGTTTGAAAATTGGCGACAAACCCATTAATCTAATCGTGTTTTTGTATTATTGTTATGGCGACATGTTGTCTCGCTCCTGTCTGCTCCTGTCTGCGCCTGTCCTGATTGGTGCAGAATGGATGTCCCCAGTCTTTGGGCTTATTCACACTTTATGGCGGTAATAGACACGTTAATTGTCCTCCGCTCCCATTAGCATCTGAGCTAGAATTAGCTGCTCCATCATGCTCAAAAAACATTAGCCGTAATGGCAGCCATTTATAAAGAGTTAGCGTTCAGTGGCAGGACCAGGCCATTAGACTAAGAGCACCACACCTCTTTACTTCACATTTTAAGGACTTCTGAAAGAAACCAGGAGAGCTCATGATAGAGGCCTCCATTCTGTGCTGGTTAAAAAGAACTGCCATTTGGTTTAATTTATATTTCAATTGTGTAATAAATAGCTCAGAGCAATAAAATAACACCAAGAAATGTAGATATTTATGTATTTAGCAAGGACAATGAAGTCAAACATAATTAAAGCTGGAAAGTGATCTGATGCACTAACTTACCAAATGTACAAATCAAATATATCTCCTATTCATTATGAGTCTAAAGCCAATTTATTCCTAATTAGAAATAAGAAACATTGCACACGATGGCCTTGTTATTTATGTTATAATTTGGTGTTTTCGTTCTCAAGATAAAATCCAATCAGAAATGCTGAAATTCAGTTGGTTTGAACCTAAAATGCCTCTCTCTGATCTGAATGGTCACTACCTAAACCCTGAGACAGGCTGGCGCCACCTAGTGCCTCAGCTCAATTTCATCTCTCTCCAGCGACTAGGTCAGGAATCAAAATACACTAGATGGTTCGCAAAAACCCTGGAAGTGCAAGTTCGGGCACCAGCCAATCAGCAAAGCCATATTTTCAGCGCAGTCAACGATTCCCGAGATCGAGGATTTAAAGCTGGAACAAAGAGAATGTTTGGTGAATTTTATCAAGGGGAAAGATGCCCTTCTTCCTACGGGATTTGGGAAAATACCAGTTAATATACCAGTTAGCCCTGTTAGTGGCGCATTACATACATGACTACCAAATAGCAGCGATTGGTTAAATGATAAGAAGTACCCGCCTACCGTAGAGCAAATGAATTCTAACACTGCGAGGTCAGACAATTTGTATGAAGTGAAACGAAGTAAAACTGGCTTATGAATCAGGCTAATAAATCTACACCTACAGTCAATCATGAGTCAGTGCTAGTGCAGCCTCTGCAGCTCAGGGAGGGAAATCTGGAGGTTCTGAACTTTCACATGAGCCCTGTTCTGTCCATTACTGAGAATGAGACAAACTCGTATGTGTTACACTGGCAACACAGGTTCTGTTGTGATTGAAACAAACTACGTACAGTTCCTTTAATGTTTGGATGGTTTGGTGAATTGCCAGTCAAGAAATGTACAGTTTGAAAGCACAAAGTAATAGTGCTATGTTTTAATATAAACCATGGTCTCTTCCACTACTGATGTTTTTGGAAAAGCTGCACACAGCCTCGTACTGATATAAGCGTACACATGCAGACATAAATGGTTAATTACTAGAGGTGTAATGATATTCAAGTCTCATGATATGATATCATCACGGTATGAACCTCACGATACGATATTTATTGCGATATTGTGGGGAAGCTCACGATATGGTGGGGAGGCTCACGATTAGGGATGTAACAATATCCAAATCTCTCGGTACAATATTTTCACGATATACATCTCCCAGTATGATATTTATTGCAATATTTTGTGGCAAAACAGCTAAAACTGTTAGTATGCTACTTTTTCCTCTTAAAAGGCCTTGACAAGACTTAATCCAAAGAACTAAGACCTAAAAGTGCTTATGACTTCTTTCTTCATGTTGTCTGCACTGAAATGGAGCAAGGGATCATGGTCTATGTAGTTCCCTCTGTCTTTTTTTTTTAGCTGTTGCTGCACCATAAGTCTTCATTTAAGCAAAGAGACTTGTAATTCAATATATTGTGATGGTCCACGATATTATTGTGAGAACTTTGACGATACGATATCACGATATTTCAGTTATTGTTACATGTTATTGCAGTTATTGCTCATCAGTTATTGCTCACATGTTTCTCAAGTGAACTCATTTAAGTAGGATTTGTGCCGCTTGATGAACCTAAACAAAAATTCCACTGTTAAATTGTAATTGTGGCTTTTGTCTTGATTAGTCTCTCATAATGTTTTAAGACATGTCAGTCATGTGGTTGTTAACATTCACCCTAGTTGCTATGCTATGTCACAAATACTGTTGCTTGTGGCAGTGTTTGTTTTTACGCTTGTGTGATTTTCAGTCATAAAAACAGCCTTGATTTTGCATTGATGGGAGGCAAACACTAATTAGAGCATTGGAGCCCACGTATAGTAGTGTATCAGGCTTTACACTGCGCTGGAAGGGTCAATATCAAGACATGTTAAAAAGTACTCAGGAAATGTCCTCATAGTTCAGCACTGACAGTTCAAATGCACTTTAACCTGCAGATACAGAACACATACACGATTTTCTAGCTGCAGCACTGATTCATGATGCATGGCTGCAGGTGCTGGGGTTTAAGTAGCGGCCATTCAGATCAGAGAATACTTCAAGGGCCTGTTTACACGAGAATGCTTGCAGGTGAAAAATGACAGAATATTTTATTGGAAATGCCTTTCGTTTAGACCAGACATGTCAAACTCAGGCCCGGGGACCAAATTTGGCCCTCAATTTAATAATATTTGGCCTGCAAGATCATATCAAGTATGTCTTAGAGCTGCCCACTGGCTACATATAGGCTTTAGAGACATTATTTATTTAAAATGTTTTTTTTTTTTGTTTTTTTTTTATTATGCTTGTTCTGGATTCAGTGTTTAAGCTAAATTATTATTGTATTTATATTATACATTTATTTTAATAAGAAAAGGTTTAAAAAAAAAAGAGAACTTTGCACATCAGTTACTTGAGACAGGTGCATTGGAGGAGAGGGAGCAGCCCAAGAACATGGAGAAAAATCTGTTACAGCCACAGGCCTCCAGATCCTCCTCTGGCCATATCTGCCTAGATCCATGTGTGTGTGTGTGTTTGCAAGCCTCCATATACAGACCCCCGCTGTGATGCTGTGATTGGAGGAATCGTTTTAAGATGGCATCTGGAGCCCTCTCGCTGATTGGTGGAACCTGAAACACCTGGCCAATCCCGGGTCTACACCTGGAGCTCCGGGCCTATAAAAGGACCCGCCCCCTGCCACTCATGGCAGCTGTTCTGTTTGTGGACTTGCTTGCCACCTTTGTGTCTCTTGTGGTGTGTTTTGTCGAGACACTAGAGTCCTGGTGACTTAGACTGGTTTTTGTTTTTGTGTTTCATTTAGTATACCCTGTTTTGGTTAGCCTATTTTTCCTTATACTGTTAGCCACTCTGTTGTTAATTCTTGTAAAAATCATTGTTTTTTTAGTTTTACCTTACAATTCTGTTAAATAAATCACAACTTTAGTTTTACCATTTTACAATCTTGGTTATTTTGTTACTTCCCCCTGTCCCTAGCAGAGCTGGGTCATAACAAAATCCCACACACCTTCTTGCAGATTGGGAGATTTTGTCCTTATAAATCTCACAATTTCCAAGTAAGACGGTGTGCAGGATTTTTCTCTATGTAATAAGAAAAGGTTTAATATTACATATCTCGAAAGAAGAGAAAACATGCAGATGTTGTTGAAATTTCTCAATAAATATTTAGTTTGGCCCACAACTTAGTCCCAGTTTTTAATTTTTGGCCCTCTGTGAATTTGAGTTTGCCAT
The DNA here is from genome assembly GCF_026225935.1 of Boleophthalmus pectinirostris. Lineage (NCBI taxonomy): Eukaryota > Metazoa > Chordata > Actinopteri > Gobiiformes > Gobiidae > Boleophthalmus > Boleophthalmus pectinirostris. The sequence goes on from NW_026571473.1 coordinate 31,739,884, forward strand.
TCCTGGTTTAGACAGTAATGGCTTTTTTTTTTTTTTAAACGCAAAAATCTGAACCCACCCTCCAGAGTGGAAAAATTTTAAAACACTCCACCGTAGTGTTTTCATCTACACTGCCCAAGACGCAAAACTCTGGTCAGATCTGGTCACGTCGCGTACGAGTTTACGTCACATACCGTATTTTATGGGCTATTAGGTGCTCTGGATTATAAGACGCATTGTCATTAAATGGTCTATTTTCGAACTTTTTTCACAGATAAACTGCACCAGATTTTAAACGAAACACAACAGTTCGATGGGTCAGTGGGACTTTGTTTGGCGCGTTCACTGTGACTTTCGGATTTGTTCAGTTGTAGGGAGGGTGCTGTCTGGGACCGCTGGATTGTCGGCGTGTTCGCAGTGACTCAGTTGTTCAGTTGTGGCTCAGAAAGGCACATTGGACTCGCTTTTTTGGTTCGTTCCTCCGTTCAATTCCGCGTCAGCGTGGAGTGATGAGTGTGGCTGCGGGTGTTTGTTTCACTGTGCGGTCGCTGTCTGCTCCGTGTGTGTTTGCGTGCGCTGTGAGTGGTGCGGCTTTGTAGTTTACTGAAGTCGTGCTGGGACACCTGAGTGGATTCGTGTATAGGGCGCTCTGGCTTGCGATCATTTTTTGATGGAGCTAGAGGCTTAAGAGCGAGTCTAATAGCCTGGAAAATACGGAACATACAATACACAGAAACCTGCATACCCAATCGAATTCCACACACTTTTGCGTCACCATATGCACGCAGATTTCCTCTCGAAAACACTTGTCTAAATGCGGAATAAAAAGTGAAGACGCGATGCCACTTTTGCGTTTTCTGTTCAGACTGTCATCATTTAAATGTAGCCTTAAATCAAGTCTTGAGAGACCAAAACACCAAATTACAACATAACATTTTCTGCACTTTGTTTATTAAGATCTGCCATAACAAGTGAATCCCCCCGTGTGACATCAGTAAAGTTCTGTTTCATCTCTTATCTTCTCCATGTGCTCAGACGTTCACAGGCTTTTGATTTAAACAAACCCTTCACAGATATTGTTCTTATAACCACTGTTTTTGAACTCAAGTGCGTGCTGAAGGTTGTACAGTGTCCCGGCAGATGAAGAATCACTCCATTTAGCTCATAAGCCTCTGCACAAACAGAAATCAATGCAGTCGAGCTCAGAGAGAGAGACTGCTGAGGTCCCGAGCCTTACAAATGACTCTGAGCTGTCTCTGGCGTCTATAGAAGTATGTACGGGTTGATAGTTTGCAGTTATATTATGCTGGGGGTGTTCTACGTGTGTCTCTAGTGGTGGAATGTTTAGGTGTTACCGAGGAGATACATTAGGAAACATTGTCAAATAAGTTTTAAGGGGCTTATTTTATGCCATTTTCTGATCTGTGTTATAATATTGTTTTCTCGTCACAAACAGACCTGGAGTTGTGTTTTCTTTTATTCATTTGTTAGACACACAAACCTGTATATTGAGGCTGAGCTCTTCTCTCAGACAGAAAACACTCAGTCCCACTTTGTGATGCAGTATGTATACACCTTCACTAGAATAATTTTTATCATTTCAGCCCTGGAAGTTGCGATCTCTATTGAAGTAAAAGTAAAAGGAAGAAGATCACTTGAAAACGGCCGCTTCATGACATCACAACGTGGAACAGAGTATTCTGAGCTTTAGGGATATAAACTAAATCAGTGGTGACCAAACTTTTTTCATCAAGGGCCACATATCTAAACACAGACGAAGCACAGGCTGATCGAGGGCCATCAACTGGTGCTCAGTACAGTGAAGAATTGAAATATGTCCATGTTTAACACGTTAGAATGAGCCATCAGTCTTTATTCATGCTAAGATCCTTAAAACCACACACTAAATACTGAATATTAGTTTTAGATGTTTGAAAACTTGCAGTAAAAAGTTCATTTTTAATTGATGCAAGGTAATTTGGGCCAATTCACCTGGGGGCCAAGAAAAATGTGTCTGAGGGCTGGATTTGGCCCATGGGTCATAGTTTGGACATGCCTGGACTAAATAAAGAAAAAAACAAACAAACAAAACAAAAAAACATCGCCACTGCGCATTGCCCAGACATTCAGTGGGCACATCCAATTCTTGCAGTGCACTTTGAAGGGTCCATCACGGGTGCTTGCTTTTTTTTTTTTGCTCAGGGAGTTGGGGGGGTATCACCATTGGAGGAGGTAACAACATAATAACACGGCTCACAAGAGTCAATTTTGTGTAATGTAGGACCTTTAAGATTTTAAGAAACAACACATTTTCAGGAGCATGAGATCAGTATGAGTTGTCTTAGTGCTGTTGAGGTGATTTTTAACAGAAATGTTGAGTGTGAGTAAGTGAAAAACTGTTGACTAGCTGTCTTGTGGCTCTAATTTAATGTGGAGAGACAGAGTTAGCATCACACCCCCAGGGACTGTTGATGACATCAGCTGTGTCAATACTTACAAACAGACAAACACTGATACATACAAGGCTCTCCGGGGTAATGTTTCATACTTTATGTTTTCAGACAGACTGTCTGAGCAGTATTGAGGACTTTGAATTATGTAACAGGGTTTGGAGACTAGACAGACTGAGGCGTCTACACATAAAATTTAAAAACATATTCTGTGGCTAAAGTTTTATTCAACCATATTACTTGATGTTATGGATAGTGTTGTCCATCCATCCATTTTATTCCATTTATCTGGGATTGGGTTAGCAGCGGGGACAGCAGTCTAAGCAGGGACTTCCAGACTTCTCCCTCCCCAGACACTTCCTCCAGTGGGGCTCCAAAGTGCTCCCAGGCCACTCGAGAGACTTAAGGCTATGTTCAGACTGAAGAGACCCAAATATGATTTTTTTTTCACCCCTAAGCGACCTGTATCTTTTATTGACAGTCTGAATGACACAGATCCGATATTTTTCAAATGCGACCCAGGCCACTTGGATACGTGCTCCTAAAACCGATACATATCCGATCTTTTAACATGTGACTTCAGTCTAAACGTCCAGGTCATATTCGTCCCACCTACACTCACAAATGTACACAAACGTTCTTCTCGCCGTACGAAAATTGTGTATCAACTCTGTGTCAGTGAAGCAGAGAAGCACACCGCAATCCCGCCACTCTTGGCTGCGACTCCGCACCCACATGTTTCTTTCTACGGATGTTGCTGCCACTGCCTCACAAAACACCATGGCCAAAAACCTCGTCCTTCTCCTTCTCAATCTCCTCCTTAAAGCAAATAAGCTGTACATGTTCTGGCTCCGGTACAACAGCAACTTTAAAATCTCTAGGTGCTCAGTGCTCACTTCCATGTTTAGGCGACTTCCATAAACACTGAGCACGCTCGCTTGGGGGTGTTTAATGTTCACACTGGAGATCACATACAAGTTGCATTTAAAGGTTGTATAGAGGATTTTCCAAGGAACGAGAAATCCAGCGACTGTTTGTCCTTTTTCAAATGTTGCGCATGCGTGAAACCACCCCCCCTCCCCTACAGCTCCTACGTAGAAACGCCTCCTCCCGCCTCCTCTTTACGCCAGAAACAGGTTTGTTTACAGCCGGTGCGCTGCACATGACTTGTAAACAACTAACTACAGTGTTGGTTAGGCAAGACGGAGAAGTGAGGAGCGGGGGGAGTGGGTGTGCGGACATCTCGTTCGCGGACGAGAAGTGAGGAGCAGGGAGAGAGGAGAGGAGAGAGGAGATTCCGTGCCCGGAGAAGTGAGGAGCAGGGGGAAGAGTGGATCGGGCAGCGGGGAGAGGAGCAGGAAAGGGGTGCAGAGAAGGGTGCGCGGAGATTCCGTGCGAATGAACTAGCTACAACACGCAGCAGCAAGCGGACTCTTTCTTTGCCTTGAAAATTACGTTTTCAGACATAGGATATCGCTTTCGTGTCCTGAAAAACGTTTGTCTAGCTCTTGGAAATAAAGTACGTTTTCATAATAAGCAGAAGTGACCTGTCCAGGAGTAATTTGGCGACCAATGCGTCAGTCTTTAGACCCTGCGTCTGCTTCAGTTGCGCCATCGCTGGAATGAATCTTCAAGAATCACCTTAGTTTGGCTTCGCTGCTTTTCCCCTTGTCTTCTTCTTTCAGCGACCTCAAAAATGGACTTTCTTTTGCGGCTAACTGCTCCTGGATTCTTGTCTGCCATTGCAACAAACTTTGTGCGAACTGCGAGGAAGATATAGGTAAAAAAAAGCCACTAAGAACTGTTGCGTTGGTGGAGTAAACAGCGTCTGTGCGTCTTGCGTCTGTGGACTGCGTGACAGTCGTACGTAAACCACGTACCGGCGGCGCGCAGGCAAGTCAGTTACGCTAGAAACGTAGGGAGTTTGATTGACAGCCTGTCAGCTAACAGATAACGAGGCAGTGTCGTTATCTATTGGCAAATGTTTAGCCCCACCACGTCCAGAGTTGATGAATTTTTATTCTCTTTTTTTTGGTCATCATAATTACAAGGCTACTGCACCTCTATAATGCTATCATTGACAACTTGAAACAAAAAAAAATCCTCCATACAACCTTTAATTGGAAATGTGAACGACCTCGCAAAAAATCGAATTTCACAAAAAAATCCAAATTGAGCATTAAGCCCTGCAGTCTGAACATAGACATAGTCCCTGCAGCGTGTCCTGGGTCTTCCCCGGGGCCTCTTCCCAGTTGGACATGCCCGGAACACTTCCCCAGAGAAACGTCCGGAACAGATGGCCAAGCCTCTTATCTTTATTAAGTGTATGTCATACTGCGGAACAATCCTGTCAAAGCAATAACATCTCCACAGAGACAAGCAGTTGGCGAACCCTCCAATAAAGTTACAATAGGGATTAGTGTAGTATTGACATTTTGCAGGGATGACTGAAATTGTCCCATGTGTTGACTATTTTCTGATCTTTTTTAATGTTGTTTCCTCATCACAAACATACCGGGAGTAGTTGTGTTTTGCTTCATTCACACATGTTTAACCCACAAATCTTGCATATTTAGGCATCAGAGTTCTTCTCTCAAACAGATAACACTGTGTTCCACCTTGTGATGTCATGTGGTAGTTAAGAAAATGCTCCACTGTGGTTTTAAACTTCATACAGCTTCCCGAGAATTATTTGGACAATCCCACCCCCTGGAATTTCCAATCTTTACTGAACCAAATGTAAAAGGAAACTAAAACACACAAAACTAATAACGCAAAATTAGCTCACAAGAATCAATTATTTTAAGTTTTATTGTTGATTCTTTGTCTTTTCCTTTCTGTAGAAACTTGCTGTACAGTCTTCCTGGGGCCCCTCAGTTCTCCATCCTGCGATTCCCCGAAGACGCCCTCCTCTCCTGTAACAACGGCAGCCACATCAGGACCCAATCCGTGACCCAGGAAGTGTCCGGGCCTTCGTCACGTGACCCGTCCTGCTCCGGATCCAGGGAGCGGGCCCTGGACCTGATCCTGGGGGCCGTTCGCTCCGCAGACAGACTCATCTGCTCTGGACAAGAGCTGTTTGAGAACTACCCGAGTGAACGCAAATAAAGGTTAAACGACGGTGGCTCCTGGTCTTCTGAAACGTGTTCTATACTCAGAAAGTTTGTCTGGTATTTCTCTAGATTTAGGAGCTGTCGTTTAAAGGTGCATTGTGTAATTTTTCGGGTACAGGGTCAGAAATGTCTCACAGTGTGGAATTAAACGTATCTATCAACCATTGATTCAAGTTTGGGTGTTTTTATAGCTCTGAAAACATGAACACCTACAGTCAGCGGGTCATCCTCTGCACAGATCTGACTCGTATCTTGGTCTGGTGGCATCTCCTGAGTGTTTCCATGGAGATACTTAAGTTTAAAACCATACTGTGAAACTTTCCAACTAAACCAATTACATTGCCATGGAGACAAAAATGTAGGTAAACATTTTCTCAGCTTCATTTGTCTTAAAGGTGCATTGTGCAACTTTTCTGGTTGGCTTTACACTACTGCATGTTATAACTTTGGGTTAGAGGTGAAAGGAATGTTCCACAGTATGGCATTAAACCTTTCTTTGAAATATTTATTCAGTTACATCTGTTTTTATTGCTAAAAAAATATGCATTCTTTCTTTAGTTTGGACTTTCCTCGTTACAGATCTGACCTATAACTTGATCCAGTGGCATCGCATGCTTGTCTCCATGGAGACAGATAAATTAAATGCCAAACTGTGGAAAATTCAGACAACGCAATATTGTTCATCATGGAGACAAGCAGTTAGGGCTGCTTGATTATTGAAAAAATCATTATCACAATTATTTTGGCCAATATAGAAATCACGATTATTTAAAGATTTTTTTTTGTTACACGATGCATTTATTCAGTTTTTCTCCAAAAAAAAAACAAGCTTTCAAATTAAAAATAAATATAGGCTACAAATATGTACCTTAGAGCAGTACTGCAAAGTATAAAACATAACATTAATAAAATATACTTTGAAATGAAATGAAATAAGGCATAGAAAAACATAAATGCATCCAAAATAAACTATATATCCAGCTGTTCTACAATCTCTAAATAATACAATCTCAAAAATAAAATAAATATACCATATTTTTCGGACTATAAGTCACTCTGGAGTATAAGTTGCACCAGCCAAAAAATGCATAATGAAGAAGAAAAAAACATAAGTCGCACCAGACTATAAGTCTCACTTTTTGGGGGAAATTTATTTTATAAGGGGTGGTTTTGGTTGTCGCTGACGTCCAGGCTTTGTCGATCCATCCAGTGACTTCCAGGAAAGTTGCATGGTGCACCCGCCCAGTTGTCGTGAAGCTGTGTTCTCCATCCTCGATTTCCACCAGTCCCTCACAAGTTTCTCGCTTCTAACTTTCTTTCTGCTGCTCGATTATCATTTTCGGCTGCATATTTCACTACTTGCAACAGAACAGCGGCTTTTTCTGCAGGAGACATGCGCAGTAGAGCAGTGACAGTGACAGTGGTACAGCAGTAATAGGAGCAGCAGATACTGACACACAAGCCTAGAGCGCCCTCTCGCAGCTGTCAGTGTGAACATTTTTAATATATAAGTCGCACTGGAGTATTATGTCGCAGGACCACCCAAACCATGAAAAAAAGTGTGACTTATAGTCCGAAAAATACGGTACTTATTTATATAAAAAATATCCCAAAATAAACTTTGTTAAGCTTTAATCGTTTCAACTCGATTATATGACTTTGGAGATTGTTTGACACACAAATCGAAGTCGTAATCAAAATCAAAAAGCAGATGGCGGACCCTCCACAAGAAAGTTACGCAATGCACTTTTAAAACAGCTTTTGAATCGACATCAGACTTAAACCAGCAAGAAGTCGGTCCAATCCATGGCTACTCTTGAGTTCCAACTTAAAGCTTGAAAAATGTTTCTAAAAAATAAATGCCAGTCGTTATGTTTACGCTATGGCCACTTATTTCTCTGACTGTTTACACTTTTGCCGATTCAATTCACGTTTTGGAACACCAGACCAACTTCTGTGTATAAAACAGAAAGACCAGGCTATTGTTGGATAAAGGAAGGGCTTGACAAAGTAACATGGGGCCTATTGGTTTACCTCTAAATCAACACTTAACAGCTCAAATTACCCGGTGCAATCAAATATGAACGATTAAGTACAAGATATACCGCAATAGTTATTCTGGCAGGGATTGTCAATAAGCTAAGAAATATGTATGTATATTTGAAATGAACCATTTATAATTTAAAGTTTTGAGGTACACACTGCACAAACGCCCTAAGAGAATCATCAATATTCACATTTTAGGGTTGTATTTTTGCACTAGGAGGCCGAGCTGACATTTTGAAACCTCTCTCCTCTTTTTAAAATTTCATAAGGGGCTATATTATGCATAGGGCTGATTTTTATACCTTGTGAACATAGACTTTTGTGTACGGAATAGCTTTTGTGGGCCAATCCAAAGTGTGTAGCGTGACAAGCCATTCAAATGTTATTGGCACTGCACTGTAGTTACGATTAGAGGAATAGATGGTTGATGTTTTGCATGTTTGCACACTCTTAATAGCTCTTAAGAGTTGATTTTTAAAAAGCAATCATTTTAAATATAGTTTTACACTAAACTACTGTGCGTTTTAAAGCTGGAGTACCTGATTTTTAAACAAGAACATGACCTAAGTAAGTCCCCAACCATATAAATGTTCAAATCAAATCGCGCCTTTACTGATCACAAGTGTAATTCTGATTTATTTCTAATTGTAAAAACATTGCACATAAATTTGTTTGTTATAATTTGGTGTTTTGGTTCTCAAGACGATTATATTAACGGAAAACAGAATGAGCCTCACGAGTCTCTCATTCAGGTTGCCATTTCCAAAGCTGAAATCCAGTTAATTAAAGTGGGATTAAACTCCTAATAGTAACTCTGAAGGACTAAAGAAAGAGAGTGAGAGGAGAGGGCGGGCTCTAGACAAGTGAGGAACAGTGTGATTGGTCTGACAGGTGTCCACACTTCAGAGTCCGCCCCTGCAGACAGGTGTTTGTATCAGAAACGTCTCTCTGTAATCAGGGCAGTCTTGTGTGATGTCACCAAGTACTTGCAATTTCAAGTTTTTGACTAGAAAGCTGCAAATTGACCTAGTTTACACTGAAACTAAAAATTGCACATGAAAGGATCAAGAACAGTAGTCCATGCCGTTCAAACACTGTGGACACAGGTTGGAAGCAAAAGTTTTGTGTTTAGTTCCACTTTAAACCCTAAAAGAACTGATCTGAATGTTCTAAATCAGTGGTCCCCAGCCTTTTTTGCATCATGGACTGGTTTTATATCAGACAACATTTGGCAGACTGGAGGTAGTTGGGGGGAGGCTGCGTGTAGGAGGTGGTGTGGTGGGTGGCATGGTTAAGGCCTGGCTAAATCCTGTTTTAGACCTGGTTTTAGACCTGGTTTAGTTCTGGTTTAGCGGTGCAGTCCGCGTCACGATCGGACGGTCCACGCACCGTATGGGAGGGGGAGTTCGGACATTTGCCGCTTGGTACCAAATGACCCACGGCCCGGGGGTTGGGGACCCCTAAACTTAAACCCCAGCACGTGCAGCCAAACATGACTGAGTGCTGGTGCAGCCTCTGCAGCTTAGTGAGGGAATTCTGGAGGTTCTGAGCTTTAACATGAGGCCTGTCCATATACTGAGATTGAAAAAAACCTGTATGTGTCCTCTGTCGTCAGGTTAAGGTGAGACACTGCAGGTGAATAGAAGAAATCTTAAATTTAGAAATATCAATTTGAAACTGATGGAGTTTACGCACATAAATGTAAAAACAAAATGTATTACACGTTTTCATCAGGTAAGGTTTTCATATATAGGGTCCCCACTCTTTTTTCTGTAGAATTGAGCATATGTTTAGGGCTAAATATGAAACGTTATGAAATGTCCACTCCTCTTATGGTACAGGATTATACATTTTTAACATTCAAAATACTGTCAGTGCATTTATTGTCGTCTCTTTTAAACAAAAGGCGCATACGTTCAAAAATAATCATAATAGCCTAATGATAACTTAACAGAACACTTTAGTTGCGTGAAAGAGATACTACAATTCCATGACTTTCATTGAATAACTAAGACATTTTATGTGTAAAAAGTGCCAAAATTGAGAATTGTTGGGACTTTCATAAAAAGAGCCTGTTTTGAATTTCTTGTGTCATATTAAAAACTAAAAATATACAGAGGGGATTTTGGATATTTTATTTACTTTGAGGAAATTAGACCTGGCTAAAAATTAAGACAATGGAAACTCAGGTTCAGTTGTGATTGAAATATACACTTTCTGTAAATGTGTCTACACTTTCAAACCCTTTGGCACGTGGTTTGTATAAATTCCTGGACCGGGTTTGAATCAGCCAATCAGATCTCAAACCAAAGTGTCTTCTGTGAGTGAAGTGGTCTGATTATTGTCACAAACTTCTGCTTTTACCACACTCTTGGGGAAAATAAATTCACTAAAAGGTTGATACTTCAGCTTTAACAACGCACCAGAAACTTTGAAATGAAGTCTTTCGATGTACAATCAAACACAACGCCTCATCAGTGTCATTCTTAGAGAGTAGCAGATAAAGCAATATGGACATGTACTGCAAGCAATAAGTACGAGCTGATGTCTGTAGCTGAATATCTTTAATACGCTTAAATAATGGAGTGCACATTAAGTTGATTTGATTGAGTTGGCTTCTGTCCAAATGAAGCTAATAATTCCTTTGTCGTTGTGTACTCAGACAGGTTCATGCAGTTCTTTGGTGGATGGAGGTTTGGTTGAAGCCATCTGTAGTTAGGCATGGTGCGTGCTCTAGTTATACTTGTGTTTCTCTTTGTTTTATTGTTATTTAAAAGAGTTTGAGCTGTAGCATGGTGGAGGTGGGGGGATTTCAGTGTTAGTAATGTATCTATGAAGAATGTTCTGTGTACCGTTATGATTATATTAATAATGTGTAAATCTTTCACTGTGTATAGAAGCGGACTGTGAGAGAATCACTCATACCCAGAGGAAACATTTGCTGCTCAAATATGTCGTTTTTTAAGCTCAGAAGACAAAGTTGGGATTGTCATTGTAGTAGTAGTCTCATTATAGTTCTAGATTTGCCTGGTGTGAGTCTTGGAGGAGGAGGGAGATAAAAACAGGAGACCTACTTGAGGCACTAGTGAGAAACTTTTTTAAACGGCTCAAATTTCAAATCTAGTCCTAAAGACATTCAGTTGACACAGTATAAAACATTTGTGAATTTCAGAATGTTTTTATTGATAATATTAAAGACACAAATATGTCTTTTTTTTTCTTCAAGTGTCAGTGTGTCGGTGGAAGATGGTGACTGGTTCACATTTTAGGTTCAGTTCTTTGGGTGCAGTTTTTGTGAATGGTTTTGTAGTCATCACACTGGCACAGGGAAAGATCATGGCTCTGCCTCCAGTCGACTTCTACCTGCAACACATAATAAAATTACTTAGTTACAAATAAATTAATAAGTAAAACTTGTTAAAAACATGTACTTTTGTTTTCAGTCACAATAAAACTTTTTGGTCAATGAACTGTGTATTTGAAACCAGGGCTGTCAAACTCAAATTTGCAGAGGCCAAAATTAAAAACTGGGACCAAGTCATGGGCCAAACTAAATATTTATTGAAAAATGTCAACACCATCTGCAAGTTTTCTCTTCTTTCGAGATATGTAATGTTAAAGGTTGTATGGAGGATTTTTTTTTTTTTTTTTGTTCAAGTTGTCAATGATAGCATTATAGAGGTGCTTTGTAATTATGAACCAAAAAAAAGAGAATAAAAATTCATCAACTCTGTTGGGCCAGCTAAACATTTGCCAATAGATAACGACACGGCCTCGTTATCTGTTAGCTGACAGGCTATCAATCAAACTCCCTACGTTTCTAGCGTAACTGACCTGCCTGCGCGCCGCCGGTAGTGGTTTACGTACGCCTGTCACGCAGTCCACAGACGCAAGACGCACAGACGCTGTTTAACCAATGCAACAGTTCTTAGCGGCTTTTTTTGAATATCTTCCTCGCAGTTAGCACAAAGTTTGTTGCAATGGCAACAAAATCCAGGAGCAGTTAGCCGCAAAAGAAAGTCCGTTTTTGAGGTCGCTGAAAGAAGAAGACAAGGGGAAAAGCAGCGAAGCCAAACTAAGGTGATTCTTGTAATTCATTCCAGCGATGGCGCGACTGAAGCAGACGCAGGGTCTAAAGACTGACGCATTGGTCGCCAAATTACTCCTGGACAGGTAACTTCTGCTTATTATGAAAACGTACTTTATTTCCAAGAGCTAGTCAAACGTTTTTCAGGACACGAAAGCGATATCCTATGTCTGAAAACGTATTTTCAAGCAAAGAAAGAGTCCGCTTGCTGCTGCGTGTTGTAGCTAGTTCATTCGCACTGAATCTCCGCGCAACCTTCTCTGCTCCCCTTTCCTACTCCTGTCCCCGCTGCCCGTTCCGCTCTTCCCCCTGCTCCTCACTTCTCCGGGCACGGAATTCCGCGCACCGCTCCTCTCTCCTCTCCTCTCTCCCTGCTCCGCTCTTCTCCCTGCTCCTCATTCTCGTCCGCGAACGAAATGTCCGCACACCGCTCCCCCCGCTCCTCACTTCTCCGCCTTGCCTAACCAACACTGTAGTTAGTTGTTTACAAGTCATGTGCAGCTCACCGGCTTAAACAAACCTGTTTCTGGCGTATGAGGAGGCGGGAGAAGGCGTACGTAGGGAGCTGTAGGGGAGGGGGGTGGTTTCACGCATGCGCAACATTTGAAAAAGGACAAACAGTCGCTGGATTTGTTCCTTGGAAAATCCTCTATACAACCTTTAAACCCTTTCTTATTAAAATAAATGTTTGATAATAGTTTTGCTTAAACACTGAATCCAGAACAAGCATAATATAAAATAATAACAAAATTTTAAATAAATAATGCTGGTGGGCAGCTCTAATACATATTTGATATGACCTCGCGGGTCAAATATAATTATATTGCGGGCCAAATTTGGCCCCTGGGCCTGAGTTTGATGCGTCTGTTTTAAACATATATACAGACAATATATATTACATTTTGTACATATAACCATTTTAATAAATTAGTAACAATTGATGAAAAACAGTTCTTACTTTTTCCTCCAGTTGGTCGTCCTTCTCAGGTGGCTGATGGAGCAGGAGCGCAGTACGTTTGTCCAGTGTGAGGGCAGTTGAACCGTGTCCAGGCACGTCACGGTTGGAACTTTGGCTTTATATTTGGTTTTGACTTTATATTCGGTTGGTACGACACGGAGCCTAAACTGAGGTTAGTCAGAAGATGAAATCTCTCCAGTTTCTTTGTGAGAGACACAGACAAGTAAATAAGCACAGTGAAAGTTTGAGATTTGTTTAAGGTCAAATAGAGATCTCTTTCATATCTACAGAGGAGTCTCACCTGAGTCTCAGCGGCCTGTTTCTCTGGAGCAAAACATGAGAAACAGGAACAATAAGTCATTTGCTCACACTGGTCTTAAACAATGCTCAAAATGCTCTAGGAGAAAGACATGAGATTTTATTGAGGTCTCCTCTTTGGATTTTCTTTCCTCTGGGTAGCGTTCTGTTTCAACCAGACTGTATGGACAAAGCTAACGTGCTCGCTGCCACTTTCCAAATAAGAAGTGTGCGTGGGGGCAAAGTGGTTCCTTCGAGCTCTGGTTGCAGTTAACTTGTATTGAAAAGACTTTGCCCCTCTCTCTGTAACTACTGTTAACCCGCTCTACATGACCCTGGGTTTTTTATTTCACTATTCTCTCTCTAAATGAAGATATAAACATGTAAAATTCTCTCACACCTGATTGGCTCTTTGATTTGGCATTTGGATTTCCTTCATTTTGTTGCAACCAAAAGCTCTGGGTGACGTCACACTCCCTCCGTCCAACAAAGCCAATCGAGACTAGCAGTTACAGCAGCTGCAACTCTACAAAAAGATCCATATTTGGAAATCCGAGTGTGAAACCAAAGAGCCAATCAGGAGCGAGGTTGTTGAAGGTGCTCGCCTCTTCCCACAGCACCTATGTTCACTTCTTATTTGGAACTCGGCGAACAGCAGGTTGGCTCCAGATCTACAGTCTATGGTGTAAATCCGTTGTTTCATATACAGAGAATAACACGAGGTTTCTGATGTTTTAAAATTTGAATGAATCATCTGCTTTAAAATTGTGCCTTCTATTGGAAAAAATTTAATCTTAGTCTTACAGGCATTAGGTTTTTAACTGATGACCAGATTTTAAAACCCAATAATGTCATTTTGATCCACACAAATTGAAATGAAACACACAGTTAATGAAAGCTTCTATAAATGCAATAAACTCTGCGTGTTCTACAGTTAGGACATGTGACGTTCTCTTTGTGTTGCATGCTTTAATAGTTCGTAGTATTGAGTTTAGCATGGGTGATTTGTTCGTGCACGTGCACCGTGCACAAGAACGAGCATGTGTGAACTACTGTATATAGGCCTATGCACTAGTGTAAAAGGAGACAGATTGCGGGTCAAATGCACATGAAACACTGTGAGGGTCAAGCGCTTAATACAATCTACTGAACATGAGAAACAAGCACAAGTTTGTTAAAGCAGAACTAAGTAACTTAAGCAATAGAGCTCCCCCTGCAGGCAGCTGCAGGTATGACACTGTCAGAACAGAACCAAAAAAGCAGAACCAAAACTATTTTTAAATTTTTTATATTGAAATTGAAAGGTAGAAAAATTACATACAAAACCATATAATATATTTAACAATAATATATATATTCGGGTCTATGCACGCCATTTTTGTAAGATTAGTTTTCCGTGCAGAGAGAGGAGGAGTCACCCTGAATATACTTATTTACACACTGACTTTCAAAGATGTTTAAAAAAGTTACTTAGTTCAGCTTTAAAGTCGCTGTTACTTTATGCTGAACCATGTTTTGTAAATTTGCATGTGTTTGTAACGACGACTTCTTTTGTCATTTTGCTGTTTTGTTGTCTGGAAGTTTTTGAATTTTCAAAAAATAAAATGATCACATTTGAGTCTGCATATTTTTTTTTCTTTGGAATTTGTTGTGGTGGAAAGAGCACCGTAAATTTATAAGCAACTAACAAGTACAACTAAAAGTTTTAGTCCTGTTTTTTTGTGGTTTTCATTCTCTTTTAGAGACGCGGCCCAGGTACTGGTCCATGGCCCGGGTTTGGGGGACCTGTGTCTTAGAGTGCGTAGCACCTCTTGGTCTTTCTGGGGGAAGTGGCTGGCCTCTTCTTCTTCGTCCTGGAGGTGTGAGCGCTCGGGCTGATCCTCTGCTTTTTGGGACTTGAAAAAGAGGGGGAGTGTCCTCCGGGAGAGGAGTGTCCTCCTGGAGGGGAGTGTCCTCCGGGAGAGGAGTGTCCTCCTGGAGGGGAGTGTCCTCCAGGAGGGGCAGGATCACCGGAGGGAGTGTCCTCCGGGAGGGCGGGATCACCAGGAGGGGAGTGTCCTCCGGAGGGGCGGGATCACCGGGAGAGGCGGGATCACCGGGAGGGGAGTGTCCTCCGGGAGGAGCGGGATCACCAGGAGGGGAGTGTCCTCCGGGAGGGGCGGGATCGCCGGGAGAGGCGGGATCACCGGGAGGGGAGTGTCCTCCGGGAGGGGCGGGATCGCCGGGAGAGGCGGGATCACCGGGATCACCGGGAGGGTCCTCCGGAGGGGCGGATCACCGGGGGGAGTGTCGTCCGGAGAGGGGAGTGTCCTCCGGGAGGGGCGGGATCACCGGAGAGGGGGATCACCGGGGGAGTGTCCTCCGGGAGGGGAGTGTCCTCCGGGAGGGGCAGGATCACCGGGAGAGGCGGGATCACCGGGAGGGGAGTGTCCTCCGGGAGGGGAGTGTCCTCCGGGAGGGCGGGGATCGCTGGGAGAGGAGTGTCCTCCTGGACGGGAGTGTCCTCCGGAGAGGAGTGTCCTCCTGGAGAGGAGTGTCCTCCTGGACGGGAGTGTCCTCCGGGAGAGGAGTGTCCTCCGGGAGGGGCAGGATCACCGGGAGGGGAGTGTCCTCCGGGAGGGGAGTGTCCTCCGGGAGGGGCGGGATCGCTGGGAGAGGAGTGTCCTCCTGGACGGGAGTGTCCTCCGGGAGAGGAGTGTCCTCCGGGAGGGGCAGGATCACCGGGAGAGGCGCTATCACCGGGAGGGGAGTGTCCTCCGGGAGGGGTGGGATCACCGGGAGGGAGTGTCCTCCGGGAGGGGAGTGTCGTCCGGGAGGGGAAGGGGTGTGTCCGCTGAGAGGGGGAGGGGTGTGTCCTCTGGGAGGAGCAATCTGCTGCAGTCCGTCTCCCTGCTGGAGCTGGTAGGGGGCGCTGCTGAACTGTTGGATGTGTCCGGGCCCTGGTGGAATCGTGTGTTGGCCCTGAGCATCATCTCCATGGACTGGGTCACACTGAAAACAGAGGCACAGGGTCAAATACAGGATTCAATATGAGACGGTCTAGAGTCACAAGGCTCCTGTATTTATGGATCATATTCATTCACATATTCATTTGAAGTATTTACTAAACCAGACTTATCCAGGACTAAACCAGGACTAAACTAGGACTTAGTGCTTAGTCTGGAAGGTTCCCAAGATGTGGTTCATCAAAAGGAAGAATGAAGCAGAGCGTTGGCGGCAGTGATCCTTCTCTTGGGGTCCAGCGCCAACATCTGCAGCGTCACCTCCAGGAAGAACTTCCAGTCCAGCTGCTGGTCACGCTCGCCTTCCGTGTTGATATGTCTCCCCAACTGCAACGATAAAGCAAAACTCAGGCTCTCCGACTGTTTTGGCCTCAGTATTTATCATGTGTAGGTCTGTCATGATTATTACTGAATCGATTTTTAAAAATTACTTAAGTGTGAATTTTTCTTTGAATGAAATTAAAACTCAACAGAAAGATGGATGCATTTACTGAATAGAGATCCTGTAAACTATTCAGGACCCTCTCTGTCTTCGGTTTCTCCGGCTAAAAGAAAAGAAAACAATTAGTGATGAGAGAAAAATACAACTTGAACACTGCAAAATATAATTATCAACTCAAGTTAAAGGTGCATTGTGTAACTTAGAAACAAGCAGGTGACGGACCTTCCACCAGAAAAGTTATGCAATACACCTTTAAGATCAACATTGTAAATTCAAGCCATTTGAAGTTGTTTTTGAAATGTGAAACTGGTGGACGCCTCTGATACTCTCTTTCTCAAAGTATCTTCTAGTGTACAGTCCATGATCCAGTACGGAGGCCGGCGGTGTCCCCACGGTCTGTACTATTTGTTGGACCTGTGGAAAACAAAAAAGTCTATAAAATGTCTGCGATTCATATAAATTGAAACAAAATTACAATACATTACATTAGTACTGTGTAATGTAACGATATTCAAATCTCTCTTCATATTGTCTGCACTGAAACAGCAAAGGATGATGGTCTCTGTAGTTCCATCTGTTTTTTTTTTGCTTTATCACAATATATTTAAGCAAAGAGACTTGTAAAGAGAAACCGTCGTGTGGGAACATGGGTGATGTAGCCTAGCCAGTGTCACATTTGCACAGAACCTTACAGCTAAATGTAAGGAGGGTTTAAATCAGGCACAGGAGAGATTGCTAAATTAACAATATGGTAGAAATCTAAGAAGAGATTTGCAGTGCACATGTGAACCCGGTCTAGAACACAGACTTACCGTATCGGTGTCATGCCATCCTGGAAACAGAGTGGTCCCCAACAGCATCTCCAAAGCAATGCACCCGAGGGACCACACGTCGAGGGCGTGATGGTAAGGCGCGCCCACAAACGCCTCTGGAGACCTGGGAAAAAAGGGAAATCAGAAACATTCCTAGTATACACCAACAAAACCATTCAAACTGAAAAGTAAACATGAACCAATGACTGAAAATGAGCTTATTGTCAGTGCATAGTCGCGTCTACTTGTACGACGTTAAAAAATGAACAAAAAAGATAGTTTTCATTTTTTGTCTCCAAAACCAAAATGAAAAAACACAATTTGTTTTTTCAGTTTTTGATTTTGTGTTTAAATGAAGAAAAGAAAAAACGGATATATTACACTGCATACATTGATACAGTGAATTACTGGCAGCTGTGGTTGCAAAAATACAATCACTACCATTAAATAAAACACAGTAGACAGCTATGTTTTTTTACTTCCAAAACCCTGAACAGTGGATATTCAGGCAGGAGTAGCTCCCAAACATTATGCTGATATGGCAGTGACGTTGTCATTTACAATCTTGCCATCGATGCTTAGTATGAACAGTTTTGCACTGTAGCAGGAGGTTCCTGTAAAGATTAAAAAATCAAGTGTTAGTTGTTAGTTCAAAGACATTTCTGAGCTGCAGTAAATGTTTTCATTAATGCACAACAGAGATGATTTTTATGATGAAGTGTATCAATGCACGATGCGTCTACATCTAAGAATCACAAACAGCCTTTTGAACCAGTTTGCCTGTTAGGTTACAGAACAATGGAGGCTCCTTGTTAATCTGAGAAAAAAAAAAAAAAAACTTACCACATACAATGATGCTTGGTGTCCTTCAGCAATATATTCCTTCAGGTGTGTCAACAGGTTCTTGATCTCTTGGCAGTGGTGTTCACACAAGACAACTGGGCACCTGTAAGTACAACAGCACCAACATAAACAGTTTCAGATATGTTATGTCTAGGGTAAAAATGTGTTTTAAAGGCTCCATATCTGAAAAATGTTTTACTGCAATCAGAGCCATAACACTTAAACAATGTGGTTCATTCCTATGAAGTTTGCAATGAAGAACATAACCTCTTAGTGATTTCACTGACTTTCCACAGAAGTTACACAGCAACATTTCAAGCTAAATTTATTGTTACTGAGGTTAAAGCACAAAACTGATTGACTGAATGTGCATGATGGGGTAACTGTGCCAACTAGGGATGGGCATGATTAATCGATTAATCGATAATTGATCATTAAGAATTTCATCGATTACGTTCATTTTAATCGACAAACCGAATGTAGGTTGCTGTGCGTAGCGTGACCAAAGAGGGGTCCGTACATGTAGCTCTCTGCACTCAGAAGGAGCGAGCAAACACAAACAGTCGGTCAGTCTGCAACGCAAATGCGTATTTAACGATGACTTGTACAAGAAATTCCACATTTTCCGTTGCGTTCGGGACAAGTGTGAGTCCATGTGCACAGTGTACAAAGCAGCACATATGTTTCGGTGTCCAGTGGGAAAAAGTTTTGCCAGGTGAGAGTCGCGCAATGTCAATGACGAGTCCCCCATCTCCTCCCCCCGTACGGTGTCCTGGTTTTGACAAACGCAAATATGGTCACACTAACCTGTATTCCACTGAGTCATGTCTTTTAATCCAACAGAAGTTGACCGCATCAGCGACACAAGAGCTGTAGTTTTATCTTCGCTTAGTTTATGCAAATTAGCGATGCGGTTTTAAGTTTCGTTTTTGTGAGAGTTGCGCAAAACTGCGTTAAACACATTATAATCTCAAACGGATTGATGTGGCTCTAGAGTCGTTACGGTTTATATGTCGTAAAGTTGAATTTATGTATGCAGGTTAGTAGTGCAGATAGTAATAATAATGATGATAATTTTAATATAAACACGTTAATGATTAATCGATAATCGATCGTTAATTCTTCCGACGATCGATTAAGAAAATTTCATCGAATGCCCATCCCTAGTGCCAACTGGATTAAACTTTAATTTAATTTAGAGAAACTCAAATTTTGGAGAAATACTTTACTAATATGTCTTCACACAGATCAGACACTGATTCCTTGAAACAGAACAATACCGTGAGAAAACAGCACCGTGAGAAATCTGCTCATTTTCACGGCATTTAGTTCAATGTTACAATGTTAAGCTAATTTGAAAATTTTAAGGTGCAAATAAAATGTACAAAACTCAAAATTAGCGCACCACAATACATCCATTGCATGTGAAAACGTTGTGTTATCATATGTGCTTTTGTATTTATGCTAAAAGTGCGTTGTTTTGGTGAAATATATTCTTTTCAACCCGAGCAGAACTCACCCTCTGCAGTCTCCAACGAGGGAGAGGAAGTGGAACTATCAAAATAAAATACAAGGGGATATTGCGCACTTTCGGTTTTCAAAATAAAATACGAAAATGATAAAATTCACATATTAATTAAAATAAAACATAAAATACAACCAGGAAATAGTAATAAATGCGTTTTTAACTAGAATAAGCTTCACAGTGGACAGGTGGGGCTAGCTTGTATCTAATATAATTCCACAGGATGAGCAGCCTAATATTGACCTGGAAAAACTGAAACAACAGATAAAGGAATAGTTAAGAGGAATTCTGTATACTGATAAAATGCAATCAAATGTTACCTTCCAAACAAAGAGATTGAGGCATGGTCCTGCTCGTGAATCTCAGAAGACAACAGAACAGAAGACAATTAAATAGAATACATTTTGTCCAGCATGAATGCACTTGCCGCTCGGACAGGAAAAGCGTCCACATCCACTTAGATACAGGCATCATACAGTTTTGGAATAAAGGCTGAATTGTGGTGCAGGGACACTCTGAGATTATCAGTGCTGAATCACGTACAAAACAGAAGCACCGATAAAACATGAATATCACTGACACGTTTGGCACTGGCCTTCCATTTCTGTCCCTGGATATAAGATAGATGGATATAAGCCTCCTCCTCCACTCCACCTCTCCACAGATCTGTCTCACTGGAAGAAAAACAGACAAATAAATGTACTGTACTTCAATAATTCAATACTATAAAATGAAAACTTACCTGTACTGTATATTTGCTTTTGTTGCTTTCAATGTTCCCCTCCTCTTTCTGCAGGATCACATCTGGCTGGTGTTGGAAGCTCAAAAGAAAAGAAAAAGGATTCATATTTATTTGCAAAGTAATGTGGTAATAATGAATCAGTACTCACCATTTTGTCCAATATATGAAACAAAGTGAAAATGAACCAGCAGTGATTTTATTTGAATATTTATTGTATGTATCAGTCTTTAGTAACTTGCTTTTGATTCATATTTTATATAATAATACAGACTTTTCCACAGCCTGAGATCGTTTATCTTCATTAGTTTTGTGAAGTTTTGCTAAAGCAGCTGTCATCAGCTGAGTGGAATGACGTCATGTAATTTCTGCAAAAATAATAATTAATCATTTTAGAAATATATCAGCACAAATGAAAATTGTCTCAGCACAAAACAGCACAAAGGAAATATAAACGTTTCATATAATTTTCTGCCTGTTTTGAGGCTATTTAATATTTTGTGGGGCTCAGTGACACCACTGACCAAAAATAAAACTGCTAATATCTTAAGAACCATAATGGCACAAACAAAACTTTTTGCAGCACAAAACAGAACAAACAAAGCATAAACGATTGACACCATTTTGAGCCATTTTAGAGCATTTTTACTTCCTGAGGGGCTAAGTGACCCCAATTTGACCTATAAAAGAATCATTAATACTGTATCTCCAAAATAAAACAAGCACAAACAAAACCTTTTACAGCACAAACGTTGCACAAAGCACAAACGACAGACATATTTTTTGTGAGTAGGAGTGCGTTTGATGGGGGACCAACTTCACAGTCATATATATATATATATATATATATATATATATATATATATATATATATATATATATATATATATATATATATATATATATATTTTATTATTTATTTATTCATTTATTTATTCATTTATTTACTTGATGCAGCAATTGACTTAGACACTTAGACTTTGGTATTGTTTTTATTGATCCACAAGGGAAATTATCTGGACACAGAAGTAGTAATAATAAATTCAAAATAAGTAGCAAAAAGGGTAGCAAGAGACAGTTATAAAAATATATATGCACAAGTCAAAATAAAATGGAAAGATAAGTAATAAAAAATATAAAATCACAGCGTTATACAAGATTGTGCAATTGTGCAATATGTATAATAAAGCACAAATACATTCAAGTACTTTGCACATATAAACAATTCAAAATACACCAAAACAACACACTTCAGGCAGTGTTGGGGAGTAACAGATTACATGTACTGGAGTTACGTAATCAGAGTACAAATTATGAGTAACTGTATTTAGTTACAGTTACTGTTTCAATGAGAAATGGTAATCGGATTAGTTACTTTGTTGAAATAAATGGATTACATGGCGCTATTTTTCTGTTTTTACATTTTGGGCTATATCCCCTTTTTTTTTTTTTTTTTCTTCTCGGTAATTCCACTCATTGCTAGAAACTAAACCAGGACTAAAACAGGACTGAACCAGGACTAAAACAGGACTAAAGCAGGATTTAACAGGACTAAACCAGGTCTAAACCAGTACTAAAACAGGACTAAACCCGGATTTAACAGGACTAAACCATGCTGTGTGAACCGTGTCTCTTCCTCTTCTATCACTAATATTTTTTATTTGGTTGAGTAAAATCTGGGTTTTTTATTTTCTTTTATCAGACAAAACATTTTATGTGAAGATTTCCTCGTCTTTGCTTCTCTACAGCAAACCAAGTAATCCAAAGTATTCAGATTACGTTACTCACTTTAAGTAATTTAATGGATTACGTTACAAACTACATTTTGGGGCATGTAATCTGTAATCTGTAGGGGAATAATTTTAAAAGTAACCTTCCCAACACTTCATGTAGGTCTATGTTACAGTGAGCATCCTGAATCACGAGCGCGCAACATCCATCCATCCATCCACGCGTCCTTATGCCCGTGCGCGCTCCCGTGCTGCAGGAGGGGGAGGGCCACGGATCCACGGAGCGCGCACTGAGTGAGTGGGTGAGAGAGCGAGTGAGGGAGGGAGCCTGGCTTGGCTGGTACGACGGTGAAAATGATGGCGACCGCCGCAGAGGAGATCAGCAGCATCCACACGGACCGCTCCTCTGCCCCCGGTGCCCGCTGCTGCCCGGACCGCCTCCCCGCCCCGGACCTGTGCGCCGTGGAGCCGCTGTCCGTGAGGCTCCGGCAGCAGGAGAGATCGTGGAGGCAGCGCTGGGTTTACCTGCAGTGCTGTGAGTAGTACGGCTAGCTTCTGTACTGATCTCATCCAAAACAAATGGTTAGCCAAACGCGCGCATTGTTCCAGCCACAACAACGCGATAACGTGCGCAAAAATAATCCGGGGAAGTGCATTGTCAGTGTAAAGGACGTGATTAAAACATGAGATATTACGGTATGCGCACTGGAGAGATACAAAGCCAGTCAAAATGAAAAACCGACTGTAACCTACTGTACTTCAAGTGCAGCGTAGCCTGTATTAAAGGGCCCGTATCACTTTATTCTCTAATCTCTGTTATAATGCTGTTTCCTCATCACAAACAGACCTGGAGATGTGTTTTGTTTCATTCACACATGTTTAACACACAAATCCTGCATATTTAGGCTGTGTTCTCTCAAACAGAAAACACTCACCCACCTTGTGATGTCATTTGGTAATACAGGAAGTGCTTCACTGTTCACTCCATACTTTCACTAGAATCATTTGGATCATTTCAGCCCTGGATTTGTCAATCTTTACTGAACTAAGGCCCTGTTGACAAGTACATGGGTATTTTAAAAAAAAAATGGAGACATTTCCCTTCGTTTGTACGCATCTTTTACATACAAACAGTGAATTCACCTCTGAAAACGAATCTCTCTATAAACTCCAGCTAGAGTGGAGGTTTTGGAAAACTGCGCTTTGGCATTTGCGTATAAAGTGAGATAAACGGAGTTTTAGGAGCTGATGCGCCAAAAGAGCGACCAATGTTTACCTTTTGCTCTGATGATGATGATGAAGCATTCAGAGCAGCAGTCACATTTCTTCTTCATTTGCACACACAGCTGATGTTTCATATCCATTACCAGAGACAAATGAGGCTCGGGGGTCAGCAATTTTGCCACTTCCTTAAAATATCTGTGGAGAGGCGAGCCTGCTCAATAATGCACGTTTTTCAAGGTATTTTTGAATAATACTTACAAGTGTAAAGAAATAAATGCTACAGGTCTGAATCTAATCCAGGTGCCTCCCAGAGGCTTGGTGTAGTTGTGACGGCGTTTGATGGTGTATTTATGCAGGTTGATGTAAACAAAAACTTTTTTGAAAAAAATGCTATGTGCACAATGTTATTTGGGAAATTGAAGGGAGGGAAATATTAATTTCTCAACATACCCGGCTGTGTATAAACGTAGTCTTAAACTAAAAGGAGCTGTTAACTTGAAAACTACTGCTTAATGACATTACAAGGTGGAACAGAGCATTTTGAGCTTTGCAGATGTAGACAGACTAATAAAGGATTACTCAAACGTGTGAATGAAACAAAACACAACTCCAGGTCTGTTTTTGAGGAGGTAACAACATGGCTTAAAGCTCACAAGAGTCAAGTTTGTGTAATATAGGAGCTTAAATTACAATACATTTTTTGCTGGGGTGCAAAAATGTAACAGTTAAACTGTTAAAAATGTAACTTTTAACTTGGATTGCAGATTTGTAGACCTGGTTTACGATTAATGTATCTGTAATTAGCCTACTGGGCCTATCCAGATGAGGAAAACAAAACCAATAAGCCTAAGATGGTCGCAGATTTCAACACCTTGTCAGTCTAAATAAACAAAATAAAAAGTGGTGCTATTATCCAACCCCAAAGACGTGATAGTTGTCAGCTGATTGAAAGAACTTTAAACCGTAACAATATTAACCCAAATTTATTGAACCAATCCCTGATAAATAACGACGAAACAAGTCAATGATAATGAAATAAGTTGAACATTTGTGGACTTTCTGAACTCCATCTTCTCATAACCGTTATTCGTTTTGTCCATTCGTGTCTGTATTGATTCTACATTACCCGGCAGAAGTAAGAGGGGAGTCACTATGCAGACAATTGTAATGCCAGTTTACATTACTGGCTTCATTTCTCCAGCGGTGTTCTTCAGAGAGAGGAAGAGAGAGAGAGGAAGAAGAGTGATACAGAGGCTGATTTCAGATGACAGATTACCCATGCTGATGATCGGAGGTGGTCAGGGCTAGTGGAGGATTTCAATGAAACCT
This sequence comes from Boleophthalmus pectinirostris, assembly GCF_026225935.1. Lineage (NCBI taxonomy): Eukaryota > Metazoa > Chordata > Actinopteri > Gobiiformes > Gobiidae > Boleophthalmus > Boleophthalmus pectinirostris. The sequence goes on from NW_026571473.1 coordinate 31,764,460, forward strand.
AAATGTCTGATCAATGCTGTTTATATAAGGTGGTTTTGAAAGACAATTGGAGGGAAATGAAAGGAAGTAAAATGATAACTGGAATTGGTTTGTCCTAACTACAGCAACTTTATTTTCTGCACAGATTTCCTGACCATCGCGACCATACTGGGAACGGGAATCCTTGGTGAGTGCCCGTGTACAAAGAATATTTCATGACAATACTGTAAATATGATTATAGTTATGATTGACATGGTTACATAGATTATTTTCTCTGCTGAGGTTGTTTTCACGCATTACTGTGCTCAGTGGAGCGGCCCTAGTAGCATTAGATTAAGTTCTGTTTACGTCACTGCATCATTCAGCTCAGTCACTGTGCCATGAGTGTGCAGTAGTGTCGTAATACTCGAGACCAGCCAGAATAACTGTAAGATGCAAATAAATGTGAAAAATTACAAAGATGGTTTCGATTTTGTCTCCATGGGCTGTGGTTTCAGTCTCGACCTTTAAAAGTCTTGGTCTTGTCTCGGTCTCCATCCTTAGAGATCTTGGTCTTATCTCGGTCTTGATCCTTAGAGGTCTTGGTCTTGTCTCGGTCTCGATCCTTACAGGTCTTGGTCTTGTCTTGGTCTCGATCCTTAGAGGTCTTGGTCTTGTCTTGGTCTCGAACCTTACAGGTCTTGCTCTTGGTCTTGTCTCAGTCACGATCCTTAGAGGTCGTGGTCTTGTCTCGGTCTTGATCCTTAGAGGTCTTGGTCTTGTCTTGGTCTCGATCCTTAGAGGTCTTGGTCTTGTCTCCGTCTCGATCCTTAGAGGTCTTGGTCTTGTCTTGGTCGCAGTCCTCAGAGGTCTTGGTGTTGTCTTGGTCTCGATCCTCGGAGGTCTTGGTCTTGTCTTAGTCTTGATCCTTAGAGGTCTTGGTCTTGTTTCATTCTGAACTTTCAGAGGTCTTGATCTTGTCTCGGTCTCCATCCTTAGAGGTCTTGGTCTTGTCTCGGTCTCCATCCTTAGAGGTCTTGATCTTGTCTCGGTCTCCATCCTTAGAGGTCTTGGTCTTGTCTCGGTCTCGACCCTCTGAGGTCTTGGTCTTGTCTCGGTCTCCATCCTTAGAGGTTTTGGTCTTGTCTCGGTCTCGACCCTCTGAGGTCTTGGTCTTGTCTCGGTCTCCATCCTTAGAGGTCTTGGTCTTGTCTAGGTCTCCATTCTTAGAGGTATTGGTCTTGTCTCAGTCTCAGGACCCTGTGGTCTTGAGTACAACACTAGAGTGCAGGGCCGTCACATGACCACCAAACTTATTTCAGTGACAACAGAACTGAGCCAGGCGACTAACTTTCCTGGTACTGTTTAAGGCAAGTTGAGCCAATTTATATTGTCAGACAAACATCGCAAACGTCCAGGTCGGCAGTGCCCATTCTCTTTGTCTGATCCAATTCAAAGCCTTTTTACTCACACAGTGGACTGCGCGGTCAAAGTACGCTGGCCCGAGGTCAGCTGCTTTCACACTCAATCAATCAAACCTTATTTATAAAGCGCTTTTCATACAAAAATGTAACACAAAGTGCTTTACAGTGATTAAAAACAAACCCACATTTCCTTCCACCCACCCACCTACCCAACCCCCACAGCTGCCCGACCCCACACAACCAAACAACCCAGACACACACTCACACACACACTAACATGCTAAAATACATAAAACTACACATAGTAAAATGTGAGGTTGAATACAGGCAAACCAGCTGAGAACCACACTTGCCCCGTTCTAGAGCGGGTGTAGAGCTGCACCAGAGGGGGAGAGGAGCTGCCTCAGAGTGAGAGAGGAGACTTGAAACAGGTGGCCGTTTACTGTGCTCCGAAATGTGTCTGCTGACCTCACACTGACCAAAGTATACCACTAACAGCTCTTTTACATGGACCTAACTAGTGGCAGTGTGAAAATGACCTGAGTATTATGTGTCCTGACTAGGCGTGTGCAAAAATATTGATATATCATATCGTTTAATGTGATAATACAGTATTGATATTGTGTTTTTTGGGATATTTTACTAAATTATTTTGATCCAGTGCTACAGTTTTGTTGCTTGTTCAGGGGAAGGAAACTAATTTATGCAACACATTTGACATTTTCACTGTTTTGATGATTAAAATGTTTGCGTTTCATATGAACTTTGCACAAGAAGTGGTTTAAGAAAGACTTTTAGTATCACAATCATGATTTACTCTTTATTTTTATTGAACCGTATCGAATCGATTTGAAATATATCATATTGAACCGAAAGTGCACTGTATTCAGATCATATCAAGGACTATGTATCGAGGTATGTAGCGTATTGGTAACTTCTTAATGACACTCAGCCCTAGTCCTGACAGCCCAGGTCCTTTTTAAAGCAGCAAGAGCACAGGCTACATACCTCATTTTTATATATTTTGTGTATTTCATTTAAACAAGTAAAGATCGGTTCACACTGGAGTGAAAAGTACAAGATGGTTCTCCATTTTCTACAAGGCCTGAGAAATTCTTACCGGCTTCAGGCCTAGACTATAAACCCCATCTATAAACGTAAATGTACTTTATATTAAACCACCATCTGCTGATTTCATTGGGAACATCATCAGCTTTTGTCCAACTTTGACTTTTATTGGTAAAACCAATGATCAGTGCTTTGTGAAGGGTGGTCAGTGACATTAAATGGGACATTACATTTTTAGTGCGTCATTTCAAGTTTGAGTGCTAAATTTGCTGCTGACCGTTACTGTTTTAGGACTGTAATCTCATTAAAGTAACATAGAAACTTTTATTGAAAATTATCGTTTCTTCTTATTACTGTATTTAAAAAAATTATGGACTTTTTCACATGTGTGTACTTTTGTGTAGGTCTTCCCGTGACTATTGCCCATGCAGGACTGTTGCCTTTCCTTGTCTCATTTCTGGTTGGATTCTCTGTTCAGGTAAGACACGTCTATTATAATGAGGGTCTGTTTTTTCCTTTGGAGTACAAACAAATGGTTGGGCTGTTTATGAACTGAGACTCTCGTTGGAAACAGACTTACAGTAAAACATATTTCAAATCCCATCTGGATTATTTTTGGTAAATATAAGGACAGGTGTAGCCGGTGTCTGGAGAGATTGTCTGATAGACAGTAGAATAGATTGGAATGGTCAAACTTCGACAAATAATCAGTGTCAAAGCTGATGCATATGTGGCAAAAGGAGAAATTCAATTTGTCAACTGGACAAAAGTTTATTTGGACCAATACATTTTGCAGCTCATCCAAACTGCTCCTTCAGTTCTGGTCAGACACTGGTGGACATTTCCTTCTGTCTGCCTGAAGAGAGGAGCTAACTACAATGAAACTACTCTGAAACTGACACCCTACTTATTTACAGTTTCTGTTAGTTAGCTAGGCCTTCTGAGCGGCACTGAGTGTGGGGGTCATATTCACATAACACGGTTATGTGGCCATACCAGCTTGTCAAAGCCTGATCCCATCAGATCTCAGAAACTAAGCAAGGCCGGGCTTGGTTAGTACTTGGATGGGAGACCACTGGGAAAAGCAGGTGCCACAGTGGGACACCAGTCACAAAAACTGCTGTTGTGTCCTTAGGCAAGACACTTCACCCACATTGCTTAGTATAAAATGGTGTGTGTGTGTGTGAGTGTTGGTGGTCGGAGGGGCCGATGCCACAGATTGGCAGCCTCGCTTCTGTCAGTCTGCCCCAGGGCAGCTGTGGGTACAGTAGTAGCTTACCGCCACCAGGTATGGAGTGTATGAATAATGAAATGTAAAGCGTTTTTGAATGTCCAAAAAAGTTTGTTTTGATTTAGGTTTGAGGATGAAGTTATAAATAGGAAATAGATGATGTCTGAGCCTTCCTTTTTTGTGTTTAAGGAAGGATTCTGTTTAAGGCAGGATTGTCTTTCTTAACAAAAATAGCCTCTTTAACTCCCCTCTCAAAACAATTCTTTTCTCTGGTTAAGATCTGTACCTGTTGTTGACAAACTGAATTTCTCCTTTTGCCATGGATTCTACCTGGATGACTGTGAGAATGTACACACATCTTGATTCATAATATGTCACTATAAATTGGATTTGGGGATGGACATGAACTTGCCTCCAGTGGCCTCTTTAATGTCCAGTAGTTGGTGACATCACAAAACACTGCCTACATTAAATCCAAGTGTTTCTGATGTACAAACACCTGCTGGAGTGGAGAATTTTTGTATTTGATTTGAGGAATAATCTTAATTCTAATATAGTTATATCCACAGCCCTGCCAGACACTTATTGATTCTAAAACTAGTAGCGAGACTATATACTTATTTGAGCACTTAAGAACATGATGCTTCTTGTTCAGGCCTTGTTGATCTACCTCTTTGTGGACCTCCTTCAGAGATGTCAGGTCATACAACTGGAGACTCTGAAGGTAACAACTCTATAATTATGCATATTGGTATTAGTATTGTATTAATGTATGGGTGTGAATTATATTTTTTAAGTTTTCCTCTGTAATATTCCTCAGACTGGAGTGGCAGAGTGTATTGTGATGAGCCCCATGGGAATAGAACCACAGACCTTAACAGATGATGAAGAGGAGGATGATGGAGAGAACACCAGAGCCGGTAATATTATACCGTCTGTGGTTACAACAAAATCACTACTTATTTTACACACTGAGTCAAGTGGCTGTTAATATCATTTCTAAAGAGTTTCACTTCTAAATGAAAGACTGCAGTTTCATTTGCACACACTGTCTTGTTGTTTCAGACACGGGTTTGCTGTACCCCAGCTCTTCCTCTGCTCCTCCTCCTCAGCCTGAGACCCTGCAGCCTCACCTGCACATGCTGGGACGACTGTTCCTGCCCCGGCCCATGAGCCACGCATTCAACTGCATCCTGCTCTTCCACTTGTAAGACCCGATCACCACAGCACTGTATCTGCTCTTAGATTAAAGTGGGTCTAAATATCTAAACTTCAGCTTTGAAACTGGCAAGCCAAAGAGAGAGTGAGGATTATTCTGCTCTCTGAGTGGATAATCATCTTGAGAATCAAAACATTAAATTAAAACTTGCCATAGTACAATGACTGGAGCTACTATGAGTGACTGTGCATATTTATGATTTTGGAGTGAGTAAGTTTTTTCCCCAGTAACCTTTAGATTTAAAGGCATGTGGTGAATTAACCAGGCTCTTCAGTGACTAGGACAGGATTCGGAATACACTAGATGGTTTGCAAGAACCCTGGAACTTGTAGAACGCACACTGGCCAATCAGTGAAGAGCTGTGAAGCCGTGATGTCAAACTGGCGTCTGTCTGGGTCTGTTTTGTGGTACAGCACAACAGTAAACAAAGTGGTTGTGATGGATGTAGACGAAGCCATACACTCTGTGTTGGCAACGATTCCCAAGATCGAGGATTTAAAGCCGGAACAAAGAGAATGCTTGGTGAATTTTATTAAGGGGAAAGACGGGATTTGGCAAAAGCTTAATATATTACGTATTACATGCGTCATGACCATATAGCAGCAATTGGGTAAATAAAAAAAGTACCTGCCTACCATCGAGCGAACGAATCCTAATGCTGCGAGGTCTGATGAATCAGGCTAGTGGTGAATACACTTTACCAGGGATTCTCACACTTTTTCAGTCCAGGGACTCCTTATCGGTATGAAAATGTTCCAGGGACCCCTTACCGGTCCTCAGGGTGGCACCATTGTAAAATTTAGAAGTTTAAACCATGCTTATTACCATGTTTGGATGAAAGATTGATTCATCATCGTCCTTATTTTATTGCTGTAGTTATTTGCATTGTAAATTAGCAGAAATTAATGACCAATGTCATCACAGTTTTTGGGGAACAACACAAGGACAGACTCCACTGTGAGAACCACCGCACTACACTACCACATACACCGGAACGAATTTAACATTTATAGATTTTGGGACATTCATGGTGGGTTTTGAAATGTTGGATAATTATCAATATTGGGATAAAAATATTATATTATATTGTTTATTATTTTTTTGTCTTTACTGCCCAGCCTCACCTCCTTTGCAGATGATTCTTCGTAGTGCACTTCCTCTCCCCGCGCAGAGATCTAGCTCTTGTTCTCATGCTCTAGGTCACTGGTGCTTGAATTGACTGCTCTGTGTTTGTGGCGTGGACCCAACAAATCCGACAGGGGCAGACAGGGAGCAGACAGGGGCAGACAGGAGCAGTGTAGAGCTCTTATCAGTGAGCACCTGTCGGGTCGATGCGTGTCGTTGTGTTGAAGGAGCCTGGAGAGTGGATCGATGCAGTGCGCTGTATGGACCACCACACAATGTAACCTCCGGTGTCCTTCACACTCCACACCAGTCTGTGACCAACGGGTTTATCGCATGTTATCTGCACCGCTCTTCACTCAATTCAATTCATTCATTGTTCATTCAGAGCTCATTCAAGGACATTATAGACGAGTTTATAACCGCAAAGCACCAAGGATAACAAGTTTATACTCTGACTGTCTTATAGAAGTGAAAGTAGAGCTAGTTCATTTTAAACGGTTTGCAGTGGTCCAGAGTTATTCCTCACAAAGCATCCTAATTATTCACTGCAATTAATATATCAGCACTTTTCACGACTTTCAAAGGCCAGAGCAGAGGTTTGAAGTCAGCGTACTTCTAACAACCAGCATGCGAACAGTGCACCAGCTTTACTTCTTGTTTCACAGTGAATTAAAAAGTGTTATTATTAGATACAGAGAGTGCACAGCAGTCTCATTCTAACCCTAAAAGCTGCTTGTACAATATATCAGTTTGCAGTAAATTTTAAATGACATCAAAATTTGGCCTCTACATATTATAGTTTATGGGACGTTGATTTCTCTGGATTCTAAACAATCAGCATCAGCCATGGAAAAAAAAAAAAAAAAACACATCAGTCAATCTCTCATTAATTAATTATTTATTGCATTTATATTGCACCTTTTCAAGACACTCAAAGCACTTTAAAGAGCATTATTCCTTCCACTGAGTGGTGGTAATTCATCCCTGATTCATTAGCTGGTTTCATTTCATAGAAACTGTCTGACCTCGCAGCATTAGGATTCGTTTGCTTAACTATAGGTGGGTCCTTTTTTTTTTTTTTTAACCAATCGCTGCTGTTTGTTCATGACGTATGTAATGCGCCAAATTCCGTAGGAAGAATGGGCAATAACATCTTTCCCCTTGATAAAATTCACCAAAAACCTTCTCTTTGTTTCGGCTTTAAATCCTCAATCTCGGGAATCGTTGCCAACACAGAATATATGTCTTCGTCTACATCCATCTCGACCGCTTTGTTTACTGTTGTGCTGTACCACAAAAGGCACGCAGACAGGTGCTTCAGTTTGACGTCATGGCTTCACAGCTCTTCGCTGATTGGCCGGTGTGCGGTCTGCAACTTCCGGGGTTCATGCAAACTGTCTAGTGTATTCCAATTTTTGACCTAGTCGCCGGAGAGAAATGAAATTGAGCGGAGGCACTAGGTGGCACCAGCCTGACTAGTGGTAAGATACTACTACAGCTATTCATGGAAGTGAGGCAGCCAATCTGCGCCATCGGCCCCTCTGACCACCATCAACACTTACACACTCTCCTCTCTAGTGCCAACTAATGTCTATAACACACTTGTTTTAAGTCCACAAGGCACATTTAAAATGCAAGCTGCAAGACTGCGGTTTATAAAGTTTCAAAAACAGATTTGAAATAAAATGATAGGTCTTGCTCTCATTAGTTACCACACAGCGGATTAGCTCTGAGCAAGCTTTCAAACTTCTAATATACATTTTTTGTGGAAAGTCTATGAGAAAAATGAATGAGACATTTACTTCCAGAGCCAGGGGGTGGGTGGTCACTGTTGAGCTCCTGTGAAGTGAATGAATAATGTGTTTTGTGAAATATAATTAAATGTCCAAGTGACCATAGCATATTGGGTGAATAAATAACGATTTGTATTGTTTTGTTACCAGAATTTTTATGTGTGCTAAAATAGAAATTGATTTACTGTCTGAAGTACGGCAATGCATATCAAATCTAAACATTACTGAGATGCCGGCCTCAGGGTTATTTCTGTTTAGAGTCAAATGAAAGTTGGCTGGGGAGAGGATCGAAGTTACAGAGCAAAGTAAAGATTCATGACTCAGAGCTGCTCATTTCCCTGGCTTAAAGAGGAGATCAACTTCTCACCTTCCTATAAAAATTCCTCTAGTTGAGCCTACAGCAAAGCGGAGCCTGTACGTGCCGTCCTGAGTCATTGTGGTTCTGATATTCTGATATTATAAGCTGCATGAAGTTTAGTGTGCAGTCCCATATATACACGGAAGATTGTCTTGCATAACTGTGTAACTTTTTGGTTGGGGGTCCATCACATTCTTTTTTCTATGGATGTGTCATTCCTCTGCTTCGAATGTTCCACAGTATGACTTTACACAGCTCTAACTTACATTTATTCAATTACAGGTGCTTTTATAGCTTAAAAATATCTAGAAAAACAGGCATTCTGACTGTGAGCGGGGTCGCCTCTCCACAGATCTGACCTGGAACTTGGCCTGTTTGGTCTCCATGAAGATAGAAAGGTTTCAGATTTAATACCAAACAGTGCAACATTTTAGACAAAGCAATAACATCTCCATGGAGAAAAGAAAATTTACATGACACACTTTTTTAATATATTATTCCTGGCTGATATCCATCTCATGTTTTTTTTATTTTGATGTCACATGTGAGTTGATGTGAGTTGAAATATGGTGGATATAAAACAAACTTCATCTTGTCTGGTGCTAGGTTTCAGTTTCAAATGACGATCAAAACATTCAATTGGCCGATCTTATTTAATACAGATACAGGGACGGCTAAAATGAAGATTTGTGTTGTAATACAGTTCTTGTATTATAGAGTTCTTGTCTCTTGTCTGTCATAGAAACGATCAGGTTCAACATTTATGAATTGCCTTTTTCATATCTCATTGCAAAATAGGAGAATTGGGAGTATCCAGTCCAATCCATTCCACTTTATTTATATAGCACTTTTCATAAACAGTTTCCAAAGTGCTGCTTAAATACATAATAATTAGCCTGATTCTTCAGCCTGTTTCACTTCGTAGAAACCGTCTGACCTCGCAGCGTTAGAATTCGTTCGGTACTTTTTTCATTTAACCAATTGCTGCTATTTGACGTATGTAATGCTTCACTAACAGGGCTAACTAGTATATTAAACTTTTCCCAAATCCCGTAGGAAGAAGGACAATAACGTCTTTCCCCTTGACAAACTTCACCAAACATTCTCATTGTTCCGGCTTTAAATCCTCGATTTCGGGAATTGTTGCCAACACAGAATATATGACTCTTCGCTGATTAGCTGGTGCCCAAACTCACACTTCCGGGATTTTTGCAAACCGTCTAGTGTATTCCGATTCCTGATCTTGACGCTAGAGAGAAATGAAATTGAGCGGAGGCACTAGGTGGCGCCAGCCTGGTTACATAATAATAACAATAATAAAAAGCTAAAATAAATGCTCAGATTTAATCATACTAGTCTTAAAACAGTAAAACCAGTAAAATAAAATAAGAGCAAAACCCATAGAATAGCAATAAATAAATAAATAAATAAAACCAATAAAATAAATTAAAAATACATGGCATGGCAGGCTATTCCCTACTTAGGGCACTATTTAGGGGCCACGCCTTTTTTAGGAGTGTCCGAATGTCCAGTTGGTGAAAAAGAAGTGCACTCAAAATTTCCCACAATGCACCCTGAAAAACAGTGAGCGTCGGTGGTCACCAGATAGATTAATATAGACCACAATGCATTGCGAGATTTGGGAAAACAACGGCGTACAGCGACAGGTGTTTAACTGGACACAACCCGACTGAATGAAGCAGATAAAAGCGCTGGTTTATGGCTCTGTTGATCCTGATTCTGAATAAAACACTCTTAAATAAACCATTCTGGTGTAATAGCTGATCATTTCAGCGATAATTTCCACATTTCAGACAAAAAGAAAATAATCCAGTCCGTTTACGTGAAATCCATCTTGACAAAAACGTGTATTATGATTATTATTAGTCCATAAATACTCTCGTGCCAATTTTATCTGATCATTAATTCTGACAGAAATCAAGTTTTATCTGAGTTTTGTTCACCTAGACTCCAGAATCCGAACTCTGTGTATCCGAGTCTCTATAATCAGTATAGAGGGCGCTAAAGAGGGCAGAACTATGTAGTGAATGATGCGTTAGGGACTAGAGTGGACATTCAGACACAGCTCTGTTCTGTAATGACCTTGATGAGCACCTGTTTCTTACATAACTGACCTGAACTGATCTGGGTGAGCTCTCCCAGTTTCTTATTCTCTCAGGACTCACTACGCTTTGATGTAGTCGAGTCAGTGCAGTTCTGATGAGAGCTGCAGGATTCAGAGCGGTCTAATCAAACTTGCAATTTGAATAATTTGCAAATCGCCTAGACTGCAGTTATTTAAGTAACATGGTTTTCATTGTAAACAAAAGTGTGTCCTCTTTTATTAGTCTTATTCAGCGTAAAAACTGCTAATCCTGTAGTTTAGAGCGCTACAAACATGTTTTGAAATATCCTTGTGAGTCAGATGCCCTCCCTGTATCTCAGTGCTGTTTTATTCTGTGTAAAAGCTGCAAATTAAACCTCTATAAACATGTTCTGAAATGCATGGATTTCTTGTATTAAATGTATGTTATTAAGTCAGATTTCAGGTTTCTCAAATGCTTAACTTTGAACAGAATCCTGCAATCCGAACAGAAGCAGCATATCATATCATAATCGTAATGCTTTTTTTTTTTTTTTTAACCGAAAATCATGCAACTGTTTTTCTGATTTTTCCTTTTTTGTATTTTGTCTTTGTCCAGTATTTCCATTGGCATCAGTTATGTCCTGGCAGGAAGTGAAGCTTACGCGTCTCTCCTCAATATCAAGTAAGTGAAAGTTAATTGACTCTACTAGAGTAATTTTACTTTTTATCTTCTGTATGTCTATCAAATGTAGACAACAATAAACAAGTAGTAAACAGCAAATGCTGAATAAGAGGAAAAAAAAAAGGTTGTTGTTAAAATAAAAATACTTTTCATCAGGCTAGACCATATATAAAACCCAACGTCCCAATGTTTTGTATATGTGGTAAAATGTCAGTGAGCATTGCAGTATACCGTATTTTACAAGTCGCGCTTTGTGGGGGAAATTTATTTTATAAAATCAGAGACCAAGAACCGACATTTCATCTTGAAAGGCAAGTTATAGTAATAACAACAAAACAGAGAACAACAGACTGTTACATATGAACAGCTCTTCAGATAAACTATAACATAAACAACAGAACAGAACAAATTTACCAAACTCTCCATCTCACTCCAAATCACTAAATCCATTGAATTCTTCATCCATGGTGTCACTTCTGAGCAACTCTGTAACCTCCGGAGGTAAACAGAGCACCGCTTCCTCTTCTGTGTAGCTGTCGTCAGATTCAGCATCAGTTCCAGTTAGAATTATTCCAGCTTGTCTGAATCCCGACAGGATGGTTTCAGTTGGCACTGAAGTCCAGGCTTTGTCCATCCATCCAATCACTTCCAGGAAAGTTTCATGGTGCACCCTCCCGGTTGTCAAGTTTCTCGCTCACTCCAAACTTTTTTTCTGCTGCTCAATTACCGTTTTCGGCTGCAGATTTTGCTACTTGTAGCTTGTAATCTGCAAAATATGATTTTCTTTTTGGGAGCATTTGTGACTTGTAGAGCCAAGTGACAGTGGTACAGGAGTAATAGGAGCAACAGATACTGGAACACAAGCCTAGAGCGCCCTCTCATGGCTGTCATTGTGAAAATTTTAATATATAAGTCGCACCGGAGTATAAGTCACAGGACCACCCAAACCACGAAAAAAAGTGCGACTTATAGTCCGAAAAATACGGTAAATAATTTTAATAGTACATATATAATATTAATTGACAAAATTCAATTCTGTCAACTGGACAAAAGATTTTTGAGTTAAGACGTTTCTTAGCTCATACAAGCAGCTTCTTTAGTTCATCACATTTAACACGAGACAATAATGATTTGGACATACTTCACAGCTCTGATATTTCTGTTTGTTGACTTTACTATTTAGTGTTTTGTGGTCTGTCTCAGGCACATCTACATAATCCCAGTGTTCACATGGATCCTGAGTCTGTCCATTCTCCTGGCCCACAGAGTCATTCAGCCAATCACATCTGTGCTCACGCTGCTCAAGGGAGTGCTCCTCATCGTCACGGTATCAGACTTTACTCTTTATATCTGCATACATGTAATACGGGCTCCTTTAAATAGACAGTATCGTATAAAAGCCTGAGCTGCAACAAATAAATAGCAGAATGAACCAATAATAAGCCACAGAACTTATTTATTCTACCTTCTACAGCTCAAATCTTGTCATAATACAAAAAATTTCAAAAATCTTTGTATGATTGCAAAGAAAATGCTCACGCGATAAATACTGAGCCCTAAGATATATTGTCCCAGCTTTCATATAACGAACGATAAATCAGTATTGTAATTATCGTGACAGGCTTAGTAAGAGTAAAGTCAATTCAGAATAAAATTACTCAAGTAGAAGTACAAAGCAGTGGTCCAGAAAATGACTGAAGAGTATAAAAGTATTACTCAAGTATGAATAATTGTAACATTTGATTTATAATTTGAAGTTAATGTAATTGGAAAGGTATTCAATCTGGTATTCAGTTTATACAAACCAACCAAAAAAAAACAACCGAAACTTTTACTCCAGAGTACTGTTATTAAACATAGTACAAGTAGGAGTAAAACTATAGTGTCAGAAAATTACTCCGAGTTGCAACTTTATGAAAATGTTACTCTTATAGATTTAACCACCCACACTAGATTTTTATTTCAAATTTTTCAAAAGTGCATACATTTCTTTGCAGGTGGCGGTGACGTTCGCGGTGGGCTCGGAGGTTGGTCTCCATAGCAACAGTGACTTCTCTCAGATGGGACGGCCCTTCCTCATGGGCACTGTGGCTCTGGGTGAGGGCTCACTCTCACAGATTTTACATTTTCCAGTTCAAATGCAAAGTGTTCGACTCTGTGGATCTAAAGGCTCAGAGAGACAGTTTTTTTTCAGACTGCTGCAAAACCTGCAAGCTGTAGCTCTGCCCGCATACAGTCACTGAAAATAAAGGGGCTCCTCTCAGAATCTCTCCATAAAGGTTTACCTCAGGGATCTGTCCTCGGCCCCACCCTATTCTTTATTCATGCTAACAATATCTCACATCTGGGAAAGCACTTTACAAATTGTCCTCTGCGTTTGCACCATCCTCTTATGATAAAGTATCAGGAAGTTGTAGGTAAAGCTCAGTTTGTGTTAGTGATCAGGGATGTCTCTGAAACCTGGAGTTGTGCTTGGGGAAGATCATAACAGGTGCACTGGTATTGTCATATTTTTCTATTTAAGGTGGGTTATTAGTTCCTGTGATAAATACTGTATTTATCATAGTTTTACCCCAGTCTCAGACCAGTGGCTCTAAGTAGTCTGTCAAATTAACAATAATGAGATGAGCTCAGACCACAGATAATCAGTTAAATAAATACATAAATATTATCACGTGAACAGTGTTGGGCATTTTACTTAAAAAAGTAATTAGTTACCGTTAAAAAAAAAACAACTTTCCCCATAAAGTAACTGAGCTAGTAACTGTTACCATGCTGTTAAAGTAATTAATAACTCAGCAAAGTAATTATCCAGGTATTTTTCATGTTATGTACTATTGGTCGAAAAAAATTGAGTTTGGCTTTAATGCAGTGGCTCCATCTCCATTTTCTCTAGAGCTCAGTCAGAGGTGTGTGAGGATATGAAGATGTGAGGCGCTTCATTAGATTTGAGTGACTTGAGGCAGACGCGGACAGGATTTTTTTTCCCAGGGCACAGTTACACTTAACATACACATTTTTGCCCTTTATTTCAGTGAGGGAGAAATAGTGTCCAGTCCATTTCCTGTTTGAAAACTCTACTTTTGAATATCCCTGACTCGTCGTTGCCATTGTCACCTTCTCGTTGAGTTTGTCTCATTTAGCCTGAAGTGTGCGGAAAAGAAACAACAAGGCAGCGTGGGCAAAGACTCCGCCCACCCAACTTCTTAGCCAGTCATCTTGGTCTTGTTCTCTCCTGAACTCTCCCCGCTCCTGCTGCATGAAGCCTGACACCACAGCGCCTCATTCAACCCAATTGTAACGTGCCACTTTGCTTTCCCCGTAACGAAAACGCCGTTGTAATAATGGGGAGTGTAATTAATTTGATTACTCGGTTACTGAAAATGTAGCGCCGTTAATAGCGCCGTTATACTTAAATGCAGTTATTCCCAATGCATGTGAACTGCAACAACAGAACACTGCTCTGAGTGTGTCACATCACAGTTACTGAGCTAATGAAGACTTTGGTTTTGACAGGAGGGATCGTGAACGTGATGCCCATGCTCTTCTCTCAGATCTCACACAGCAAGACTCAGGTAAAAAGGAGTTGTTTCCCATGAAAATGTTGTTCTTTTACCTGTAATCTTCTGCAGTTTGGCATAAAACCGAACCTCTCCATGGACCGTCCACCTCCAGAAAGTTACATACTTTTGCTTTAAATACACACGTGTTTTTTTTACCCCTGTAATTTGTGCAACATTTTCAGCAGCATTATATTGCGTTTTCATATTACATGTTGCCAGCAGAGGGCGCAGTTTCGAATGCTTTCCAAACATTTAGTGATGGGCGAATGGAGCCTCGTGAAGCATTGACACCTCAGTCGCAATATTGTCTCAAATGGTTTGACGTGTCTGAGGCCTCAGAAAAACACTGACCTCTAGTGGACAAATTTAACCATTGACATGCAGGTGTCTCAGCATCGATGAAGTATTGTTAGTGTAAGACAATACTTGTGTGCAGAGCAACACCGTAACCTAACAACAACAATAATAATCATGATTTAAAATAATATGTAAAGAGCAACATAAATAGCAGCTGTAAATAAGAAAATAGGTGTTACCTTGTTAGGTGGAATTAGATCAAAGTGATCCCAAACCATGGATTACGCTTTTTTCCACTTGTAGACGCCATCGAAAATGAAACAAATGCCAAAAGTCTCCAAAAGTCACCAAAATCACCACTAACGTCACACAATACTCCTCACTACCCAACATTTTTAAGAAATATTGGTGCATCTTTTATGCTGTAGCAGTTTAGCGCTTGTCAGACCACAGAAGTGCGCTGAACACTCTGAAGCTCTGAACCAATCGCAGAGCGGAGCATTCGCTGAGCCAATGAAACGCTTCGATACACAGAAGCGATTGACACGCAGAGCGAAGCAGTAGGGGGAGGGACCGACACTTTGACACTTTGGTCACGTGAGCGGCTGCTGCGAGACGAGCTCCGAGGCAGCGCTTTTTGTTTCAGAAAGAACGAGACGTGCTCCAGAGCTCCGTCTCATTTGCCCATCACTACAAACATTACATTTACTTCTATTCTCGTGGCGTTATACTTCACGTACTTATTTGGGCTGTTGCTGTAGCTGTGTTCTTAGTCCAGAAAATGTAATGATTCGTTCTTTCATGTCAGTTCGCGACTCTTACAAATCCAAAACAATTTGATAATGTGTTTTTCAAATGTTCTGTACAGATCCTGTGGTTTCGGAGAGCAGTGCTGGGAGGCCTGACCACGTGCACTCTGCTCAACATTCTTTGGTAAGTCCGACGCTGGTGTGTGAGTTGGCAGCACAGTAGTGGGGGTACAAAATTATAATATAGACCAATTCGCCAAATCTATGTTTTATACAATTTGAACCATTTGAGTTGAATGTTAGTGCAAGTTTTAAAAATTAGCTAAATTACCAAATCAAACACCAGATTGGTTGGAAGCAATTAAATTAAACTTTTGGCTCTGTTTCACTCATTTGTTTTAAATTCCAATTACAAAACTTGGTTAATGACAAGAACACAGATGGCACATGTGCTCTTCCACGCACATGAGCTCTGAGCGGCTTTAAGACACTTTTATTTCACCAAAGAAGAAAATTGTTCGGTCCAAGAAAATCTGCTCCACTTCTGTTGTGTAATTAATCTGATTTCTTTTCTTTTCCTTAATTTCCAAATGGTGTTTTAATGATGTCATTTGCACCATTTATAGACTTATTACTATGGGGACGGCTGGCAAAGTGTGCAGTCACAACTATGGGCATAAGGCATAAAGCAGATTACCTCATTAAAGACGGGATGTATCTGAGTTTTTACTGTGTTAAAAATACTACAATCACAACTGAACTTGTGTTTCCAGTGACCCAACCTGCAGATAGAGACACACACAAGTTTGTCTCATTCTCAGTTTATGAACAGACCTCGTGTGAAAGCTCAGAACCTCCAGAATTCCCTCACTGAGCTGCAGACGCTGCACTAACAGGTGTTGGGGTTTAGGTCAGTGTTTCCCAAACTTTTTTTCTGGGGATCCATATTTTAAAAGTCACAAACCTTTGCGACCCAAGTCAATAGACATTATTCATAAATCACAAAATAAAGGTGGATGTGACCATTATTGATCTATCTGAACAATTAGTATTACTCAAGTTTAAAACAATGAAAAACCAATAACCAATCAAATTGAAGTATTTATCCATTTTTGCCTCACATTGATAAATGTGTAAAAGTCAATTCAGTCGTCCTTTAGACCAGTGCTTCCCAAACTTTTTTTCTGGGGACAGGGGATATTTTAAAAGTCGCAAACCTTCACGACCCAAGTCAATAGACATAATTCGTAAATCACAAATAAAGGTGGATTTGACCATTATTGAACATTAATGAGGATATTTTATTGTTGACTGAGTGATTGTGTCTCTTTGAAAAATTAGTATTACTCAAGTTTTAAACATTGGAAAACAGTCTTTGAAGCAGCAATAAAATGTATCCATAAGTCGCCAATTTGGACATTAAATGTAGCCCATTTCTTTTTCTTTTCAGTATTAAATTGAACCACCAATACTGGAACAAAATAGTTAATAAAATAAGTACAAAAGGATTAGAAATTATACAAACATGTCTTAACATTTCAACATTTCAAATGAAATAGGTGGGCCTGTCTTCGTTTTTGTAGCGTGTTTCAGTCTGAGTATTTTCATGTGCTGCTCTAATTTATTTATTTTATTTATTTATTTATTTGAGACAGGGTCAGCGCACAATTTTTACATTAACCTTAACAGGAGAGGTGCATTGTACCAGGTTGTAGCATCAGTGCTCATTTCCACCTGGGGTCAATGGGCAGGTTCATTGGTTGATTGTATTTAACTGACCTTAACTATCATCTGTTCTTCCTGGAGACCTGTGGAGCATGTTTTGGGTTGCAGGAGGAGAGCGCATCACGCAGATCAGACGCAGCATTCCGTCTCTTTCTGTGCTTTGTCTTCAGTCTGTTTCTGTGCTTTGTCTTAATTTTTGTGAGCACAGAAAATCATAATTCACACATATATGTAGTAATGAAAAGAATAAGCATAGAAACACTGGTCAAACTGAGGACAGGATACTCACTCGCTCTCTCAGGTGTCAAAACTGTATATCGCAGACGTACATGCAGATCGTGACAAGGCGACCCCAAAAAATCTCTTGCGGCCCATGTGAGGGTCACGACTCAGCCTTTGGGAAACAATGGTTTAGATTGTCATGATATTTGTGAGTTCATAAGCTCACAAGAATCTGTCTTGGCACGTTCCTGCTGGTGCCAAAGGGCCCTGCCACTGGTGGCGTCTTGAGTCTGGACCAATCACAGAGCAGCACTGTGGTCTGGGTGGAAGCCAGACGCTCGGCTCCCAAGCAAATTAAAACGCAGAAGGACGTACTTCAGTCTATTTTAACGAAAATACAGACTATTTTGTTTGTGAAAAACGTTGAAGATTTCTGTGCTTTTCTCTCAACTGGGATGTAAAAGTACAAAAGTTAGATTTTTCGACTTGCTTTGATGTTGTGACACTTTCAGTATTTGTTTGAAGGTCTTGATAGGTCCTCACAGTGCTGGGAAGGTTACTTTTAAAATGTATTCCCCTACAGATTACAGATTACATACCCCAAAATGTAGTTTGTAACGAAATCCATTAAATTACTTAAGGTGAGTAACGTAATCTGAATACTTTGGATTACTTGATTTGCTGTAGAGAAGCAAAGACGAGGAAATCTTCACATAAGATGTTTTGTCTGCTAAAAGAAAATAAAAAAGTCCAGTCTTTACTTAACCAAATTTAAAATATTATTGATAGAAGAGGAGGAAACACGGTCCATGCAGCATGATTTAGTCTTGGTTTAGACCTGGTTTTAGTCCTGGTTTAGACCTGGTTTTAGTCCTGGTTTAGACCTGGTTTTAGTCCTGGTTTAGACCTGGTTTTAGTCCTGGTTTAGTCCTGGTTTGGACCTGGTTTAGACCTGGTTTAGACCTGGTTTTAGTCCTGGTTTAGTCCTGGTTTAGTCTTGGTTTAGACCTGGTTTAGACCTGGTTTTAGACCTGGTTTAGACCTGGTTTTAGTCCTGGTTTAGACCTGGTTTAGTCCCAGTTAGTTCCCAGTGTTGCAGTAACTCCGGTACATGTAATCTGTTACTCCCCAACTCTGGGTCCTGATCGTGTTCAGACTGATAATGCGTCGAACTCTCATTACAGAGTGATAAACACACACATACTATTCTGGGGGGGGCTTTAAATACTGTATCTATTGTGTTATGTCAGGCATGAATAAAAAACGCTTGTGAAATATTTTAAGACACAGTAAAGTCCTAAAGTGGTGAGCATCTCATAACGAAATTCAGAAACACACTCTAAAATTCCCAAGTAACTCAAGTAAATCTCACTGATCACTCCCCATCTGTACTTAGATGCACCATACACCCTCACAGTCCCACACAGCGTCTCCAGCCCTGTGTCTGTTCCTCTTCGGTTCCACGTGTCCCGCTTGACGTCCCCATAACCAATCTCCCCCTCCTCTCCATTTTTCAGACCATAATTCTGATGGATCATTATGGCGGGGGGCATAACTCTGGTCCGGGCGCGAGTATAAAACAGAAATGCAGCGGCGTCGGGTGCATTGAAGCGCGGACACAACAAATGAACGAATAAATCTGTCCGGAGCAAAAGGAAAGAGAGAGGGAGAGAGGGATGAGACAGGAGGGAGAGAGAGAAAACAAGAAACTCTACTGCAGGTTTATGGATCTCGAATCAAGAGGGAACTTTTTATTTATACTCCCAGAATGCACTGAGTTGTGTGGGAGTGTGGGGTTATCAATAGATTCTTAAAGGCGCTCTACCTGATTTTTACTGTCTTTAAAAACGTGAAAACAGAACCAGTTCATTTGAAAAGGATTGTGTTTTGGATTTCAATACGGGTATAAATCAGCACACTGTGGGCTGCCAGATCCTTCATACAACCTAAAAAAAATTAAAATCAACATAAAAAAGTAATAAAATAATAGCATAATAAAACAATAATGCAAATAAGTTAGACAAAACTGGGCTGCCCTCCTTTTAGTGCTCTCAAATTAATTTCAAAATTCTTGTGCTATGCCTGCAGTGTCCACTAGATGACACTATAAACAAGCCAAAACCAATGAAGCCAGTGAAAGGGTAAAATACACACATGCATGAACAGAATCTTTACTACTTATTTAACACTACAAAGAAAAAGAAAATTATAACTTAGTGTATTTTTCAGACTATAAGTCGCACATTTTTTTTCATGGTTTGGGTGGTCCTGCGACTTATACTCCGGTGCGACAGTGACAGTTGCAACAGGGCGCGGTGACAGTTGCAAGAGGGCCCTCTAGGCTTGTGTGCCATTATCTGCTGCTCCTGTTACTCCTGTCCCACTGTCACTTCACTCTACTGCGCATGACTTCTGCAGAAAGAGCCGTGATCCTGCTGTAGTAGTGAAATATGCAGCCGAAAACTGTAATCCAGCAGCAGAAAAAAAGTTTGGAGTGAGTGAGAAACTTGTGACAACCAGGAGGGTGCACCATGCAACTTTCCTGGAAGTCACTGGATGGATCGACAAAGCCTGGACTTCAGTGACACCGAAACCATCCTGTCGGGATTCAGAAAAGCCGAAATAATTCTAACTGGAACTGATGCTGAGTCTGACGACAGCTGTACAGAAGAGGAAGCAGCGCTGTGTTTACCTCCAGAGGTTGTGGAGTTGCTCAGAAGTGACACAGAGGATTCAATGGATTTAGTGAATTGGAGTGAGATGGAGAGTTTAATAAACTTGTTCTGTTCTGTTGTTTATGCTATATTTATCTGAAGACTGTTAACATCATATGTGACGTTTACAGTCTGTTGTTCTTTGTTCTTTTGTTTTTACTATAACTTGCCTTTCAAGATGAAATGTCGACTCCTGGTCTCTGATTCTATAAAATTATTTCCCCCAAAAAGTGATACTTGTATATGTTTTTTCCTCTTCATTACACATTTTTTGGCTGGTGCGACTCCAGAGCGACATATAGTCCAAAAAAATACTATAATTTTGGGCACCTAATTGCTTACTTTAAAATTTAATTGTGTAACTTTTGCTTTAGAGGGTCCATCAAATGCTTTTCTCTTTGGAAATCTTACACAGTGTGGTGTTTAACTACTTTAACTTTAACTAACTACTTTAACTACTTTAACTAACTACTTTAACTACTTTAACTTTAACTACTTTTTTAACACTACAAAAAGAAAAAAAAAAGTTGTTTACTTTAATATGTGTCTACAGATGGAAAATGATATATTAAAAGTAAAGTAAACAATTTTAAAGGTTGTCCATCAATAAAAAGCTGCTGTGTTGTGTTTGTGTAGGTGCTGGGCAGTTCTGGAGATCGTCCCTCAGACCACAGTCCAGAGCTCAGAGCTGGGACAGTCCACTCCAGAACCCTCCCCTCTGCTCCTCGCAAACATCTCCCTGGAACAGTCAGTATTTAACTTGTGTTTTATTTTACAGTATTTGCCCTTGTCTTCCTTAAAGCTGCACTGCGTAACTACTTTTTGATATTGTTACTTTGAATGGAATGTCCACACACACAGTATGGCTTTTATTACACAAAATACCTTGAAAAATATGCATATTTTTTCTTAGTTTTATTATTTATATCAATATACTATATGATATCTGAACATTTTTATTTTAATATTATAATTTTATTTATTACTTTTATTCTCTGGCTTTTAATACCGCGTGAGTTGTGTGGTCCTCTGTGTCTTCTATTTATTTATTTATTTATTTATTTTATATTTTTTAGTACTGCTTTTATGTATTGCTTTTATTATTTTTGTTCATTTATTTTAATATTATTATTATTTTATTGATTGATTCTATTAATTTCCACATGGTTGGAAAATAATTCTGCTTTTTTTTTTTAAGTAAGATGTGCTGTACAAATTAAAAGTTGGATTAGATTGATTAAAAAGCTATGAAAAGTAGGAGTAAAAATAACTTCAGTTTTCCTGTAGCCTACTATTTTTGCTGCATCAACAGCACCCTCTAGAGGACAGCCATTGTATTTTCTGTTCCTAATAACATACTTGGGTATATAAAAGTTAAACAAAATGTAACAAGTACACAGTTGCATGTAGTGAAGTTTATCTCATAATTCAAGGCGTGTGTTTTGTAATCTTTTTTATCTGTTTTGTAGGTCAGAAAAGGCTGGAGAGATTGCTACTATTCCACTCACAAAGGTATGAGCAGGATCACCCATTTTTATTTTCATCTCATTTAAGTTGCCAGTTTCAATGCCGAAATCCAGTTGGTTTAAAACTAAAATGCTTCTCTCTGATCTGAATGGTCACTACCTAAACCCCAGCACCTACAGCCAGTCGTGAATCAGTGCTAGTGCGACCTCTGCAGCTCAGTGAGGGAATTCTGGAGATTCTGAGCTTTCACATAAGACCTGTACATATACTGAGGATAAGAAAAACCCGTATGTGTCCTCTGTCTGCAGGTTTAGGCTCTGGCAACACAGGTCCAGTTGTGGTTGTAATATTATCTTTCTGGAAGACATTTGGAAGCATGCGGATGACGACTTTTGGTGTAGTTATCGACTTTGGCAGGTTGTGAAGATCACTTCTGGTGAGCGTTTTTATCACATGCCCAAAGATTTCCATGGGGGATGTGACTTTAATCTCATCTTCAGTGTCACTTACAGGCAGCTGGTTGTAACTGTTGATCTGCTGAACATAACATCAATGACATTTTTTTTTATTTATTTTTTTTATTAAGTTAGACAAGTTATAATACACAACTTAAAAGACAGTTTATAAAAGGACATCAGTGACATCTAGATGAAGAAAACCGGGCCATTTTTTCAGTTTTCACAGAATTTGTCAGAGTTAATATCGCCAACAGAGCCCAAAGGAAGTCGTCATCCGCATGTTTCTAATCTTCTTCTGGTTTTGTGACGCAAATGTGAATAGAGCCCATACCAGGAAGACTAAAGACGAGAGTGAGGGGTAGGAGGGGCGGGGTTTAAGTGTAAGTATAAGGAACAGTGTGATTGGTCTAACAGGTCTCCACATTTCAAAGTCCACCCCTGCATCTGGCTGTAATCAGGGCAGTCTTTTGTGATGTCACCAACTACTGCAAATTTCAGAGGCCACTGAAGAAAGCACAGACTTATTTTAGATGTTTTTGGGGTTTTTTTTACCAGACAGCTGCACATTTTAGTTTATATTAGAGTTGCCAAAGGTGACTAGAAACAGAACATCCACTATTTCACCACTACAAGTTAAAATAGTGTGATGTTAACTTGCAACCTTCAACAGAAATGAAAGAAATCAACTATGATGTATCACTTGAATCTTACTGTTTTTAATACCCAGACGTGTGTTCCATCCTCCATCCATCTGTCCATCCATCCATGCGTCCATGCATCCCCCTCCTCTCATGGTCCCCTCCTTCACCCATGGGTGCAGATCATTGAGGAGCGCTACAGTGTCTTCTCGTGGGTGGCAGTTCTCATCCAGGTCTTCATCTCCATCAGTGTGACCGTGTCCTTCCTGGTCATGGGCTCTGCTCTTAAGCACACAGGTAAGTCTACTCTAGAAGTTAACTCTATAAATGTACTCTATAAGTCTACTCTGTGAATTTACTCTATAAATTAACTCTATAAATGTACTCTATAACTTTTCTCTATAAGTGTAATCTACAAGTCAACTGTATAAATTAACTATAATTGTAGTCTATAAGTGTACTCTATAAATCTACTCTATAAAGTAACTCTATAAGTGTAATCTATAAATGTACTCTTTAAGTGTACTCTATAAATGTACTCTATAAAGTAACTCTATAACTCTACTCTATAAAGTAACTCTATAAGTGTACTCTATAAGTGTACTCTATAAAGTAACTCTATAAGTGTACTCTATAAGTGTACTCTATAATGTACTCTATAAATGTACTCTATAAATGTACTCTATAAATGTACTCTATAAATGTACTCTATAAATGTACTCTATAAGTGTACTCTATAAATGTACTCTATAAATGTACTCTATAAATGTACTCTATAAGTGTACTCTATAAAGTAACTCTATAAGTGTACTCTATAAATCTCTATAAGTAATCTATAATGTACTCTATAAATGTGTACTCTATAAAGCTCTATAAAGTAACTCTATAAGTGTACTCTATAAATGTACTCTATAAATGTACTCTATAAAGTAATCTGTAACTCTATAAATGTACTCTATAAATGTACTCTATAAATGTACTCTATAAATGTACTCTATAAAGTAACTCTATAAATGTACTCTATAAAGTAACTCTATAAGTGTACTCTATAAATGTACTCTATAAAGTAACTCTATAAATGTACTCTATAAAGTGTACTCTATAAGTGTACTCTATAAATGTACTCTATAAATGTACTCTATAAGTGTACTCTATAAATGTACTCTATAAATGTACTCTATAAAGTAACTCTATAAAGTAACTATAAGTGTACTCTATAAAGTACTCTACTCTATAACTCTATAAATAAATGTACTCTATAAATGTAATAAAGTAACTCTCTATAAAGTGTACTCTATAAGTACTCTATAAGTACTCTATAAGTGTACTCTATAAGTACTCTATAAAGTAACTCTATAAATGTGTACTCTACTCTATAAAGTAACTCTATAACTCTATAAATGTACTCTATAAAGTGTACTCTATAAATGTAATAACTCTATAAGTGTACTCTATAAACTCTATAAAGTACTCTCTATAAATGTACTCTCTAAATTTCTGCTATAAGTCTTCTCTATAAACTTACTCTATAAATAAACTCTGCCATTTACAGTCCCTGCGCAGCTGTCAGTTTATATTGTGGTACTGGAAGATATTTGACTTTTTGTTTAGACTATATTGGTGCTGCTCATTTTTAGCAAATATAAGTTTTGAATTCAACTGATAGTAAAATACTTCATACACATTACCCATGTATGTCCTCACACATGAAGTAAACAAGTACAATGATTTATTCACAGTGACAAAGTGTTTGTGTCTTCACTCTATGACGTCGTGTGTTGCAGTGGACGGGCTGGTGACCTCTGCCTGGAGCGGCTCTCTGGACTGGCTCTCCAAGTGCTGGAAAAAACAGCTCCCAGATCGACCGCCCCTGTGCTCGGCTCTCAGGTACGACTCACTATTAGTCCAATCAGGTTCATTTGGTCTTCATTAGTCTCTTTTTTCAGACCAAGAGTTTGTTTTCATACCTGACAGTCTTCCTCATGTTGCTGTGACATGTTCGGTCAGCTGATTTGATTTGAAACAGGTTGTGGCGCTGTCTTCCTACTAGAGGTGAGATCGGGCCTAAAAAATCCAGCCCGACCCGACCCGGCCCGCGGGTATTAAAACCCGACCCGGCCCGAGCCCGACCAATTAACTTGATTTGCAGGCCCGAGCTCGAAGCAAACCCGAAATGTCATATTTTATTTGTGAGGACTCGGGAGGAGGAGCAGTGCTCAGCGTCGAGGTGCCAGTCTTTTTGCTCTCGTATGAAAGCAAAGCGCCACATTCAGCGAAGCCAACGCAAGTTTCTGTAGCATTTTCAACAATCAATTTGAAGCTTTTCCACACCTCACTCTTACCGGGTGCGTGTTTGTCTTTTCAGTTCTCCTGCCTTTAGTTTAACTTCTTGCTCCTCCATATTGGGGATACCAGGTCAAAATAGATGCAGACTTGCGGAGGGGAAGATTATTAAATGAAGAGGGGCGTTCACGTGCGCAGAGCTCTGGCTCTGCGGATCCTGTTTAGTAGTTAAATAGCAATTACATTACATTACTTCTCTGTTTTATCCATATTATTTATTTTATAACAAGTATTCCTTAGTTTAGTATCCACACATCGTTTTAGCATACATTTTATAAACATATATTTATTTGAAACCCGAGCCCGACCCGACCCGAAGTAATGATTGACATTTCTTGGGCTCGGTCTTAAGATCTTACCTCTACTTCCTACCGGTGTAAGCAGGACGATAGCGCCATCTGTAGTCCGACTTCCTCAGGACAGTATCCCAGTAAATAGCCCCTTTTTTACTCTCATACCTGGAATATTGTCCTAAACACGATAGATATCACGAGAAACATACATCTGGATAGCACTGGAAACATCCAATTCACACACGAAGAAGAAACAAACAATACAATACATTTTCAGGACATGAACGTCACACACAGGGAAGATGGCAGCATCAAAATAAAAATACACAGACCAGTATCTCTCATGGACATCGGAACATCCCACAGCCCACAAACTCTCTGTTGTAAGAACATTATTTGACCGAAGCAACATTATAACAGGTGAACAAGACAAACAGGAAAGAAGACAGACACATTCACAACACTCTGAGACAGTAGCTCAGTTGGTAGAGCGTTTGTCCACTGATCCGAAGGTTGGCGGTTTGAGTCCACAGGTAGTCCCACAGGTTGGTTGGTGCGATTCCAGCTCCTACAGATGAATGCTGTCTTTGTGTTCTTGTGCAAGACACTTAATCTCCCTCATCCCCAGTGTCTGCGTACACTGGTGTATGAATGTGTGTGTGAATGGGTGAGTGGTTTCTTGTTGTAAAGAGCTTTGAGTGCCTTGGAGGTGGAAAAGCGCTATATAAAAATGTGACCACTGACCGTTTATTCGACTTTTTAGACTTTTTAGAGTTTTATTGTCCCCGAGGAGAAATTAGATTTTCACTCACACAGAGCTTGTTTGGCGCATACAGCAACAACACAACACAACACATACAGACACATTACAGAAGACATTACAATACACTCAGAGGAGCCTGGTGTTCGGAAATATTCACTATTATATTCACTATTATACAGGACTACAGCACATATCCTCTGTTCTTAGGTGCTATTCACTCTATACATGACTGACACTCAGGAGTTATCATTGTCTATAGCAGTGAAATACTGAATATCAGATCTATTTTCCCACATAGCATGAAATTAGAGTAGAGGTCAGCAGTGTTGAACAAAATGCTTATTTTAATGTGGGTTTTTTTTTGTGTGTTGTGTGTTGTGTGCATGAAATGTGAGGTCAGCAGTGTTGAACAAAATGCTTATTTTAATGTGGGGTTTTGTGTCCATCAGAAATGTGCTAAATGTAGTCATGTAACGATACTTTCACATATGCACCTCACGGTATTTATTGCGATATTTTGTGGAGGCTAACAAAATTGTGAATATCCTACTTTTTGATTTAAGTTTTGTCAAGGCATTTTAAGAGCAAAGAACTAAGATTGAAAAGTGCTTAAAACGCTTATTTCTTCATGTAGTTTGCACCAAACCAGAGCAAAGGATCATGGTCTATGTAGTTCCCTCTGTTTTTTTTTTTTAGGTATTTTAGGTATTGCTGCACCATAACTCTTAATTTAAGCAAAGAAACTTGTGATTCGATACATTTGTGATGGGCCACGATATTATTGAGAGACTTTTGATGTGATATCACGATATTTTGGTTATTGTTACATCCCTAGCTAAATGTGCTTGTAAATGTCATGAGAACTGGTTATGGCACAAAAAGTTAATCCACAAATCAACTCTGCAATAACAATATAAGTGTCATTTCACTGATTCACAGAATTAATCATTTTAAAGTTTAAAGCTCACTGACCAGAGAGGGAACAGGTTTCAAATCTGCCATCTACTATTAAAACACATCTAATAAACTTACAGCTGGCAGCTTTAAAGTAGCTTTAATTCCAGTGTTGTTGTTTTTCTTCTTCCACAGCCTGGTGAAAGGACTGCTGTGTCTGCTGGGCTTCACCATCATCTTCATCGTCTCCATGTGTGACCCCAAGGTACACAACAACTCTGTAGCCTACACCAACTGTTCAAGAAGACATACTGTGTTCTTCTGGTATTTACTAATGTATTATCACGCATGGATCATTATTCATTACATTTTGCTGCTGACTTCTTCTTTATAACTGCAAAAAGAAGCATCAGACTTTCATTGATTATGGTTTTAGTTGTGAATAACGGCTACGCAATATTTCGGATTTGACCCAGAGTCTGAAATTTGAATTACTGTGGGTACAGACTCACTAACTTCACTTTTTTCTCTGAGGTTATCAAAAATGTACAGCTCCTACCAGACGGGCTAGCTCAAAAAATAAAAAAATAAATAAAGCAAGTATAGGCTTGCTTTGCTCTCAGAGTTTAAGTAAATAATCAGGCACAGTTCCTTTTAGCCTTGAATGCAGGACAATAAAGGATTAGATGGTTAAAGCTCATGGCGGGTGTTGACATCCCTCCGGTCTCGTGTCTGGTGTATCTCGCAGGGCTTTGTGGTGATCCTGGACAAAGTGGTGTCCTTCTCTCTGAACACGGAGGTGGGGCTCTTCGTCTTCTTTATGCTGCGAGAGTCCAGAGAAGATCAGTACCAGTGAGTATCTGCAGGTCGACTCTTCTTCTCTCCTGTTACAAGGATCTATGCTCCGCTTTGTGCTTTTCACCATGTTTATGTTTTATGTTTTTATCAAACAACAAAAAATCTATTTGTTAATGTATTTGTGAACAGGAAAACTGGTTGTCTGATTGCTCTTTTGAGTTTTCTTAAATATTGCATAATTTTACCTTTCTCTGTTCTCAGTAATAATAATAATTTATTTATAAAGTACATTTAAAAACAAGGTTTACAAAGTGCTGTATAAGCAGCAAAGAACAATACAAAAAGCATAAAAGAAAGCAAACAAAAACAGACAATGATGCAGGCAATTCAATTAATTATAATAAATAAATAAAAAGAAATAGAATAAAATTAATAATGAATTAAATCAAGCTAAAACCAGTATTTTGTCCAAATGAAATTCTGCTAATTGATTAATGTAATTTATTCACAGTTACAAATATGTTCGTTATTTTAACATGTTTTGGTTCAATTTTCCAGTCAGAAAGCAAAATTAATGATTCTCTTAGAGTGATTGCTCAACAGTTAATTGGATTTTAGAATCAAGAGATAAAAGATTGAGATTCTGTGATTTCTAATCTGAAATGATCAAGGCAAGTTTATTTGTAGAGCGCAATTCGTACACAAAGTAATTCAAAGTGCTTTACAGAATAAGAAATACATTAAAATCACAATAAAAACAAATCAAAACATAAATAATCATCATAAAATTAAAAAGAGAGAGAGACATTAAATGAGAGAGAAGAGTGTGGAATGAAAAATAAAAACCTTTCAGTCATATGCAGCTAAACAGAACTGGTTTGAGGCTGGATTTTCTCACATTTTCAGACTGTTCCAGGTTTTAGCTGCATGAATCTGAAACGCTGACTCCCCGTGTTTAGTCCTGACTCTGGGCACCAGCAGGAGGCTGGTCCCTGAGCTCCTCAAAGTGCGAGATGGTTTATATGCCTCTAACATGTCACAGATGTACTTTGATGCTCGGCCACACAAGCAGAGCCCCTTTTAAGTCTAAAAGCATGTGGTGGAGCTGGGGAGTTCAGACTTTAAAGGGATTAAATTAATGTAATATTGCATATCAGATTTAATTAAAACACATTATTGATCAATATGAAGAAAAATATCTTGTCATATCACCCAGCTCTGGATGATGTGTCCTCTGTTTTAGCTGTGACTGTAGTTCCACTTTTAAACCAGCAGGAGCGCATGTTAGATCTTCTTACAGTGAGGAAAATACGTATTTGAACACCCTGCTATTTTGCAAGTTCTCCCACTTGATCTCCCAGATGATCCAGAAGAGTCATGGGAGAAAGTCATGTGGCCAAAATAGAACTTTTTGGTCATAATTCCACTAACCGTGTTTGGAGGAAGAAGAATGTTGAGTACCATCCCAAGAACAGCATCCGTACTGTGAAGCGTGGGGGTGGTAGCATCAGGATTTGTGGGTGTTTTTCTGCACATGGGACAGGGCGACTGCACTGTATGAAGGAGAGGATGACCCGGGCCATGTATTGCGAGATTTTGGGGAACAACCTCCTTCCCTCAGTTAGAGCATTGAAGATGGGTCAAGGCTAGGTCTTCCAACATGACAATGACCCGAAGCACACAGCCAGGAGAACCAAGGAGTGGCTCTGTAAGAAGCACATCAAGGTTCTGGCGTGGCCTAGCCAGTCTCCAGACCTAAACCCAATAGAAAATCTTTGGAGGGAACTCAAACTCTGTGTTTCTCAGCGACAGCCAAGAAACCTGACTGATCTAGAGAAGATCTGTGAGGAGGACTGGGCCAAAATCCCTCCTGCAGTGTGTGCAAAGCTGGTGAAAAACTACAGGAAACATTTGACCTCTGTAAGTGCAAACAAAGGCTACTGTACCCAGTGTTGGGAAGGTTACTTTTAAAATGTATTCCCCTACAGATTACAGATTACATACCCTAAAATGTAGTTTGTAACGTAATCCATTAAATTACTTAAAGTGAGTAACGTAATCTGAATACTTTGGATTACTTGATTTGCTGTAGAGTAGCAAAGACTCGGATAACTTCACGTAAGATGTTTTGTCTGCTAAAAAACCCCAAATGAAAAGCCCAGACTTTACTGAACCATATTAAAAATAAGCATGGTTTAGTCCTTTTAAATCCTGTTTTAGACCTGGTTTAGTCTTGGTTTAGTCCTTGTTTAGTCCTTGTTTAGTCCTGGTTTTGGACCTGGTTTAGACCTGGTTTAGACCTGGTTTAGTCCTGGTTTAGTCCTTGTTTAGTCCTGGTTTAGACCTGGTTTAGACCTGGTTTAGTCCTGGTTTAGCCCAAAATGTGAAAACAGGAAAATACCTCTGTGTAATCCATTTATTTCAACAAAGTAACTGTAATCTAATTGCCACTCACTGAAACAGTAACTGTAACTGAATACAGTTACTCATAATTTGTACTCTGATTACGTAACTCCGGTACATGTAATCTGTTACTCCCCAACACTGCTCACAGTGGACATGCACCTACGATGAAAATTTCAGACCCCTCCATGATTTCTTAGTAGGAGAACTTGCAAAATAGCAGGGTGTTCAAATACTTATTTTCCTCACTGTATATGAATGATTTACAGGGATTTGATGTGAGTATTTCCCCTCCCCCCTCTGTCCTCTGTGTCCTCCAGCAGTGTGAGCGTGCCTCTCCCGGTGGGCGACTGCGTCTTCAGCCTCTCGTGGCTCCTCCCGTGTTACTTCCTGTTCGCGGTGGTCTATGACGTCCTGCAGACTGTGGCCGACCTGCTCCCCCTCCTGCCTCACTCTCACTGGGCTCTGAACCACAGCATCGCCCTGGCCTGGGGCTCCTACAACTCCAGCGGCCTCCTCTGACCCCAGCACCTCACTGAACTTTGAACTTTCGCCCCAGAACAGCACAGAGGTTAAAGGAGACGATTGAGGCTTTTTAGGCGACTTTTTGCATCAGTATTTCAAGTTAGAATAGCTCCTCTAGCTCTGATACTAAAGTGGTTTTTAACTTGACCACAGACAAGCTGCTGTCCGAGGTTTTCAAGAATTCAAAATGTAGGAATGTCGTCAAAGCAATTCATAAATCTTAATCTACAAAATGTTCTAAAGATGATGTCCATAATGTAACTCAAAGGTTAAAGGTTAAAGTGCATATGACAGGTTAGACTACTCATTTCATTAAAATATAAATAACATCAATATATACGTTTTTTTTTTAAATGTAAAATCTACTTTTTAGAGCTTTTAACCATGTTATAATTGTTTCCCTTCACTAGTTATACACCTGAAGTTGCATTTGAAGTGATTTGTGCATGTTTGAACAACCTTAAATCGCTTATTTTCAAGATGTTGTATTGCTTATCACCGTCCGTTTTCACTGCTGCCCTCCAGTACATGTCCCACTGTGACGTACTTACTTCGTACTCCAATTTTATTTTCTTAATCAGTGATATGCGTAGGGTTTGGTAGCATCACATCGTCATTTTGGCACAAATGAAAAGAAATCTACTGCTCACTAGTGTGATCTGTAGTTATTTATCAAAGATGCCGACAGCTCCACTTCTCTTTCTCTTTGTGATAACGTTTACAGTGGCGTCAGCTCCCATTGAGCACCTCAGACTTTTTTCTTTTATTTAGGCTACGTTTATATGATGAGTGATATATGATGACGCAAAAGTGGCGCCACATCTCCACTTTTTATTCTGCGTTCAGACAAGCATTTTCGGGAGGAAATCTGCGTGCCTACAGTGACGCAAAAGTATGTGGAATTCGATTGGGTCTGTATGCCAGGCGGCTCGGTGGTGACGTATGTGGCGTAAACACGTACGCGACGTGAGCAGATCTGAGCAGAGTTTTGCGTCTTGGGCAGTGTAGACGGAAACTCTACGGCGGAGCGCATTTAACGTTTCCACTCTGGACGGTGCTTTCAGATTTTTGCGTTTTTAAGCCCCAAAAACACCGTCACCGTCTAAACAAAAGGCAGAGTATTTTGTCATTTTCACCTGCAAGCTTTCTCGTGTAAACAGGCCCTAAGTAACATTAAATTAATACTGCAATTTAAAATGTGCAAATTATAACATAATGATCCATGGGTGTCGTAGATTATACCAGAGCTCTCAATCATCATCCTCTGAAAACACCAGAAAGCTCATTTAACAGTCGCAAGAAACTGAGTAAATATAAGAGGCGTCAATTAGACATTTACAAAGATAATTAGACATTTACAAAAGCAATTAATCAAATTTGAGTTGTTCAGCACAGTACATTTTTCAGAAATCCATTAGAGAGCTATTTGGAAGGGGGTGGAGAGTAACTAATAACTCCTCGGTGACAGGTTGGAGACCCCTGGATTATACTTTATAGCAGACAAACGCACAGTAGGTTTTCTTTAATACTTGCTTAGTTTTTATACTTAATAATAACGTAGATAATAATATAGTTCCATTACTTAGACCAGGGGTGTCAAACTCATTTTGGTCCGGGGGCCGTATCCAACCGACTTTGATCCCAAAGGGGCCGGATCAGAAAACTCATGTCATATAAACCCCAAAAATAACATTAAGTTCAAATATTTGTGCAGAGAAACACAAATCTATTACAGAAATCTTTTTTAATTGATGAACTCTTTCTTTTACAAAATATTATTATTATGAACAACCTGAAACTTTAAGAAAAATGCAATTTCAACACGAAGTTTTAACATGAACTTCTATGCAAATAGGAATAAGTCAATTTTTCTTGGAAAATCCTGCACTCGGCTCCACTTTTCTCATGTTGGACATTTTTCTGATGAGGGTGTCACGGTCAACAGTCAAAACGATCGTCCTTTAAGAGCTTTTGGAAAGAGACAAGTCTTCATTTGTGCTGCTCTGGTGGGAGGGGCCACGTACAGAGACGCTGGAGACGCTGCTGTGATAAACAACACAGAAAATTACCAAGATTTTAATAGAAAATATAATTAAAATATTTTAGTAGAAAAACAGCCGAGGGCCAGATTAAATGTCTTGGAGGGCCGGATCTGGCCCCCGGGCCTTATGTTTGACACCTGTGACTTAGACTACTGAAAATATCGCTTAACTGTTGTAAAAAATATATATAAATAAATAAATCTTTAGCACATGTACTGTCGCACTAAACCAAGAAATAATAAGAAAAATATGAAAACCTGTCATATGCACTTTTCTGCAGATTTGCATTTTAGGAATTTTTAAATGACGTGTTTATGAAATACAGCCCTGCCTTTCATTTCAACAGATTTCTTGTTTTAGGCCTTTGTGGAAAGTGAAGCGATTTGAAATGAAAACTAGAAGTACGGCTTTGTCAACACGCAGCTACGAACTATGATCATGTTCCCGCTCCTTCCATGTGCCAAAAAAACAGACTCTTTTAAAAGGCTTTCTACTCAGTGTTCATGTTTTCATTTTTTTTACATTTTCTTACGTTCACTGTTCACTTTTCTCAGCTGATTCTTCTTGTGCATGTGCTTGACTCGCGACGAGCATGGACCATTTGGAAATCCGTGTAAATAAGTCACTTTGGAGCTGAACTGTGCAAAGACTTAATCATTTTTACTGTAAAAAAAATCACCGGATGCCCTTCCTGTTGCAACTGGAGATGGCAACGTGATTGAAGTGTTTTGAGATTTGAACCACCAACCTGCTGCTTTGTCTCGTGTTTGGGAAAAGACTCGGACGATGTGATGTATATAGATGCACAATATTGACTTCAAAAATAAAAATATGCAATTTTTTTTTTCTCTGGTACAAAGTTCAGATTATAGGCATAGAATGATTTCACGAATGATGATATTTTGCAGTGACGTCATGCTGGGGGTGGTTCTACGTGTACTTCTATGGTGGAATGTTTCTGTGGTTACCAAGGTGACACGATGCACACTTTAGGACGAGACACAGTTTTTACAAGACCACGGGATTAGGTCCACGAGAACGAGAAAAGACGAGATTTTGACATAATTTGTAGTAAAAATTGTGCAATCCATTTCACAATTCTGGTTTCATGATTTTTATTTATTTTATTTTATGTTTTTTTTAACTGTTCTGCTGCTTTTTCAAACTATAGCTTCTCAAATTGCGTAACTCACCAGCTCTTGACTCTTTTTTTTTTTAGTCTAAAGTTGATTCACAAAGTAAATTCAGGAGGGAAAAAAATCTCACAAGGTAATTTTTCTCATGTGTGCGCAATCTCTTGACAATTTTCTCTAGAGATCTTTTCGTAAATTCAATGAAAGTTTTGGAAAAGTCATGGAAGTTTAGTATCTCTTTCACGCAACTGCAGCGTTCTGTTAAGTTATCATTAGGCTATTATGATTATTTCCAAACATATGCGCCTTTTGTTTGAAAGAGACGACAATAAATGCACTGACGCTACGGGTGTAATGATATCCAAGTCTCACGATACGATATCGTCACGGTATGAACCTCATGGTACGATATTTATTGCGATATTTTGTGGAGGCGAACAAATGTTACTTTTTCCTCTTAAAATGCCTCGACAAGACTTAATCTGAAGAACTAAGACTTAAAAGTGTTAGAACTGGTCATTCTTCTTGTAGTCTACACTGAAATGGAGCGAAGGATCATGGTCTATGTAGTTCCTTCTGTCTTTTTTTTTTTTAACTATTGCTGCACCATAACTCTTAATGTAAGCAAAGAGACTTGTACCTCGATATATTGTGATGGTCCACGATATTTTACGATTTAAGATTGACGATATGATATCACAATATTTTGGTTATGGTTACATCCCTAATTGACAGTATTTTGAATGTTAAAAAACTATAAGACCAAACCATAAGGTGAGTGGAAAGGGTGAACATTTCAATTTCATATTTAGCCCTAAAAGTCTGATCAATTCTACACATGCAGGGGCCGTAAAGTCATGGAAAATACATTTTAGGTCATGAAAAAGTCATGGAAAAGTTTTGAAATTTTGTCTTGTCCCATCCCTAATTATCAAACAGCCAAAAAAAGGTGAGATGATTTATACTAAGTTAGTTCTTTCTGGTCAAGTTGTGTTAAACCAAAACTCAAATTAAAGTCTAACTCGCCTCAGACAGAGCAGTGCTTCAGGTTAGCATCACAATCCCAGGGAATGTTGATGCCCTCAGCTGCAAATTATCAGAGCAATTTCTGAGGCACTTCTGGCTTCATTTGTTGATTTTAAATGCGCACTGTGTAACTTTTTTGGGTAAAGAGTCCACTGTACGCCATCACCTACTTGTTGCCATGGAGATAGGCTGCCATGTTCCATAATATTGCATTTCTCTGTGACACCATGAGGCCAAGTTACAGGTTACATCTGTTAAAAGGTGATCGCACGCTCAGTGAGAATGTTTTTAGGTGGAGGGTTGTCTGTTGGTTTTGCCTAGAATGTTCCGCAAAATCACCATGGAAACAAGAAAGCGATGCCGACAAACGTTGTCAGAAACTTAGTTCTTCTAAATATATTGATGAATACAAATATCTGGAAGAAAAAACAATCAGGAAACCGTTTCTTACCCAGTCGATCTTTCTGTGGCGGAGTTTAAACATTGTCATAATAAAAATTGTTGTACACAAGATTTTCCATTTTTCCTGCTGCAGAGACGGATTTTCATCAAACTGGATTAAACGTGCACTACGGAACTTTTCTGGTGGACAGGAGACGCAGGTCAAATCAGTGACAAATCAGATCTATGGACAGGGGGCCTACTCAGTTAGAATGCAAATTTTGAATGGTGTTTTACTGCACAATGTAGTAAAAGTAGAAGTAGTAGTAGTAATAATAAAAGTAGCAGTAATAAAAGTAGAGTAAGTAATAAAAGAAGTAGTAGTAGTAGTAGTAGTAGTAATAAAAGTAGCCACAGTTGTAGTAGTAATAAAAGAAGTAGTAGAAGTAATAACAGTAGTAGTAATAGTAATAAAAGTAGCAGTGGTAGTAGCAGTAGTGGTAAAAGCAGTAGTAGTAGGAGTAGTAGTAGTAATAAAAGTAGTAGTAGTAGTAATTAAATTAGCAGTAGTAGTAGTAATAGTAATAAAAGTAGAAGTTGCAGTTGTAGTAGTAGTAGTAGTAATAATGAAAGTTGCACTAGCAGTAGTAGTGGTAGCAGTAGTAGTAGTATTAAAAGTAGGAGTAATAGTAGTATTAGTAGTAGTAGTAATAAAAGTAGCAGTAGCAGTAGTAGTAATAAAAACAACTTTATATTTATATATTTAAATTAATAGAGATATATCGTCTCCATGGAGACTTGCTTTGCCTGGAATGTTCCACAATACTTCCACAAACAGCTGGCGGGCCTCGTACTGGAAAAAAGTGACACAGTGCAGCTTTAAATGTTTAAAAAAAAACACACATGATTCTCAGGATTCTTATCAAAATAGATTTTATTCTGACTTTAGTTGGACTGATCTGATTTGAATTGGAACAGATCAATAGGATGCAAAGTCAACAAAAACAAAATGAACTCTTGTTAAACGTGTGGTAGTGACGAGGGCGCAAGTGACTATTTGAAGTTTTTACAAGACGTTTCATCAGGTTACAAATTTTATATTTTCATTCACATTTTTTAGGATAATGATTTAAGTAATGCCCAGTTAATAAAGGAGCAAATACGGGTAGACATTTGGGGATGAAAATAGTGAAAATCTTAATTTGAATTGAGTCAAGAATCTGAGGCTGAAACATCCAAGTTTCCAGTTAGAAATTTTAGATTTTCACTTGTATTTTTGGGATAATGTTTTAAGTAATGCCCAGTTATTTAAAGAGCAACTACAGGTAGTCATTGGGGACACATTTTTTTTAAATCCTATGAATTTTAGACAGAATTTGAGGCTGAAACGTCTGGAGGGAAAAAAAAATAGACGTTTCCGCTTTAAAATTCAATATTTTAATTTGTACGTTTTTATAATGTTTTAAGTAATGCCCAGCTTATAAAGGAGTAACTACAGGTAGCATGTAAGAGCAAAAATTGCAAAAATCCTAATTTGAATTGTGGATAAAGTTTGAGGCTGAAACGTCCTGAAAAAGACAAATTCAAATAAACACTTTTTTAAAAGCAGAAATTTAAATTCTGTGGTAATTGTTGAAGGGATTTAACCAGAAATGTTCAGCTCAGTATTCACAAAAAAAGATGTGAACTCTTAACAGAAAATGAAACTTGTGTAAATTCTGGATTTTAAATCGTAAAACAGCCCCAATTTCAGCTAAAACAAAAACGTCAAATACAATTATTGTCAATATTTAGGACAAAATATTTAGACCAACACTTTCAATCTGATGCAGACCATATTTCATTGGTAAACTCATAGTTGGTCTTTTTTGGTGGCTAGGCAAGTTCTTAAAGAGGAGGTACTACGCAAAATCGACTTTTTGGAGATTTCTACCATGTTAGAAAGACTTTTTTAGAAAGACTTTTTTCGAGCTTTCTACCATTTTAAAATGACTTTTTGGAGCTTTCTGTCATGTTAGAACAACTTTTTGAAGAGTTCTACCATGTTAGAAAGACTTTTTGGAGATTTCTCCCATATTAGAAAGACTTTCTGGAGTTTTCTCCCATGTTAGAACAACTTTTTGGAGCTTCCAAAGATGTTAGAATGACTTTTTGGAGATTTCTGCCATTTCAGAAAGACTTTTTGAAGACGATAGAATGACTTTTTGAAGCTTTCTTCCATGTTAGAAAGATTTCCTGGAGCTTTCTATCACGCTAAAGCGACTTTTTGAAGATGTTAGGAACACTTTTTGGAGCTTTCTACCATGTTAGAAAGACTTTTTGAAGATTTCTCCCATGTTATAAAGACTTTTTGGAGCTTTCTAATATTTCAGAAAGACTTTTTGAAGATGTTAGAACAACTTCTTGAGGATTTCTACCATGTTAGAAAGATTTTCTGGAGCTTTCTATCATGTTAGAACGACTTTTTGAAGATTTCTACCATGTTATAACGTCGATCCCTCATCAAAAACATGCCTGAAGAGGTTTTCGATGTCGTCCAATGCGAATACAGAATTTTCAAAACAATTAAAGTAACATGGTGATCTAAATATGTGTGCGTTAGAAGTTAATGCCCGATAGAAGTGTAATACCTCCTCTTTAAATTTGATTCATTGTTTAAAAAGCGAGAAGTTGACCATTAACATTTTATAAAATTTTCATTTGCATAATTCATTATTCATTTATTATTGCGCGAGATCAAGCGACGGTAAAAATCACAAGCATTCAGATTACTAATATTGATTTTATTTATTTTTTTTAGTTGTTTTATTGAGTTTGTAAGTTTAAGTTTGATTTAAAAACTGTAATTATGTGACTTTTTAAAATTGTCTGTAATCGCATTCTTTTGTGCGGTGAGCTGAACAGTCCTGGCCTTCCTGAAAGATAAAAAAAAAGTTACAAAAAAAAAAAAAGTAAATAAAAAAAAAAAAAAAAAGAAAAAAAAAACATTTAAAACATTGGATTTGAAATTTAAAAAAAAATTCTAAGTGCCATCCTATTTAGTGGAGATCTTGATATGTCGCACAATGAAGTCCAACTAGTAACAAAGAACACCATTTTGTCCGTTTTCGTTTTGATGACATGGTTTAAAGATCAAAAAAGCAAAATAGCTTCCAGATTTTGGTACATATATGGATGTTTTTTGTCTTTTTCCTCTCTCGACTTTCCTCTGCGTTTTGGGGCAGACGGAGAGAGAGAGTGTAAGAGCCGCCCTGTGTCCATACGTCCATTGGTTCAGCCCTGGGTTTTGGACCTGCTTCTGCTTCTGTCGGTGCTTGCTTCCTGTTTCCCCACTTCCTGTTTCCTGTGTGTGAGTGGGCGGAGCCAGAGTGAGGGGCGGGGACAGTCTTTTGGCTATGTACACATTCACGGTCGGTCCATGGCTTCCAACGGCACAGCACTATTTCCGCAGGTCTAGTACACATACCTGAGGCGGAAGAAGAGAAAAGTAAAGGTAAGGTTTGCGATTTGCCGAGGGTTTTACCGTAATTGCCGTAATAGAGGGGCACTCACAGATCCGTCTGACGCGCTGGCTCCCACTTTGTCTCCCGCTGCGTTCCAACAAACCTCGAAGATGCCCCCTGTCCCTCTGTAACTATGGACTAAAGCTCCCGTCTGCAAAACACAACAGTAAATTAAGGATCGTTATAAGTCGTGCTGAGGGTGTGGCAAAAACTGCTTACAATCTGTGTATCGTTCGTTCGTTCGTTTTTCAAAATAAAACCAAAACTAAGAAAATGAAAAAGTACCTATTTTCTTCATTATTTGTCTTCAAAACCAAAATGGAAAAAACGGATAATAACAGTTTTGCGTTTATGTCACTTAAACTGTGACCGGACTGAACCAGGACTGAAGAAAGACTAAGACAGGACTAAAATAGGACCAAAACAGGACTAAGACAGGTCTGAACCAGGTCTAAAACAGGACTAAAACAGGACTGAAACAGGTCTAAGACAGGTCTGAATCAGGACTAAAACAGATCTGGGACTTAGGCCGGGACTGAGGCTGGGACTGAAAATGGTTTAGTCCTGGTTCAGTCCTGGTTCAGTTCGTTAACGGAAACAGGAAGTGGTCGTTCTGTTTTTTTTCCATTATTCATTTCAACACAAAATCGAAAACCTAAAAAAATGAATTGTTATCTGTTTTTTTTCATTTTGGTTTTTGGTTCATTTTGGACAAATACTGAAGAAAATGTTTTTATTTTTTATTTTTGTTTATTTTGGTGTATTTTGAAAAACAAATAAACGAACGATACACAGATTGCTTACGATATAAACACTTAACTCTATCAGAAAATGACTTAAAAGTAGTGAAATTATGTTGCTGCATGGACAAATAATTTTACTTGGCAAGTTATCTTAAAATTAACTACCTCTAGACTAGAATTCAGCAGTCTCAGAACTATTAAGTACATAATAAATCTGAAAACAAGATGAATAACCTGACATTTTTTTCACAATATGCATCTCACGGTACGATATTTACTACGTTATTTTGTTGAGGCGAACAAAAGTGTGAATATGCTACTTTTCTCTCATCATAATCCAAATAATTAAGCTTTAAAAGTGCTTAATAACAGTTATTTCAGCATGTATAATGTACTGAAACAGAGCAAAGGATCATGGTCTATGTAGTTTTCACCGTTTTTTTTAGCTGTTGCTGCATCATAACAACAAATTTAAGCAAAGACACTTGAGATTCGATATAGTTTTCCACTCCAAACACTTTCACTAATTCACTTAGATGATTTTAGCCCTAGAATTGCTGATCTCTACTGAATTAAAAATCAAAGATCACATTACAAGGTGGAAAAGAGCATTTTGAGCTTTGGAGATGCAGACAGATTGATTATAAAGGATTCTTCAAACATGTGTGAATTAAACAAAACACAAATCCAGGTATGTTTTTGAGGAACTACCAACATAAGCTCATGAGAGTCAGTTTTTTTGCATAATATGGGACTTTTAACCTGGTAGAGAATCAATTTAATACCAACTACACTAAAGTTAACCCACATCTAAAATAGTGCTTCATTTGGTCTAACAAAATTATTACCCGTGTACATGTCCTCCCTCCCTGCCCTTCCCCGTACTGTTGTATTTAAATCCGATGGCCGGTTCTCTCACCTGCGTGTTCCAGATGTGCACACACTTGTCGAAGGAGCCGCTGGCCAGGTGTCTGCCATCCGGGCTGAAGGCCACGCTGTACACGGGCTCCTGGTGTTTGGTCAGAGTGTGGATACAGATGCCCCGCTCCACGTCCCACAGACGCACTGTCGAGTCAAACGATGCACTGCACAAACACAAACACACACACACACACACACAGAGGGGGAGAGACGGAGAAGTGTTAGGTTAATACTAAGACTGGGTATGATTAAAGTTGCCGATATGATACGCTTTTTGATACAGTGCACTTTCGATTCAATACGATTAGGCTACGTTCAGACAGCAGGGCTTAATGCTCAATTCCGATTTTTCTGTGAAATCCGATGTTTTTGCGAGGTTGTTCACATTTCCAATTAAATGCGACTTGTATGTGACTCCAGTGTGAACAGTAAACGGCCCGAAAGTGTCTCGCATGTGCACTGGAGGACACGATGGCGTCAACCGCAGCGAGCGTGCTCTGTGTTTACAGAAGTTGTCCAAACATGGAGGCGAGCATTGAGCACCTGGCGATTTTAAAGTTCCTCCTACCAGAGCCCGAACATGAACAACTTACTTGTTTTAAGGAGGAGATTGAGAAGAAGAAGGAGAAGGTTTTTGGCTGTGGCGTTTTGTGGGACAGCGGCAGCGACGTCCGTTGAAAGGAACGTGTGGATGTGGAGACGGAGCCAAGAGTGGTGAGTGACGATGTGCTTCGTTTCAGTGACACAGAGTTCATTAACAATTTTCGCCAACTTCAGCGCAGAATAGTGACGTTTGTGGCTTGTTGATAACGTGCAGGTCGAATGAATGCGCTTTGGCCGTTCACACTGAAGTCGCATGTCAAAAGATCAGATATGTATCGGTTTTAGGAGCACATATCCAAGTGGCCTGGGTCGCATTTGAAAAAATCGGATCTGTGTCGTTCAGACTGTCATTAAAAGATCAGA
Organism: Boleophthalmus pectinirostris; assembly: GCF_026225935.1. NCBI lineage: Eukaryota > Metazoa > Chordata > Actinopteri > Gobiiformes > Gobiidae > Boleophthalmus > Boleophthalmus pectinirostris. Next base: position 31,805,972 of record NW_026571473.1, read on the forward strand.
TACAGGTCACATAGAAGCCAGAAAATCGGATTTGGGTCACTTCAGGCTGCAGTCTGAACGCAGCCTTAGATATAGTTCAAATTGATTCGATACAGTTCAGTGAAAAACAAAGTCTAAATCACAGCTGTTATACTAAGTCCACCAAGTCTGTGCAACGTTAAGATGAAAAACACCCTTTTTACTCAAAACTGTGAAAATGTCAACACAATTGTAGCTCTTACACCAAATAAATTAGTAAAATATACCAAAAAATTACTCTTGATGATATATCAGCAGCCCACAATATCCATACAGTTTCATCAAATTAAACAATACGATATATCGATATTTCAGTATTTTTGCACACCCCTAGTCAATACACTGCACACAGACGGGGAGAGGTTAGTATTATGACAAGACTTGATAATGCTTGGTTCTAACATTTTTAACGCTTCTGGAGTTTTTCAAAATACATCAATCTTAAAAAAATTTACCATTTTTACCAAACAAAACAACATATTTCTTTTATTTGCATTGTGCATTGTGTAACTTTTAGGTTAGGGGTCTGTCATCTGCGTTTTTTATGTCATTGCTCTGCCTGGAATATTCCATAGTATGGCTTTAACCGGATCTACCTTACATTTATTAGGCATTCTGACTAGGGGTGTGCAAAAATATCAAAATATCTATATATCGTATCGTTTAATTTGATGATACAGTATCGATATCGTGGGCTACTGTATCGATATATCATCAAGAGTATTTTTTGGTATATTTTACAAAATTATTTTGTTAGAGCTACAGTTTTGTTACTTGTTCAGAGGAATGAAACTTGTTTATGCAACACATTTGACATTTTCACTGTTTTGATGATTAAAATGTTTGTGTTTCATATGAACTTTGCACAAGAAGTGGTTTAACAAAGATTTTAGTATCACAGCCATGATTTCGACATTATTTTTTATTGAACCGCTGTACCGAATCAATTTGAAACATATCTTATCGAACCGAAAGTGCACTGTATCAAGATATGTATTGTATCGTGGCCCATGTATCGAGGTATGTATTGTATCAATCTTTCAATAAGTCTTAACATTTTATTAATTTTCCATTGTAGAGTGAAAGAGAAGAACAGCAGTAATACCTTGCTAGCATGAGATTAGCGCTGGGGTTGTTGGTTCCGGGGCCAGTGGGGCTCCATTTGATGGTGTAGATTTCTTTACTGTGAGCCTGGAGGTCATGGACACACGAGTCCTGCTTCATACTCCAGATCTGAGAGAAAGAAAAAAACAAAGAAAGCGTTTAGTAGGTGCTCCATCTTAAGACAACAGTTTAAAACTCCTAATGAGAAGCTGTGCAGACTTGGTACAACTGACCTTTAGCGTCATGTCGTCTGAGCAGGAGGCCAGCAGGTTCCCCGTGGGGTCCCACTTGATTGCATTTACTTCATTCTAAAAAAAATGAAGAGAGAGAAGTATGAAAGAGAACTAGTTTAAACGGTGATGAACTCCCTCAGTGTTTGGCGTTGTGCTGGAGAGCTCGTACGGAAACATTTGTGAGCTCATTACAGACCAATTGTCCACTTTAAAACATCTACACTGGCTCGGAGCATTAGCTTTAATAGAAACCACAGTAGCACAAGACTTAAATACATTTTCCTTAGCACTAGATAACTCGCCATTACTGTCTCATTTTCACCGTGTTAACGAATACATACAGTCCCATTTGCTACTTTCGCCTGAGGAATTGTGCTTTTAACCTTAATTTATGCTACACTAAAAAGAACATATGCGTTCATATTTTATTACAAATAATACACTAAAACGGCAGTAAATGTGACGAGTTACAACCCTGAGTGGTGAGGAACTTATGGAGGAACTACAGTGTCGGACAGCACAATATATCAGATTTTCAACTTGAGTTGGTGCAATTATGAAATCGTAAATGCTGCAGTTGTTGGATGTTGCAGCAGAGTGGGGATATTGTTAGATGTAAAATGTCCTCTGCAAAGAAAATAATACTCTTTTTCTTTTTTTTTGAAGACCATAAAAAGACAACAGAGTACTTTGTTCTTTGCAGAGGACATTTTACTCTCCTGCAGTTTGGACTTTTACAAACATATTCTGAAATGCATGGGATTCTTGTGTTATAGGAATGTAACTATGTCCAAACCTCACAGCACAATATTATCACAATATGCTTCTCACTGAGCGATATTTATTGCGATATTTTGGAGAGGCTAGTATAATTGTTGATGGCACTCTTTTGTGCTTTTAAAATACCTTGACAAGATTTTGGTGTGAATTATTTCCATTATAATCCCAAGAACTTCAAGTAAAAAACATATCTCTTCATGTTTTCTGCACTGAAATGAATCATGGGATATGTAGTTTCCGACGTTTATAAGCTGTTACCACGATAAAACCATGCATTTAAGCAAAGGAACTTGTGATTCGATATATTGTGACAGCCCACAATATTATTGTGAGACTTTTGACGATATGATATCACAATATTTCGGTTATTGTTACATCTCTATTGTACTAATTTGTCAGTTCAGATTTCTCTCAAATGTTAACGCTCCTGGTGTTGTTTACAAAGTGCACTCAACAGACTTCTACTTTTTAAAGTAATAATGCAATAGTTTTATTATCTGTATTTTATATACATACAGCAGACAAATATATAAAGCAAGATACTGTATTTTCTGGGCTATTGGAAGCTTAAGAGCGCGCCCAGCCCCATCAAAAAACTACTGCGCACCCTACAATCTAGAGCACCCTATACACGAATCCACTAGGGTGTCCCAGCACGACTTCAGTAAACTACAAAGCCGCACCACCTGCAGCGCACGCAAACACACACGGAGCAGACAGCGACCGAGCAGCGAAAAACACCTGCAGCCACACTCATCACTCCACGCCGACGAGGAACGGAACGGAGGAACGAACCGAAAAAAGCGAGTGCAATGTGCCACTTCTAGACAAAACTGAACAACTGAGTCACTGCGAACACACCAACAATCCAGCGGTCCCAGACAGCACCCTCCCTACACGCCACAACTGAACAAAGCCCAGAGTCACCGTGAACGCGCAAAACAAAGTCCCACTGACCCATCGAACTGGTGCGGTTTATTTGTGATAAAAGTTTGAAAATAGACCATTTAATGTCTTATAATCCAGAGCGCCTAATAGTCCGGAAAATACGGTATGTGGATGTATGTAGAAAAAAGTGAAGTAACTGAACTAAAAGATTTTATATTTTATATTCAAATACTCAAAGTTGCCCCCCTTTGGCCTTCTTCTCAGTGAGCTGAAATGGTCTTCAATTCACAGCTGCGCCACGTCAGGTCAAGAGCGCAAACCAGGGTTCAAAGCAAAGGGTGGCTATTTTAAAAAACTCTAAAACAAGTGTTTGTTTACTACATTCCACATGTGTCCATTTATAGTTCTGATGCATCCATTTAGAGTCTGTGTAAATAATCAATGGGAGTAAAAAAAAGTGTGTCCAAACAATTGCAATTTTTTTTTTAGTCCAATTAGAATTCACCACTTTGATTTTATGTCAATACTGTGCAGCTCTACTACAGCTCCCATAGTTTCAAAGATCTGTGTCTGCGCTGTGGACGAGTGGAGCATAGTGATGAAGAGGAGCACTCACTGTATGTCCCTGGAATGTCTTGATGGGCCGGTCCTGTCCCAGTTTGCACACGTGGATACACATGTCTGTGCTGCACGACGCAAAAGTGTTGTTGCTCTGCCAGTCCACGTCCAGAGCTGGAGCTGTGTGCGGAGAATACACGAGCTTACATTACAGTCAAGTCCATACAGCACATGATTAAGAACTCGACAGGACAAGAGCACACACCTGAATGGAAAGGAAACTGCTGCTTGGCTTCTCCTGTGTGGGCGTCCCATATGATTGTAGTCTATGTCACACAAACACACAACTTAGTACAAAGCAGTAAGAGATAGATTAATATTAGTTTGCCGATATTTGGTCTTTTTAGCATTTAAAAAAAAAAAAAACAATCAGCAAATCAGTCAATCTCTAAACCAAACTACAATCTGACAGTATATTTTTAGTTGGTTTTAATCTTGTCTAATTATTTTTATCCTCTCTTATCTATAAAAAGAAGAATAGTAAATTTAAAATTGCTACATGTTCCAGAGTACTGACATACTCGGGCCAATAAATTGATAAAATTAGACTGTTTCCTGGAGTTACTGGCACAGAACAGAACATAGGGAGCCAACTTTTATTTATTAAAAAAGCAGCAGTTACTTGAACATATTTAGGCCAGTTGTGTCAGCGTTTTTCAGATTATATTTTCTCTGTGTGGATTGGTTGATACTGATTAGGGATGTAACAAAATCCAAATCTCATGGTACAATATTTTCACGATATACATCTCACGGTACAGTATTTATTGTGATATTTTGTGGAGGCAAACAAAATTGTGAATATGCAACTCCTTTTCCTCTTAAAACGCCTTGACAAGACTGAACTCGAAGAACTAAGATTTAAAAGTGCTTAGAACTTCTATTTCTTCATGTAGTTTGCACCAAAATGGAGCAAAGCATCATGGTCTATGTTAGGGGTGTCAAACTCATTTTAGGTCCTGGGGCCATATCCAACCTACTTTGATCCCAAAGGGGCTGGATCAAAAAACTCATGGCATATATGCCCCAAAAATAGCATTAAGTTCAAATATTTGTAAAGAGAACCACAAATCTATTACATAAATCTTTTTTAATTGATGAACTTTTTTACAAAATATTATAATATTATGAACAACCTGAAACTTTAAGAAAAATGCAATTTCAACACAATGTTTTACCATTACCTTGCATGCATTTCTTAGAATTTAGTCATGCTTTCTTTTTGCTCCTAAAACTTGGCATCTTTAGCCTGCACAAATGCATCAATATCAGGCACCATGTCCTGAGTAGCTGCTGTCTTCAGAATGTCATTCAAGTGCTTGTGTTTAGCTTTGAGTGCAGCTTTATTTTATTAATGTTCATTCCTGAGAAAACCTGCTCACAAAGGTAGTAACTGTAAATCTATTATTTCTAGTTGCATGACTGCGGGCCCATTAGAGGTTTTGACTGTCAATGGTGTGTGAAAATCTGCAAATTCTGTCTTCTGTTCTGTCTTCAGGTTTTAAAATATAATTAAAATATTTTAGTAGAAAATCAGACGAGGGCCAGATTAAAGGTCTTGGAGGGCCAGATCCAGCCCGTGGGCCGTATGTTTGACACCCCTGGTCTATGTAGTTCCCTATTTTCTTAGCTACTTGCTGCACCATCACAATGAATTTAAGCAAAGAAACTTATGATTCGATATAGTGTGATGGTCCACGATATTACTGAGAGACTTAACGATACGATACAATATTTTGGTTATTGTTACACTCCTAATACTGAGTATTGGCAGGTACTTCAAGTCTGTCAATCCATATTGGTAAAGAAACTTAACACTAAAAAATCCAGGCACTCCAAAAAAGTAAAAGTCACATGAGAAAAAGTATCGTTAAAAGGCCTAATTTAAAAAAAAAATAAAAAATTGTTACATTTACTAATATATTTCTTTAAAATTGTAGTCTCATTTTAGTCAACTAAATTCTAAATCAAACAGATATTATACACCTTTTTCGGACACAAGTAAAATCTGCTTGACATTTATTTTTCACTTATTATTACAGAAAAGAAATATTTACTTTTTGTGTGATATCTACTGTATGTATTTACATTTTCTATGCATGTTCTATGTATTACTGTCTGAATAAACATTCATTCATTAATTCAAATGTTATTGTTTTTACAACTATGATAAATATATTGCATTGTTTCATAGAATGTCAAGTTTGCAATTGAAAACAAGACGCTTACATCTTCATTTTTGTTCAGCTTTCATTAGTCAAAATATCTACTTTAAGTCATTTTATATTAACAAAATACTTTAGTCATCTCTCTTTACTTTGCATTTTGTATTACTCAGTAAAAATATATGAAAACAAAATATTTCCAAGTAAAACTACTATGTTCTAAATGCAGGTTTCAGTCAGATGGCATGTCTTACTTTATCTACTCCGGCGCTCAGGATGAAGTTGCCTTTTTTATTCCACTTTAGAGCAAAGATGGGTCCTTTGTGTTGGCCCAGTGTGCTGGCCAGATTACCTGTAAAAACACAACACATGGTGAGAGGAGAGAAAGGACCGTCTGCCACTATTAACGCCTGTCACAGAGAAAAAGCAGACGTGACGCAAAATACTAAAGCGGCACTAGAGGGCAGTGTTGGTTCAAGAATTAAACCGTCACTATTTGCTTTCCACACATAAATCAGCGCCAAAATCTGGATTAAAATAAGATCTACAACAGCACCAAAATGTGTATATTTGTACCTTAACTGGCAATGATGTTTTACCCACATTTTAACATGTATTTCCTCTTATTAAAAGTGGCATTATGTCACTTTTCTGGGGGTTTACGCGTCTCTATAGAGCTGTTATTACTTTTTCTGAAATGTCACGTAGTATAGCATCAAATCTATTTATTTATCTTCTTACATTTGTTCAGTTCTATATAAAAAAAAATAACAGTTTAACTTGCAACTCCACCTGCAATCGTCACTTGCTCATCTCCACGCGATAAGTAAGTTAAAAATACTTATACTGTGAAACATTCTGGGTAACGTGTTAACATCTCCATAGAAACACACCCTCCACTACAAAAATATTTCATTGTGCACCTTTAAGAAGAAGAACTTTTTAAGAACTTTTTCCTAAACTGTTTTGCTTTTGCTCATGTATAAATAAAATCCGATAAAAGGTCCAATGTTAAAGCACAACTACAGCAAAATAAAACTGTATGCAAATAAAATAACTCAACATGTCATCATTATATTTATTATCAAAACTACAACACACAAGTACCACTTTGAGATACACTGATCTGTAATGAGATAATAAAGAAATATACCAGCATACATACATCGTTTTTGGAACAGGTTTAAGACGAGTTAAAATAAGTTAAATGAAACAATATCTATGGCATGTCTTTATGTCTTTGAACCACTCACCATCTTTGGTCCATATTCTGGCGAAGCCGTCATATGATCCTGTTGCTAAGAGCGTGCCTTCACTCTGTATAAAAAGAAACCAGTATTATTATAACAGGAAGTGAGTTGGAGGCATTTTATATTGTGCTGTATGTTACAGCTGCATGTGTATGTGTACATGTATGTGTGAGCGTGGGAGAGGAGTGTGTGGGCGGCTCTGCGCTGTAAATAAATGCAGACATGTAAATATTGTAGAATCATATGTAGTCTGCATTATGTTCATTACTCTATCATGTGTTTATTTACTGTGTTGGCTGCAGATTTTGGAGGATTGTGTGGGCACGGATAGGCCTACAATCAACTAACAATAGAGTTTACACTACGATTCCATACTGTTGGTAAATTGTTATTTGAAAAAAACAGAGCTACAAAAATGTTGATACAAAGTAAAGAACTTTGGTATAAAATGAAATATTGCAGTTGTGATAAATTTGACCACCCATTGAGCTCAGTATAAAAACATCCAACTAAACGTTATTGACAAAATGAGCTGAGCAAAATGTCTCTTTAGATACTTCAGAGAAAATTATGTTAAAAAGTAAATAAAATGTCATGAAACATCCTGAGAAGCTGCTGGGTCCCTACTGGTAAACACCTGTAACACTCTTCAGTCTCAGAACACTTTTGAATGAAAGCTTTGTGCAGATCCAAACTTTTCAGTTACGATACGACTATTGATACTCTGGATTTAAGTATCTGCTAATCTCTGATATAAAATAAAACCAGAGCAGAGACTGAAAATCGCACTGCAGAACAGCTTTCTATGATTAAACCTCATTTATAAGCCATACTGAGCTTACAATGGGCAATAAACAGTCTAATTACATCCATTTATAGGCCCAACGGGATATCAGCTCAATTGAGAGATTGGAACTATAATCCAACCTGGCACATGTGTCTGGACTGGCACAGATACACAATCCAGTATGTATGTATTGTGTATATGTGTGTGTGTGCATGTGTGTGTGTGCGTACATTCCAGTCGAGGGAGGTGACGTCCTTGTTGCTGGGCACGTCCTGGCCCCCCTCCCTGATGCAGTGTCGGAGCACCAGCTGAGTGGAGCTGCTCGTGCTGTTCTCACTCAGATTCCAGATCCGAGCCGTGGAGTCTCCAGACCTGCACAACACACACACACAGTCATTCAGAGGAGGTTTATACAGGCTGTGGCACAATATTATATATGGATATCGTATGACCTCAACAGACTGCTGGAATTACATGAGTTTCAACAATAGTTTGTATATTTTACAGAGCTAAGTTTCAGTCTCAGTGTGTGTCCTGCAGTGGAGAGTGTGGATCACATACCCTGAGGCGAGCAGGTCACTGACGGGGTTCCAGGCGCAGATGAACACCTCAGACTCGTGGCCTCTCAGGACCATGGCCTTGTTTTGAGGGATCTCCACGTCTCCATCCACCTCCATCAGGTCTGAGTGGTTATCTGAGGAGGGAGAAGGACTGTTTATACATGTGTACACACTCTACACATGCTTCACCGCCCTAACCCGGCACAGACATGAGCTTTGTTGTGTAAAAAGGAACTGGATGTTTTTGGATGAAGAGTTTGATTTTAAATTTCATAATCTTAACTCATCTGTGGTAACCATGTTCAAATTAAACATAGGAATTACTGCTAACAATTTTAATGAAGATGTGTTTTTAACTACAAAAACATTGTTAACATCCATTTACGTTATAATTTGTTATATTGGTGGGTAAGATGATTGCCAGTAGAAAGCTGAATGAGCCTCTGATCTGAATCATCACCTCGTAAACCCCAGCACCTGCAGCCTGTATTCTAGAGGTTCTTTCACATGAGGCATGGCCAGTCCATATACTGAGTAAAAAACTTGCGTCTTAGCACCTAAGTACTTTTAAACCAGAGAAACCAGAGCAAATCCTTCCAGATGTGCTAGAAATTCCACACAATAAGGCTGCCCAAGGAATAAACCTGGGATCTTCTTGGTGTAATAGTGGCCCCATCAAGTATTTGTACATCAAACCATAGAACATAAACCCAACCCTCCTCCTGTGCCCACTGTCACGGTCACAGTTTGTCTTCAGTGTTGTGCATTGGTACTGACTGGCTAAGGCATGCGCTCCGTTCTCCTCCCCGTTGGCAGTGTTCTCTCCGTTCTTGGCACTGCCGCTGATGCTGCCCCCGGTGGTGGAGGCGGGTGCTGCAGCGGCGGCCTGCTGCTGGGCCAGTTTGTCCCTGTAGGCCTGCTGCCGCGTCTGCACCACGTCAGGCATCACCGCGTCGATCAGGGACAGGGACTCGATGGGCCGCCCGTCGAATAACGTGCCGTCCTACACACACACACACACAAAGGTTACGAAAAATATAGAGAAAACATTTAAACAAAGAAAAGAATATACAGGATGAAAACTCAGGATTGTTGGGATAAAAGCAGACAATCGATTTTTATTTTCCCCACTTTCTTGCAGTGGAAATTATATTGAAAATACAAGAAAGTCTGCGCAAAGTTTAGTACACGGTAGCGCTGCCTGCTTTGAAATCAGTGATGCTTTGTTAAATGTTGTGGTTTCATGATTAATACAATAGTTTGTTTAATCTCATTCATAAAACATTTCCCCCAATGGTTTGAATATGATCACCGAAAACAATCTTTTTAGTTTTGACCATTTGCGGAAAATTTTTAGAGGTGAGGGGAAACATTGAAAATCAAATAAAAAATCAAAACGAAAATCAGATTTGTTCAGAAAAGGATTTACAATTTTATGTTCAGGCAAAATCTCTGGATATCATCAACTTTGATATACAAAATAGAAAAAATATAAAAGTTTGTTGGTAAAAATGAATACAATTGCCCAAAATCACTGAACCACCAGTGTGTTTTTGTGATGTGACAGTAAGATGATTGAGAAAAAACTGTGCAACTAAAAAGACAAAAAAATAAATGTGTGTGTGTTTTTTTTTAATAAGGATAATTTAAGGTTGACTTGACATTACGTTGGCGAGTACACCGACCTCGTTGATGCTGACTTCGGCCTCCACATACTGCAGCCCCTTCTGTATGATGCTGATGAGGGCAGCAGGGGGCACCAGAGCGCCGTTGATGTTGGACTGGCTGATGTGAGACTCGATGCCGAACGTAAAGGCAGAGTGGGAGAACCCTGAGAACACACAGCAAATCATCACAACACAAATTAAGCAACGTCACTAACACTTAATGGTAAAAACATCAAGCCGGCATGTGGTTTTAATAATGGAGACGCAAGTTTAAAGACCAAGGGAGAGAGAGAGAAAAACATTGAAAGACAAACGCTCTAAATATACAACTATAACAATGCGATAGGCACAACGACTATCCATCATTCATTATGTTTTGGCCCATGATTTACAAGTATAGACGATACAAGATGGTCGTATTTCCACTGTAGTAATTCACAGCGTTATAAAGAAGTCTGTACTCTGTAACAGAAACATAAAATCCGCCTTTCCCACTGTGTCTCCAGCCAGAGCCGTGATATAATGTAACCTTCCACCATTCAGGGCTGAGTACCAAAACTAGTACGTACTTGTATAAAGAACAACATTTGTTCAGTAACAGTTCGGTACTTTGTTTTTCAATGTCTGAGTCATCATCAAATCCAAAACGTGGCTTTATTACTGCGAGGCCGAGTGACACGCCATTTCTAATCAAAATAAAATGAATACTGATTTTAGAATGTATTTAAAGTGTTCAGCTGTGGCACTTGTGACCAAACAATTCAATTTATTACGACGTTTTTTAAAAGTTGAAGTGAAAAGCAGATCCCTGTCGACATATGTCAGAGCTGCATTATCTGAGCATAGCCTGAAGAGTTTACTCATGAGCATAATAAATATCAAGTGGTTGCTTGCTTGCTTAAATCGCCTACAGGTGACTGGAAATGTTTAGACAGATGTCTGTTTGTCAAAACAGAACTCCAGAGGGTGAATACAAGGTCAACAAGTGATGGACATGAGTGTAAAAAAACTGAAGTTGAGATTTTTTTTTTTATCAATCATTTCTGGAGATTGACCGATATACACTACAGGTCAAAAGTTTTAGAACACCACACCTTTTACTAAAACACAACTTCAACTAAGCAACTAAGCCCTGATGAAGACCAGTTAAGGTTGAAACATTTTGGCTTTGGCCATTTAAATAAAGGCCTTTTAACTATATTTTTTCTCATGCGATTGTTTACTTGTTTTGTTGTTTTTTTTTACTTCTTTGGAGTGCCTTGAGTCCTGTTGTGTTTAAGGTTTGATCCTTTTTCCAAGAGCACCCTCTATCTGCACTTTTTACGTTTACTGTTGAACAAAACGTATTCTAAACATTTGATTTATGAAAGTGTCCACCTTTGGCAGATATAACAGCTGAACACACTCGTGGCTCGTTCTTTTTACAATAGAAATCAAATATTCTTCAGAAAGTTCTTCCCAAGTCTGTTGCAGAAGTTCCCATAAATGTGTGGCACTTGTAGGTTGTTTGGCTTTCACTCTTCTGTCCAGTTCATCCCAAACCAGCTCGATGCGGTTTAAGTCTGGAGACTGTGCTGGACACTCCATGTTTTCAAGCTTTACCATATTGTTCTTTTTATTCCCGAGGCAGTTCTGGCAGAGCTTGGACTTGTGTTTTGTATCTGTCATCTTTTGTTTTAACCTCTGGCTGTTCAGTTCTTATCTTTGTTCCATTTCAAGCTCTTCATTGGGCTTGCATGACTTGAATTGCAATAAATAGCTGGAAAAATCAGGGTGTTCTGAAACTTTTGACCAGTAGTGTATATGGGTTGGCCGATACATCAAGTGAATATTTGCTCTTTGGACCATACTGGCCTTAAATCGGCCTTAAATCTCAAGCAGAAGTTGATACACTGCTTTGTTTAACCCGCTGCTTAAAGAATACACATAAAGCTCCTTTTGAACACCTTAACACAAAGAGGTATCTGCACAAACATGCCCACACAGCTCTCCTATAAGTCTGTGATTTAAAAAAGGACTATAGGCGAGTCTGTAGTAAATTTAAAATCCAAAATTTGGCAAAAATAGTCAAAATCTGCCATACATATTAGCCCCAAAATATCAACAGACCTCATCGGCCATCTGTTGCTCTAAATTCTAAACAATCAGTATCAGCATCATCCATGGAAAAACATCTGTTGATCTCTAATAATATCTCAACACTGCGAGTTAAGCAGTGGTGACGGGTAAAACCAGTGTTTATTTTCATGCATTTTCGAGTAATACTAGGCTAGTGTGGTATCACTCTAATACCAATGTCTTTTGTTCAAATATTCCCTTGGAGTACAGGATCTATCATCTCTCTGCTCGCTGAGTGGAGTGAAAAGCCGAAGGAAAAATTGTTCCTTTGTACTGGGGAAATGTGAAGTGCTTTCTTAGTCATTTTACATGCAGCTTGTACACAGAATTTTCGTGGAGCAAATGGAGAGCTGGCTTTGACTGGGTAGAAATACGGGCAAACATAACCCACATGTCTGGAGGGAATGAAAACCTGGGTATCCTGCTCTAAGCTTCAGAAATTACTCATTAATTTTTCCTGGATTGTTACGTCACAGTTAAAAATCCTGCAGTCCTGAGTTTTTAAGACCATAAATCATCATTATGAGCATTTCTGGCATCAAATTGTTCATTACAGCGGCCTGCCTATTAGTATGCTGTAGGGCTGGGTATCATTAAGAAGTTGCCGATACGATACATACCTCGATACACAGGCCATGATGCCATACATTCAAATTGATTCGATACGGTTCAATAAAAAAATAAAGGCTAAATCATGGCTGTGATACTAAAAGGCTTTGTTAAACCGCTTCTTGTGCAAAATTCATATGAAACACAAACATTTTAATCCTCAAAACAGTATAAAAATGTCAAATGTGTTGCATAAATGAGTTTCCTTTCACTCCACAAGCAACAAAACTGTAGCACTGTAACAAAATAATTTAGTAAAACACACGTAAAAATACTCTTGGTGATATATCGATACAGTAGCCCACAATATCAATACTGTATCATCACATTAAACAACACGATATATCGATATTCCGATATTTTTGCACACACCTAGTATGCTGTTCACGGTGCATAAAAAAAAGTCTAGTTTTTGTTATTTTACATGGGTCATTCCCACTGCTGCCAGTAGACGGTGTTCAAACACTAATGTCGCAAGTAAAAATCTGGCTCTGTTTTTAAGCCCATAAATCATTGTTCTGAGAATTTCTGGCATCAGATTATGGTCATTATAACTCCGTGCCTAAATTAGCATGCCGTTCACGTTGCATAAATGTTTTTTTTTTTTCATATTTTCCATGGTGCATTCCCAATTCTGCCAGTCGAAAGCACGCCAACACTAAATCAAGTAAAGAAGAGCTTTTTTCTTGGATTGCTGTATCACAGGTAAGTCTTTCTAAGCCCATTATTTTTCTGAGAATTTCTGGCATTGAATTATGTTCATTACAAATGGCTATCACGTTGCATGAATGTAGATTTTTATAATTTTCCATGGTGTAATCCCACTGCTGCCAGTAGACAGCGTGCTAACACTAAATCATGCAGAGAAAAAAAAAAGGCGTACAATGATATGTGTTTTCATTACAGGTTTTCTGGGTTATCTTGACGCAACTAAAAAGAACAAAAAACTGGATCATTTTACATTAAACACTGAGTCATTTCTGTAACCATGTGAATCTAATATCCTTCCACCCCAACCCCATGAGTACAAATAGTGATACAAGTAGTAGTATTAAGTACCTGACTCCTGTAGGTATCTGTAGACCAGGAAGTTGACCTCATCGCTGCTAATGCTCATCTTTACTCCTGTTACACCATGAGGTCAGCAGCAGCACACTCCGCACCTGAAACACACGAACACACACACACACACACACAAGGTCGTTAACAAAGGAGAAACCACACAAAGACTAAACAGCACGAAGTGAAGACGAAAGTACAAAATGATACAACTACAATAATGCAATAAAAACAAGTATTTGTAGTTCTGTGTGTTTTGGCCCGTGATTTACAGGTATTTCTGAGAAGATTTTGCTTCATATCAACATCGTAAATGCATCCAGACAAATTGACAAAAGAGTCTGAAATACGAACTGACACGCTGTGGATTTCAGAAAATGTTTGCACAGATTAGAGATTGACCAATGTGGGTTTTTCATGGCCAAGAAACAGAGCCAATAAGGTCTGGTGATATTTTTGGGCAGATTTTGATTATTTTACCAAATTATGCAATATAAATTTACTAAAAACTCATACCCACAGTTATTTTTTCGCACTGGTCTTTTTAATAAAGTTTTATGCGTATTCTTTCAGGCGGCGGGTCGGCCAAAACAAAATATAGGCCTGTGCTGGAGGTTTAAGGCCGATAGACGTCGTTTGTGACGGAAATAACAAAAACACAAAACCATAGACATGCAATAAATTAATAAGTAGCGATCGACAAATTATTTTTTTTTCCTCTGACCGATGCTGATACCGACTGTTTAGAATACAGAGCAACTGATGGATGTCGATGTTTTTCTTTTTAAAATTCATTTTGATTCTTTTTATTTAGACAACAAAACAAAATGTTGGCCTTCGCTGAAGATTTAAGGCCGACAGACGTTACGCTAAAAGGTGCAGATATTGATCCATCTCTAGTACAGATCTAAACAGAGACATTGTTGTTTGTGTTGGAAATAATAGTACTTCTGAATTTTCATCTTTTGTAATTTCCTCATTGATCATCGATTAATTTTGCAGCTCTATTGGGAAAACACAAAACAAAACCTATGCAATAAAGTAATGAGTAGAGATCAACAAATATGTTTTTTTTTTTCAGTGACCGATGATACAGATTGTTTAGAAAACAAAGCAACTGATGGTCTATAAGGTCTGTCGATATTTTGCTTTTTAAAATTCATTTAGATTCTTTTTATTAGGCAGCAAAACAAAATGTCGGTCTTCGCTGGAGATTTGAGACTAACAGACGTTACGATAAAAGGTGCAAATATGGGTCCATCTCTATTACAGATCTAAACAGAGACTGTCGTTTGTTGCGGAAACAATAGTACTTCTAAAATTTCATCCTTTGTGATTTGGGTCTATTCAAATTGCGATTTCGATTTGAGTGCGATTAATCTTGCAGCTCTATTAGGAAAATAAAACACAAAACCATAAATATGCAGTAAAGTAATGAGAGTAATGGGTTTTTTTCTGTGGTTGATGCCGATATCGATTGTTTAAAGTACCGAGTAACTGATGGCCTATAAAGTCTGTCGATATTTTTCTCATTAAAATGTATTTGGATACTTTTTATTAGGCAGCAAAACAAAATGTAGGCTTTTGTTGGAGATTTACGGCCGACAGACGTTACGCTAAAAGGTGCAAATATGGGTCCATCTCTAGTACAGATCTAAGCAGAGACTTTGTGGCGGAAATAATAGTACTTCTGAATGTTCATTTTTTATGATTTGCTCATTGCGCCCATTCAAATTGCGATTTCGATTCGATTTCGATTAATCTTGCAGCTCTATTGGGAAGACAAAAACACAAAACAATACATTTGCAATAATGTATGAGTACAGACCGACTGAGATGTTTTTGTTTTGTTTTTTTCTGTGGCTGATGCTGATTGTTAAGAATACCGAGCAACAGTTTTTTGTTTTTTATTTAGATTGTTTTTATTAGGGACCAAAACAAAATGTCGGCCTTTGTTGGAGATTTAAGTCTGATAGCCGATACGTTAAAAAGGCTATTTTTAGTGATGAGCTGAACAATTATTCCCAGCTCATGTTGTTTCTGTCCACAATAAACCCGTAACAGATGGCAGAGGAGGGTGTATTTCCATGTCGAGCGACAAGGACGTCTGTACAATGTAACAGAAAGATGCAATCAGTGTAATCAGGCTTTCTCATGGTGTCTCCAGTCAGAGCCGTGATATTATGTAACGCGTCGCCATTTGTGAGACACTTTAGAATTATTTAAACCTAAATGACCTTTAGCTGCAGACGGAGCCACAATGTTCAGGCAGGAGAGCGATTTCCACGTGACAAATTAGTTCGACTTTCAGTACCTGGTTTTTCAATGTCTGAGTCAATGAGCCAATAATTGTACGGCGCAGTATTATCGGCCACGCGGGAGCTCAAGACGCTGCTTCACAACAACAGCAGTCAGGTGTAAACACGTGTTAAGGCCGTGCAATAAATTAAATTAAATTTGATTGTGATTTCAATTTGTGTGTGTATTTATTTAGTTTTTTTAAATATAGAGATTGTAGAACAGCTGGATATATAGTTTATTTTGGATACATTTATGTTTTTTTTATGCCTTATTTCGTGTTCAAAGTATGTTTTATTCATTTTATGTTTTATACATCACAGAACTGCTCTAAGGTACACATTTGTAGAATATATTTATTTTCAATGTGAAAGTTTTGCGTAAATTATCAACAACAAAGTGTATTTTTTGAGAGAGAAATGCTGAATAAATGGTGTAACTAAAAAATAATCGTCTGAATAATCATGATTTCAATATTGACCAAAATAATCGTGATAATGATTTTTTTTTTTTTTTTCATAATTGAGCAGCCCTAACATGTATCCAACCAAAGTGGAGTCTATCATCGTAACAGTGAACCATATGGAAACACATTAAGTCACCGATGCAGGGCTAAAGTTTTGAAAACCAAAGACTAATTGATACTAAAACTAGTATTGAACTCATCATCATTTGAGCAGGTATCGATGCTAAAATGTCACATTCACAGGACAGAAATGGACCTTTCCTGAATAGCTTTAGAATGATCTTGAGCTGTATCAGAAAAAGTCTAAGACCACATAGACGTGTACACACCCATGGACCACTACGGAACCTGTCTGGTGTGGTTTAATGTTGAAAATCACATGCTTTTGTCTACAGAATCTGTCACTGCGGTATCAGAATCGGTATTGAGTATCAAATCGAGTGACAACGCTAGTCGCAGTCAGTAATGTCCATGTAAAGTTAACATCCTCTAAAACACTGTTTCCCAAAGACTGGGTCGTGACCCGCAGGTGAGTCCCAAGAGATTTTTTTGGGGTTGCCTTGTCACGATCGGCATGTTGGTCTGAAATATACAGTTCTGACACATGTGTTTTGTATAATTTTTAATCTTTTTGTGAATTATTTTATTGACTATTTTGTTCCAATATTGCTGGTTCAATTGAATGTTGAAAAGAAAAAGAAATGGGCTACATTTAAGGTCCAAAAAGGCGACTTATGGATCCTTTTATTGCTGGTTCAATGACTGTTTTGATCCTTTAAAACCTGAGTAATACTAATTGTTCAGAGAGACATGATCATTCAGTCAAAAATAAAATGTCCACATTAATGTTCAATAATGGTCAAATCCTCCTTTATTATGTGATTCACGAATAATGTATATTGACTTGGGTCGCGAAGGTTTGTGACTTTAAAAATATGGGTCCTCATAAAAAATGTTTTGGAAACACTGGACTAAAGGACAACTGTACTAACATTTATCGGTGTGAGGCAAAAACTGATAAATACCTGAATCTGATTGGCCGAAGCGTCACAACAGAGGAACAAATCGAACTCTAACTTTAGTTACATCCACTTGAGAAATACACATACATCTTTCTTGCCACAAATGCACAAAGCACTTCCCTAAAGAACTACATAGTCAGCGTTTCTGCTAAAATAGGCTGATTTACGTCCATTGGTTCGTTTGGGCGCTTCACCTTTGGCTCGCTCCCAAACCACAATGCTGCTACGTGATTGGTCCGGTCTCCGAACCATTGTGGTCTGGGCCAAATCGCAACAGCGGGAGCCCAGCCAGATGGATTCTTGAGAGTTTGTGAAGACAGACATTGCCAAGAATTCATCTCGCTGGCCACGTTATTGCGCCACTGCATTTGATATAAAGTACTGTATATAACAAAAGGGAGACTTAATCATTTTTTCCTCTAAAGATTACACAAATATTTTCTTTTTTTATGTGTCATTCTAGCTAGAGCTGCACAATAAATCAAAATCAAATCAAAATCCCAGTCGCAATTTGAACATGGACCAGTGTTTAATCCCTCAATTGTGTTTTTATTCTGCTTAAACCCTGTAGATTAGATCTGTACAAACATGTTCTGAAACGTGACGCTTGTTTCAGTCTTTTAGTCAAATCCTTTCAAATGTGAACAGTACCATATTATTAAAATATAGTAAGTATCTAGTTTCGATCATAAAATGTATGGGCGTGAAGTGGTTCCTTCGAGCTCTGGTTGCAATTGACTTCTACTGAAAAATCTTCGCCCCTCTCTCTAAATGTTACAGTGAGCCTTGACATTTTGGTCTTAAAATGTTCGTATTAACCTGCTCTAAAAGATTCTGGGGGCTTTATTTCACTATTTTATCCATAAATTAAAAATATGAACATTAATAACAGACCAATTCAGTGCCTGTTTTCCAAGGTCGCTCCCGTTATGCCAGACATACACTGTGCGATATTTTTGATCTTTTCACTTAGCCCCAGCTCAAAGTGTACAACCAAATCGCAGGGTTTAAAAGTTCACAGCTCGACTGGTTTTCAAACAGGTTGGATATTCTTGCGACCTACGATTGCCGATCGGGAGCTGGTCGTGAGGTATTAATCGATTCTCGTTACCCCGTGTATACTACTAGTCTGATTCATCAGCTGATTTCACTTCGTGGAAACTGTCTGACCTCGCAGCATTAGGATTCGTTCACTCAATGGTGGGTGGGTACTTTTTTTATTTATTCAAATCACTGCCCTTTGGTCATGATGTATATAATGCGCCAAATCCCGTATGAAGAAGGGCAATAATGTCTTTCCCCTTGATAAAATTCACTAAACATTCTCTTTGTTCCGTCTTTAAATCCTCGATCTCGGGAATCGTTGCCAACACAGAATGTCTGTCTTCGTCTACATTTGTTTACTTTGTTTACTGTTGTGCTGTACCAAAACAGGGATCCAGACGGGCGCTTGAGTTTGATATCATGGCCTCACAGCTCTTCGCTGATTGGCCGGCACGCAATCTACAACTTCCGAGGTTCTTGCAAAACGTCTAGTGTATTCCGATTCCTGACCTAGTTGCTGGAGAGAAATGAAATTGAGCAGAGGCACTAGGTTGCGCCAGTCTGACTAGTATACTACACGAAGCACAACACATAGTTAAGCCAAAACTCAGCCCGATCCCCAAAAACAGTCCCACAAGTGAAAAATTGTCTCAAAAAAGGGCCAAAAATCGCAGTGTATGCCCGGCTTTAGTGCCAGCAACAGGTTTGATTGACAGCATTGTTAAGCGCCTGCCCCCTGTACCTTCAGCACCCTTGCTCCTGATTGTCTTTTTGGTTTTGCGCTCGGATTTCTAAATATGGCACAGGTTGCAAATCAGCCTCTATAACTGCTAGCCTCCCTGATCTTCGTTTGGCTGCAACTGAACGCTATGGACGGCGTCAAACTCCGTCAGTCCACTTCTATTACAGAAGTTCTTCTGTTTTAGATTAGTTCTAGTATCGATTGGCATCTGATTTTCGATACCGTTGACAACCCAATCCATGTTCCTAAACGACTCCCGCTCTGCTCCATTCTTAAATCCGCGG
Organism: Boleophthalmus pectinirostris; assembly: GCF_026225935.1. Taxonomy (NCBI): domain Eukaryota; kingdom Metazoa; phylum Chordata; class Actinopteri; order Gobiiformes; family Gobiidae; genus Boleophthalmus; species Boleophthalmus pectinirostris. Next base: position 31,825,684 of record NW_026571473.1, read on the forward strand.
AACAGTTTTTACCCTGGCAGATACTTATTTAGCACATCCCCAACGATGTTACTTGAGCTACATCTTTCATAAGAGCCATTTTTGTTTCACAGCCAGTGCTCGTGGTGACTCATCGAAACAGAGTGTTCTTATGTGATAGCAGACAGACTGGGGAATTAAGACTTTTAGAAGAGCCAGCAGCAGCAGCAACAGCGGTAATGTGTGGATAAGACAGTATCAAAAGCCCTACTGAACGCCACATTATAAAAATAGCAGCCAGGCAATTCACGAGGTATGTTGACTTGATTTTGGTCTCATGTTAGTGAGGTTGTGTCTTTCGCAACAAATGCAAGAACCGTTTTTTTTCGATCACTACAGAGAAATACTACGATAAACAACAAAACTGAAACTATAAATAAACAACTGCCAGTGACTCAAAGCAAGATAATCCAAGTAAACCAATATTTTAAGGCCCTGTATTACGCAAAATTGACTCTTGTGAGATTTAAGCCATGTTTTACAGTTGCTTCCTCATCCAAATCATACTGTACCTGGAGTCGTGTTTTGTTTCATTCACACGTTTCTTTATTACACCTTTGTCTGCATCTCCAGAGCTCAAAATACTCTGTTCTGCCTTGTGATATCATGTAGTGAAAGGTTTCAGCTCCTTTTACCTTTAGTTCAGAGCTTGAATACAGCTTTGGAAAGGAAAAATGCAATAATACATCAATGTACACAAACGTTTCCGAATTAGCCATTGGAATTACAACCTTATTTCCGTATTTCAAATAACAGCATGCAAGGTCAGTAGAGCTAAAAATCACCAATATATTTGATCCCTACTACAAATTAAGAGAAAAATGAGATAAGATTAATGATTGTAGTAGGTGGCTAGGGCTGGGTATCATTAATAAGTCACCAATATGATACATACCTCGATACGTAGGCCACGATACGATGCATATCTCGATACAGTTCACTTTCAATTCAATACGATATATTTCAAATCGATTCAATGCGGTTCAATAAAAAAACTAGAAAAGCACTCAGAGAGCGCAGACCTCCGCCAAGGACTACCCCCATTTTTTATATAAATTGCGATAAAATCAGTCTTCTGGATCAGATCCGGATCAGCCTTTGGAATATGAAAGAGGATCCCATTGTCCATCCCTGAGTCAAATTTCATGGGGTTTGGTCAATAATTACCCGAGATATTGAGAAACAAATTTTTTGGCCCCATTTACCACAATGTTAACTAAAATTTCAAAGTGATCCAGAATCCAGGATTTCTTCCGGATCACCCCCAAAATGAAATCAGTTCTTCCTTTTCACATTTCCAACAAATCCTGAAAATTTTATCAAAATCGGTCCATAACTTTTTGAGTTATGTTGCTAACAGACAAACAAACAAACAGACAAATGCCGGGAAAAAACATAACCTCCTTGGCGGAGGTAAAAAAAAATGGCTAAATTCTTCTGAAGTACTTCCTGCTTCTGAAGCGTGCGGACGCTATCGTTGCTGGCTCCGGCCGTTTCCTTCTTTACTTTGCTTTTTAATCAATCAATTTACCTCCTCCAACACCGGATAATGTGTCTATTTTTGATATCCTTTCAAGTAAATCAATACTTCTAAACCATTTTTAAATTTTTTAACAAATCATCTGATGAGCCGGCAACATGTTGGGGGGAAGAAACCAAGGGAATTCTATCTGTGAGCGCTTTCGGAACTCTGAACAAGAAATTAATGAGCTACAAGCACGGATATTTGCTTTAGAAACTGAACAAGGACTTCATCAGACGCTACCAGTGACTTCCAGTGGTGAGCAGCCCGCAGTTACTTCCAGAGAAGAGGGTGAAAATTCTTTCAACTTAAACCTGAAAGATTCTGTGTCTTTTCCAAAACTTGGTACAGACGAAAATGCTAATCCAGTGTAGCGAGTGATAAAAGACAATGCTGATATGTGCAGTGTTGGGGAGTAACAGATTACATGTACTGGAGTTACGTAATCAGAGTACAAATTATGAGTAACTGTATTCAGTTACAGTTACTGTTTCAATGAGTGGTAATTGGATTACAGTTACTTTGTTGAAATAAATTATTTTTATTTTTGTTTTTATTTTATTATTTTTTTATTTATTGATTGATTTTTATTTATTTTTTTTATTTTTTCTGTAATTCCACTCATTGCTGGAAACTAAACCAGGACTAAAACCAGGTCTAAACCAGGACTAAAACCACATCTAAACCAGGTCTAAACTAGATCTAAACCAGGTCTAAATTAGATCTAAACCAGGACTAAAACCAGGTCTAAACCAGGACTAAAACCACATCTAAACCAGGTCTAAACTAGATCTAAACCAGGTCTAAATTAGATCTAAACCAGGACTAAAACCAGGTCTAAACCAGGACTAAAACCAGATCTAAACCAGGTCTAAACTAGATCTAAACCAGGTCTAAATTAGATCTAAACCAGGACTAAAACCAGGTCTAAACTAGATCTAAACCAGGTCTAAACCAGGACTAAACCAGGACTAAAACAGGATTTAACAGGACTAAACCCTGCTGCGCGGATGTGTCTCCTCCTCTTCTATCAATAATATTTTTAATACGGTTAAGTATCCTTGTCTTTGCTTCTCTACAGCAAATCAAGTAATCCAAAGTATTCAGATTACGTTACTCACTTTAAGTAATTTAAATGGATTATGTTACAAACTACATTTTGAGGTATGTAATCTGTAATCTGTAGGGGAATACATTTAAAAAGTAACTTTCCCAACACTGAATATGTGATACTAAAAATCTTTGTAAAACACTTCTTGTGCAAAGTTAATATGAATCAATCAATCAAACGTTATTTATAGAGCTCTTTTCACACACAAACAAATGGAACACAAACATTTTACTCATCAGAACAGTGAAAATGTCAAACGTGTCGCATAAAAGAGTTTTCCTCCACTAACAAGCACCAAAACTGTAGCATTGTAAATAAACAATTTTGTAAAAAAATCCTCAAACAATAGCAGCAAATAGCCATAAGTTATGTAACGACAAACATGATACCATGATATTTTGCAGCTGTCGTCATCAACATTTCCTGGGGATGTGATGCTAACTTGTAGACACTGCCATGTCTGAAGCTCTGTTACTCAAGTTAAAATTAAACCCGGATCAAAGTCTAACACAATCTGACCATAAACAAGTGACTTACAAGGAACTACAACAGCTGAGATGATTTATGCTGTTCGCTCTCGTATAACATTACAGTCACAGGCTAGCCAGCAGATTTAGTTATTCTCACCTTTTCTTGTTGAAAATTAAACTACTAAACATCACAAAGAACTTCTAATTGCTAGGGCTGGGTATCATTAAGAAGTTGCCGATACGATACATAGGCCATACGATGCATATCTCGATACAGTGCACTTTCGGTTCAATACGATATATTCCAAATCGATTCGATACGGTTCAATAAAAAACAAAAGCTAAATCATGGCTCTGATATTGAAAGTGTTTGTTAAACCACTTCTTGTGCAAAGTTCATCTGAAAAATGCCCATTTTAATCATCGAAACAGTGAAAATGCCAAATGTGTTGCATAAAAAAAGATTCCTTCCTCTGAACAAGCAACAAAACTGTAGTGCTGTAACAAAATAATTAAGTGAAAATATACCCCATAGTACTCTTGGTGATTAGGGATGGGCATGATTAATCGATTAATCGATAATTGATCATTAAGAATTTCATCGATTACGTTCATTTTAATCGACAAACCGAATGTAGGTTGCTGTGCGTAGCGTGACCAAACAGGGTTCGTACATGTGTCTCTCTGCACTCAGAAGGAGCGAGACACAAACAGTCGGTCAGTCTGCAGCGTACCGAAGAACAAATGTGTATTTAACGATGATTTGTACAAGAAATTCCACGCTTTCTGTTGCGTTCGGGACAAGTGTGAGGCCTTGTGCACAGTGTACAAAGCAGCATATGTTTCGATGTCCAGTGGGAAAAAGTTTTACCAGGTGAGAGTCGCGCAATGTCGATGACGAGTCCCCACCTCCCTCCCCCCGTACGGTGTCCTGGTTTTGACAAACGCAAATATGGTCACACTAACCTGTATTCCACTGAATCATGTCTTTTAATCCGACAGAAATTGACCGCATCAGCGACACAAGAGCTGTAGTTTTATCTTCGCTGAGTTTATGCAAATTAGCGATGCGGTTTTAAGTTTTGTTTCTGTGAGAGTTGCGCAAAACTGAATTAAACACATTATAATGTCAAACGGGCTGATGTGGCTCTAGAGTCGTTACGGTTTATATGTCGTAAAGTTGAATTTATTTATGCAGATTAGTAGTGCAGATAGTAATAATATGATCATTTTAATATAAAAACGTTAATGATTAATCGATAATCGATCATTAATTCTTCCGACGATCGATTAAGAAAATTTCATCGAATGCCCATCCCTATTGGTGATATATCGATACAGCAGCCCACGATATCGATACTGTATCATCACATTAAACGATACAATATAACGATATATCAATATTTTTGCACAGCCCTACTAATTGCATCAACATGGAACAATATGGCTGTGGCACGTAGCAACTCTACAATAAAAGTAGACCTCACTAATATAATTGATACCGCACCATGAGATAAGACAATTAATAATTAATAATACATAATACAAACATGTACTTAAATTATTAATGGAAAATAGATGAACACATAAAAAACTAGTCTGCATTGGTCTAATTATTTCATTCTTTCCAAACACATTCGGAGGACAGAGCGCAGATTTGCCATCACGGTAATGCAAATAACAACTAGCATGCTAACAGCGACAGCATTATTTCCTGGTTCAAGGACGAGTAAAAAACACTATAATCATTTGCAGATGGGACACAATGGCCTCATTTTAGAACTGCTTTTACAATACAGCTGTAAAGAGGTGAAACCATAGACCGTAATTATATATACTGTATTTTTCAGATTAAAAGGCACACCGGATTATAAGGCGCATTAAGAGAAACAAACGGACGACACTTGAGACCGATCCCTTAACCCAGGCGTCCACGATCCATTGTCAGATCGTTGCCTCACTGTCTTGGTGAATGTGTATTATGAATGTGAATGTGGGTGGATAATTCAAGTTGTTTGTTTTTTTATTTCCTATGAGGAGGACTCAAATATACATTGAGTAATAATGTGTTTAATGCAGCTTTGCACACATTTGTTTACGTTTTACAGAAACAAAACTTAAAACCACACGGGTAATTTGCATAAACTATAAGCATTGAAAAAACAGCTCTCTCCTTGTGGTCAGTTTCTGTCGCCTAAAGAACACGACTTAATGCATTGTGTGTGTTCTTTCTGTGACAAAGGCAACACGGCGATGGCATCAGTGTGCAGAGTTGACGCAGAACTATACTTCGCCCTTTACTCCGCGAGGCTCCTGACTACAGTAGCCATAAATGCTCCAACAATCCATCAAGCGGTGGGGCTTCGTAGCTTACCAAAGTCGTACTGAAACATTTTGACAGATTTTTGAGCGCCGTGTACCACAAAAAAAAAATCGGTTCAAGGTCAGTAAACACAACCAGAATTTATACATAAGGAGCACTGGATTATAAGGCGCACTGTCGATTTTTGAGAAAATTAAAGGATTTTAAGTGCGCCTTATAGTCTGAAAAATACGGTAACTGGACATAGCTAACCCACTGGCCGCCACATTCCAGATAGGAAGTGTTCATGGGGACGGTTTTGGCTTCATCGACTCTGGCTCCAATTTCCTTTTGATTACATTGAAAATCTATCACCCCTCACTCTGTTTTCTCACTGCTGCAATGAACCTCGTCATTTAGGTCTTAAAATGTTCGTATTAACCCGCTCTATGTGATCCTGGTGTTTTTATTTTGCTATTTTATGAATCGATGCCTGTTTCTAATATGGACCTGCTTCCAAATTTGCACCTAGCGTCATGAGATTCATTTGACTGGAGCCGAAACCGTCACACTCTCTTAGTCTTAGTTTAAACAGTCTATGGGCAAAGCTAATTTTATTTTTACTACATGAAACAAAACCTGGTACGGTCCTTTTCATTTCATTTGTGCTTTTCTACATTGAACCAAGCAAATACTACAATGCGACGTTGGCTGGTGATGATTAGCTGCAGCACTGATGGATGGCGAAGGGAGGGCAGTCGTCTCTAATGGGATAATATGAAATCAATGAGACTGAGTTACTTCCATCTGCCTTTGGACATGAGCTCTGTGCATAATGCATTAACCCCTCAGGCTCCACGCTACAGGTTTGGACCTAATAACTTTATCAATAAGAGGCGGTGAGGCGTTTACTGTCAACATCCATTCTGATCTGCATCCATCATCGCGTGTTTTATAATGGGGCAGTCTGTGGGAAAGTACTGCAGCTTTCAAAGGGCAATCTGTGTAATCACATCACTATTAGGTCCTAACGATACACATAGATACACACAGATACACATAGATACGGCAGTGTAATTCTGTGAGATGGTGCGTCAAAGTAAAACACAAACATGGAGACATTTCGCAAGGGACTTGGTTTGACTCAATTTGGTTTTGCTATATCATGTTAACAACGCTAATTAACTAATACTATTTGCCGTAACTCAGCAACTGAATACATTTTTGGTGTACTAATTCAATATGAATAAGAAGAACTCTGCAAATTTTATATTATGTCTTGCCAAGTTTTATATCCCCAAATGTAAAACTCAGAAGTGTCCCCCTAACTTTACTTATTTTAAAAACAAACTTAAATTATGCAAAAAATCTCTGAAATATATTAATGGAACTAAAGCTCAAAAAGTGTACTCCCACATGTGTGAAATTCCCTTGGACTCCATGGACTCAGGCTGAATGAACTCTATTTCCCCTCATTAATTTTTTTGTATTATTATGCAAATAAGCTTTTATGTTTTTTTTCTATTATTATTATAATCTTTGTTATTATATGATATGATGTTTTTATGATTCCTGATCCAGACATGTAACTGCTGATGACACACAGCCATGTTTGTTGTATCATGTTTGCGTACCCAGTTGTGTGTAATAATTTAAAAAACTGACAAAACACGAAGTCAATACAAAGAGAGAGGATACCACACTTCCTCTTACCAAAATCAGTCAATTTAAATAAGAAAAGAAAAGAAAAAAGCAACTGAATTATAGCAAAACTAAATCTAACTAAATAGATTTAAAGTGACATGGCACGTGCATTTTCTGGAAATAGAAAATTTAGACTATAGTTCAACACATTTTTGCATACACACTGATAATTTAATGTCATACAGTGATAGATAATTCTTATACATATTATTTCCATGGAAATAAGCAGGAGAAGGCCCTCATCCAGGCCGAATAAGAGTCATTTTTATGGAGATGCAAGCCCGCGCATAGTAAAGATGGGCCAATAAACAATATTATAGTTTACTGTGATAAAAAAGGGTACACAATCGTTGGTGGGACATTTTATATAATCGTGAAAAATGGCAACAAAGACTATCCACATTATGTCATCAGAATGGGCAGAAGAAAGCTACTTATCCAATCTAGATCATTGTTTTCACTTATAACACTTACGAGTGCAATTCTATAACAGTTGTTTACATAAGAAAACTATTGAAATATTAAAATTATATTTATTCACACCCATAACATTTTGAAAGTGTCAGCAATACAGGTGGGACGAGACACAATTCTGAAAAAAATAACATACACCACGAGATTGAGTCCAGAAGAAGGAGACAAGAAGAGGTTTTGACTTAATTTGTAATAAATAAGCAGTGCAATCCATTTCACAATTTTGGCTTCACCATTTTGTTATTTATTTTACGTAATACTTTAGCGGTCATTGTAGTACTGCTTTTTGGAACTACAACTTCTCAAACTGTATAACTCACCAGCTCTTTTTGTCAAAGGTAAATTCTTGTGGCAATTTTGTCTTACAAGGTCTTATCCCTTGTCCAATCATCAACTTGAATAATTATCGAGATAAAACAGTTAATCACAATTATTTTGACAATGATCAATATCGTCCCATGTCTAGTGCATAGTAAGGACACACCCAAAATGAAAAACAGATGAGATACAATTTACACAGATGGGATTTAGGCATTATTTAGCACGAGATCTCGTCCCATCTCCATGCACCACATAAATCAGATACAACTGACAATTTCACGCTGAGAGCAAGCTTGATCAAGACCTTCAGCTTCAGCTCATAGCCAAGATATTCGAGATGAATTTTAGATGCATTCTTCTGTCTCTGCTGACCTGGAAATTAGTTCACCATCGACACACTGGCAAATTTTTCAAAGGGCATTTAAATGGATTGGTATTTGGTCATTACTACTACAAATGTGACTAACAACACTGACATGCAGGGCTGTACAAACTGGGAATAATGTCTAACTGTGTTTTTTGGGATTAAATGTGTGATTTTGCTGTTTTAACAAAAGGATTCTGTTCAAAGTTCATATTTTTAGATACGTTCAGAAGAATTCGCAACAAAAATGGCAGAAATATGAAGTGACAAATACAAGAATCACATTTCAGAACATATTTGTAGAGATCTAAACTACAGGGTTAGATGTTTTATGCAAAATAAGACGGGAGATTTTGTAATGGTAATGAAAATGTCCATACTCTGCTACACTCTGAGCCGTGTTATAATGTGGCATCTTCACCAAAAACAGACCTGGAGTTGTGTTTTGTTTCTCCGGGCATATTTTTAATGAGGTAACAACATTATAACATGGCTTAACGCCCATAAAAGTCCATTTTGTGTGACATAGGGCCTTTGAAAAACTAATTGTGTCTATTTAAATTGCGGTTTCCAATGAATTGCAATGAATCTTGCAGGCCTGCAGACAGACTCCATTCTAGGAAAACATCTATTTTAGTTTGAGATCAAAACTGGAAATAATGCTTCTTCCTCCACCACAATAATAAATGCTCCCTGAGTGAATAAACCAAAGTGGGTCATGGTGATTGTGTTACATAACGGACCGCTGTGTGCTATTAGAGGAACATACATCACGATATATAAATAAATACTATATAAGGAGGCGCCAGTGTTACCTATGGATGTAACAAAAACGCAAATTTCGTCATATCGTATCGTCAAAAGTCTCACAATAATATCGAGAGCTGTGACAATATATCAAATTACAAGTTGCTTTGCATAAACGCATTGTTTTGGAGAAGCAACAGCTAATAAACAAAGAGAACTACATATCCCATGGTACATTTCAGTGCAAACGACATGAAGACATGTTTTTTTACTTTAATTCTGACCGTAACGATTAGGGTGTGAGAAGAAAAAATCAATTCAGTGACATATCACGATACTTCACTGTGCGATTCTCATGTCGATTCAAAATGTTTTCAAATTGATTTTTTTATTTAAGTCATGTTGCATTTACTGTTCTCATGACAAAATCTATTCAAAATTTCATCCAGTTTTGTTCTCATGAATGTGTACTCAACCATAGTATCATACATAATTACTGATAAATCACAAAATACTGCCCTTTGTTTTAGCATACATTATAGTGATATATTAAATCGTGACAGGCATATCGTGATAAGTATACACACCCTAGTAACGATTTGCACGAAAGTCTTGTCATTGTATTAAAAGCAAAAAGTATCCTCCCCACAATTCCATTAGCTTCTCCAAAGTATCTCAATCAATATCGTATCATGATGTGCATATCGTGATAATATCGTACCGTGAGATTGCGATATCGTTACATCCCAACTGCTACCTATACATTTCTCTATCATAATTTGCTTTAATAATAATTTTGTTAGAAGCTTTTTGTTATTGTGGTTGGTTGCACATCGCGGTTCAAAATGTGAACAGATGGCAGTATATTTCTAGAAAGCTCCAAAAGTGACCACAGCTGAAAAGTGAACCAATACAATAAGATGTTTCGGATAAGTGCTGCAAGAATCATTTAAAAATTTCAAATCGCAAAAACTGCAATTTTTTTTAAAGGTCTGTTGCACAACTTTTCTGCCGGAGGTGGAGATATTATTGTCCATGGTGTAGATTAAACCTATCCATCTCAAGACAGATGACTAGAGTCTACATTACAGGTCAGATCTGTGGAGAAATATTTTTGAACAACAGAAACACACGAAATGAATAAATACTAGATGGATGTGTTTCATGTCATAACGTGGGACATTCCAGGCAAAGCAATAACATCTTCATGGACACAAGCAAGTGACGCACTCTCCGCCCAAAAAGTTGCGCAATGAACCTTTAAGTTCCGTCATTTCCTGCACAAAGAACAAAATATCCTGTCATATTCTGCACGAAACAAAGCAAACACTGCTAACTATACGCACATGTTCTGAAAACGTGACTCTTGTATTAGTCTGTCAGTTCGCCTTTCGGTCTTTTTGTCATTTATTCTTCTAGATGCTTTTAAAATGTGAACTTTGGACAGAATCCGATTATCATGACATAAATTGCAAAGGTAATCACAATTCTTGTCCACGTTCATTCTCGTTCTGAACTTGATCCGAACACATGCAGCCACTGTGTCCTTGGGCAAGACATTTTGGTAACCCTGAGGTAACTGCGGCTACAGAACTGGCAAACTACTATGACTGATGAGGAGGGAGATAATAGAAACTAGCCAACTTATTAACCAAACCAAAATGGGCCCGTTTAGCAAATATTTGTCTAATGCTATTGTTCGAAAAGGTCTCCGCAGTCTCAGTGGCTCCGGTTACATGTGCGCTCGAAATCGGATTATCAGATTTTTTGGAGCTAAAAGATTACTAAAATGACATGAAAACAGCAACATAATCCGGTTTCTTTCTGATCACGGTCCCTCTGATCACTCGCTTCAGATTTTGCAGTTTGCACGTCATTTAAATAATCTTCCTTAAAATCTGATTAGAATCATCTTCAACAAAGACAATGCACACAATTTTGAGGATAAATTCTGATTTTTTTCCACCAAGGAATTTAAATATTTATTAATGAGAACTATTTGTTAAAGACGCACTGTGTAGCTTTTTGGTTGAGGGTCCGTCACACCTTCTTGTTTCTATGGAGATGACACTGATCTGCCTGGAATGTTCCACAGTATGACATTAAACAGCTCTAACTTACATTTATTCAACTACAGGTGGGTTTATAGCTCGAAAATACCAAGAAAAACAACATTCTGACTGTGAGCAGGGTCGCCTCTCCACAGATCTGACCCGTAACCTTGCCAAGTTTGGTCTCCATGAAGATAGAAAGGTTTGATGTCATTAGGAGTGCAAAAATACTGAAAATCAATATATTGTATTGTTTAATTTGATGGTACAGTATCAATATATCTTCAAGAGTGTAATTCATCAAGTATTTTTAAGTATATTTTAAAAAAATTATTTTGTGTGATTATTTTTGTGAGCTAAACTAAACTAAACTAAACTTTGAACAAACTTTGTTAACTTAGTACCACAGTCATGATTTAACCTTTGTTTTTCATTGAACCGTATCGAATCGTACTGAATCAAAAGTGCACTGTATCAAAAAGCGTATCGTCTCGTGGCCTATGTATCGAGGTATCGTATCGACAACTTCTTAATGAAACCCAGCCCTAGATGTCATATTGTGAAACATTCCAAAGCAAAAACATCTCCCTGGAGAGAAGTATTTAATAGATCCTCCACTAGAAAAGTTACACAATGCTTAACTTACTTAAAATGAGTCACCTTAACCTTAAAATGGCTAAAGTTTGACTCACTCCTTTGTCAAAATATCAATTCACATTAAAATCTCTTTATTTTTTGCTCCAGAGAAGTTGTCTCACAGATGTTTCAGTCCTTATATTATATTTCTGCTTTTCCAGTGATAAAAGGCACCTGTATTTCATCATTATTTGGGCACAGTAGAGCTCATATCCGTGTGACTTGCGTGTTCTGACTGAAATCACATCACAAACAACAAACTCTGAAAACTAAAATCAAAACTCAAAATATTTTTAAAGTGCTCTCTCCAGCAGATGGCGCCCTATGCCCAGAGCCGTCCTTGGTGACTGTTGTTCTTAGTGAATAAAAAATATCAAGGACTGAGTCTTACAGTGCACTCTTACAAACAAGCTTGAAGGTCCCATATTACGGTATTTTATAATCTGTTATAATGTTGTTTACTCATCAAAAACATGCCTGGAGTTGTTTTGTTTCATTCACACTTGTTTAAACACACAAACTCTGTATAAACTCCATCCATCTTCACTAGAATCATTTGGATAATTTCAGCCCTGGGATCTCTACTTAACTAAAGGTAAAAAAGGAGTTGTTGACTTGCAAACTACCACCACATGACATCACAAGGTGGTACAGAGCATTTTGAGCTTTGGAGATGTAAATAGACAAATAATAAAGGATTACTCAAATGTGTAAATGAAACAAAACACAAGTCTGGGTATGTTTTTGATGAGGTAACAACATTATAACATGGCTTAAATCTCAGAAGAATCCATTTTGCGTAATTTAGGACTTTTAACAAATTTCTGATGTTACTGAATATTCCTATTGAAAGAATCCCAAAAATGTTCACCACACAGCCATATAACAATCATCTATTTCCACTTTTAATCATAAGTCGGTTCAAAAAAAAAATCCATGTATCATTGGTTCATTCATTTTTCCAATAAGAACATGAAAAAACATCTATTTTCTTCATTATTTGTCTCCAAAACCAAAATGAAAAAACGGATAAAGATTCCTTTTTTCAGTTTTTGATTTTGTTTTTAAATGAATAATCGAAAAAAAGAATAACGGCCGTTTCACGTTTCTGGAACTTAAACTGTGATGCCGAACTTTTGCGCCGCATATGGACTGAACCAGGACTGAACCAGGACTATATCAGGTCTAAATCAGGACTAAACCAGTACTGAGTGTTGGGACAGGCCCGGAGCTGCACCCACATAGACGGGTGTCGGGTGATCAGGACTGAGACCAGTACCAGACCGGGATGAGACCAGGACTAAGACTGGGACCAGACCAGGACCAGATTAGGACTGGTTCAGTCCGTATGGAATGGAAAAAAATGGATAACGGCTGAGTTTTTCGCTGCATATGGACTGAACCAGGACTAAAACAGGACTAAACCGGTTTCAGTCCAAGTCTGGTCCTGGTCTGGTCCCGGTTTTAGTCCTGTTTTAGTCCCGGTTCAGTTATCAATTTTTTTCCATTATTCATTTAAACATAAAATCGAAATCTGAAAGAAAAAAAAAACAAACAAGTTATTCATTTTTTCAATTTGGGTTTGGAGACAAATAATGAAGAAAATTTCGTTTCGTTTTCTTATTTTTCGTTTTATTTTGAAAAACGATACCGACACTGGAACCGATATATCACCCATCTCTAATATGTTTTCTCCAGTGCCCTGACGATCACAGAAGGATGGAGAAAAATGGGTTCTGGGGTTTCTGGGAGACTGGTCCTTCTAGAGCACAGATCAGTGAGTCTGGTTCTCTCAGGTTGGCGATGAGAAGCAGGCACAGGACCAGCCGCTGACTCCATCTCTGCACATTCAGCCTGGAGCTCACAGTCTAATTATCACTATGACAGGAGCTGCGCGCTGCCAAGTACAAGGTGAGACCACAACATAACAGCATTTAAGACGAGAAAGACTACGGGTGGTTCATATATTCGCAAAAATGTATGTCTCTACTTGGATGATCACGATAAACAGGTGGTATTTTTGTAATCCATCAGAAATCCGCTGAAATGGATCTTAAAATGTTGACGTATTGTAAATAATCTTAGATAAGGGCGGATAATGTAAAAATATAATATTTTTTAACAATTCCTCTGATGATTTTCAATGGAGGTGTAAGAAAAAAAAGTCGATTCAGTGATTCAATTTGCATCCAAAACCATTTTTAGCATCATATATTCATGTTTTTGTGATAAAATGTGCTGTTCTCATAATTTAAAAACAAAAAATTATTTGTTCTCATGACAGTGTACTTGTTATCTAGTTTTAGTAGGGATGTAACAATAACCGAAATATCGTGATATCGTATCGTCAAAGTTCTCACAATAATACCGTGGACCCTCAAATTGAATTACAAGTCCCTTTGGTTAAATTAAGAGTTATGGTGCAGCAATAGCTAAAAAAAAAAAGACAGAGGGAACTACATAGACCATGATCGTTTGCTCCATGTCAGTGCAGACTTCAAGAAGAAATAACAGTTCTAAGCACTTTTAAGTCTTAGTTCTTTGGATTAAGTCTTGTCAAAAAGTAGCATATTAACAGTTTTCTTCGTTCCACAAAAAAAATTGCAATAAATATCGTACCATGAGATGAATATCATGAAAATATTGTACCAAGAGATTTGGATATTGTTGCATCCCTGATCGTGCGCCTCCCCGCCATATCGTGAGCTTTCCCACAATATCGCAATAAATATCGTACCGTGAGGTTCATACCATGACGATATTGTATCATGAGGCTTGGATATCGTTACACCCATAAGTTCTAGTACTAGTTCTGAGCTCGTATAAAGACGTGATGCCAAGATAAAGAAAGTACTTTTATTTTGCATATGAAAATTTCATTCCACTGCATCAGGAAAAAATTGAGTTTTTTTTTTTTTTTTTTAATCTTCATCGTGATATCATGATCAGAAATTTAATAGTTAATAATATTTAGAATCGTAACAACTAGGGATGTAACGATATTCAAATCTCTCGATACGGTATTTTCACGATATACATTCCACGGTACGATATTTTGTAGACACTAACAAAATCACTAACAAAAACAACTTTTTCCTTTTAAAATGCCTTGACAAGACTTTTGTTCAATCATAAACCAAAGAATTAAGATTTAAATGTGCTTAAAAATGATGATGATGATTATTATTTGTATTACTTTTCATGTAGTCTGCACTGTAATGGAACAAAGAATCATGGTATATGTAGTTCACTCAATTTTTTTTAGCCATTGCTGCACCAAAACAGTGAATTTAAGCAAAGAGACTTGTAATTTGATATATTGTGTTGGCCCACGGTATTATTGTAAGACTTTTTACGATACGATATTATGTAAGTGCAAAATGTGTATCAAACAATCAAAACATCTCTTTTTGTTTCTTCATTCAGAAAAAAAAATCAAAAAAATCAAACATGTAAAACCAGTCTGAGTAGTAGTATTGTCCGACCCCTCCCCCCACGCCGCCGCTGCAGTAGTAAATTCCTCTTTTGGGCGTTCAAGGTCAAAGAGTTCATTTCCTGTACACAACACAACCACTCCGTGTACCGTCTTTAATGTGTGTACAGCTGCGTACTCAGCAATTGAGCTTTAGAAGATTATTAAAAGGTGCATTGCGCAACTTTTCTGGTGGGGGTAGAGATATTATTGCTTTGCCTTGAGTGTTCCCTGGTATGACTTTTACGCATTCATTCATAACGAATGTTTCTGTTGCTCAAAAGTACAACGATTTTCTCTGTAAAATGGGCGACTCTCCACAGATCTGACCTGTAATGTAGCCTATAGTCGTCTCCCTTGAGATAGATAGGATCCTCCACCAGAAAAGTTACACAATGCACCTTCAGATATGTTTTTTTTTTTTTTTTATACTGGCTACTGCTGATAACAATGTTTTACAATCCAGAGCGGTCAATAAGATACGCAGATATCTTAAATCCAATATCAGCTCTATCTCTGGAGACAATCTTTCATAATGGACTCTCTATAGATCCGTTTATTAGGCCTGTCACGATAATTACTGTATCGACTCAGCGTTCAATATATGAAAGATGGAGCAGCACTTTTGAGGGTCATTTTCTATTATGGGTGCTTTTTCTTGGTACTAGCAGGGGATTTTTTGGTGTTTTCTGTGGTATGATGAGATTTGAGCTGTACAACCATGATACACTGAGGAAAAACTCATCTAAAGTACTCAGAAATTATAACTGTATTTCTTGGACTACGGAATACGTTTTTTTTCATGGTTTGGGTGGTCCTGTGACTTATGCTCCAGTGCGACTTATATATTAATACTCCTGCTACTCCTGTTACTCCTGTACCACTGTCACTTGGCTCTCCTGTGCATGTCTCCTGCAGAAAGAGCCGCTGTCCTGCTGCAAGTAGTGAAATATGCAGCTAAAAACAGTAATCGAACAGCAGAAAGAAAGTTTGGAGTGAGAAATTTGTGACAACTTTCCTGTCATTTGATGGATCGACAAAGCCTGGACTTCAGCAACAACCGAAACCGTCCTGTCGGGATTCAGAAAGGCCTGAATAATTCTAACTGGAACTGATGCCGAGTCTGACGACAGCTACACAGGAGAGGAAGCGGCGCTCTGTTTACCTCCGGAGGTCGCGGAGTTGCTCAGACGTGACACCGAGGATGAAGAATTCAATACATTTAGTGATTTTGGAGTGAGATGGAGTTTGGTAAACTTGTTCTGTTCTGTTTATGCTATAGTTATCTGAAGAACTGTTCAGCCTGTTGTTCTCTGTTCTGTTATTACCAGAACTTGCCTTTCAAGGTGAAATGTCAGTACCTGGTCTCTTATTGTCCCATGTGACTTATATATGTTTTTTTCTTCTTCATTACGCAATTTTTGGCTGGTACGACTTTTACTCCAGAGTGACTTATAGTCCAAAAAAGAAAATAACATTTTTACTATCAGAAAAATGTGTTTATTAATTTTGAATAGGATTCTTCCTTGTTTTAAGTCCCCAGTATGTTTTAGAACTGTCTACTTCCTTCAGTTTCAGCATATTTTTCTACCTTTCTTCGCAAACTGCTTCTTGGCTGGTGCAAAACTACAATTTATATTTACACCAAGTATTATCCCACCAAATAAAGTGGAAATGAGAGAATCATCACACCCTGTCACACGCACTTTAAGCTGGAAGTCTTCCCCGTCATGAGGAGATCGTGGCCAGGAGCAGTGCTGGTATCCCGTGGTTACATTAGCACATAAAACACCCAGCGCTCACGTGGACGAGATGATGTTTACGAGTTTTCAATCCACAGCAGAGCTTTTTACATAAACTGCAAATCGAATCACTGTCTCTATGGACGGACCAGATGCACTGTTTCAAGGAGGGTTATCAAAAGTAAGAGTTTGAGCAGGTATCCATACTAAAAACAGACACAAGGACAGAAATGAACCTTTTCTGAACAGCTTTAGAATGATCTTGAGCTGTATCAGAACACATATAAGAGCACATAGACCAGTTTACGAACATAGACCACTGAGGGATTATCACTTCTATTGTCTTAAGAAAGATGGTTTTGTTATTATCAGAGTATAAAGGTGCACTGTGTAACTTTTCTCGTGGAGAGTCCGTCAAATGCTTTTCTCCGCTGAGATGTTATTGCTTTGTCTGGAATGGTTCACAGTGACATTACACCTTTCTATCTTCATGGAAACCAAACCAGGCCAAGCTACAGGTCAGATCTGTGGAGAGGTGACCCCGCTTACAGTCAGAATGTTGTTTTTCTAGGTATTTCTGAGCTATAAAACCAACTGTAATTGAATAAATGTAAAGTAGATCTGTTTAATGACATACAGACCACAAACTAAAAACTTACATATAGGACATCAGAGCATTCCTTGACAACATTAGTTTCAAGTGCAAAAATGCTAAATACCTGTTGAATTCAGTCAAAACAGTGGAACAGAAATGTAAAGTAGTTGCAGTTTTGACGAGTCCTTAAAGGTGCACTGCATACCTTTTCTGGTGGAGGGTCCGGTACCCACTTTGGAGATGAAATTGCTTTCCTGGAATGGTCCATCTTTCATTTATTCACTCATAAGGGAGCTTTCAACACTTGCAGCATTTTCTAAATGTTTAAAACAGTGGTTGTTCAATGGCCAAATATGTCACTATGTTTAACCAAATTACAATTTTAACATGTTTAACTCTTTAACTCTGGACTTCAAACTTTAAATGAACTGTAATAGTGAGTGTGCTGGTGTTCTGTACTTTCCTGTGTTCTGTAGATGATTTGAAAGATGGAAATTTCATATTTACATTTTAAATGTTCATTAATATGTGCTGTCCCTTTACAAATAAATTAATAAGAAATAAGTGTAGTGCTGTAACCTGCTTGTCTCCCTTGTGATATAAGTTTAATCTATACTGTGGAATATTCTAGACAAAACAATAACATTTTCATGAAGATAAGGAGGTGGCAGACTCTCCACTAGAAATACGCACTTCACGTATAAATTATTCAGTAAACATGTTCCTCAGATGCCAGTTTTATCCTTGCTGTGGTTTGAATTTATAAAAAATAAAAGCAAAAATTATATTTTCAGGTCATGTAGGATCTAAGGACACACTGATTAAAAATTCTAAGTCCAAGCTTAATTAAGTAACATAATTATTCCTTGAGACTCTAACAAAGCTACCAGTATAACCACGCAGCGGCAATGCCCTCTCTCCGTTACGCCAAGTTGTAAACAATTCAAAGTAAAAACAGGGTAATTGCTCACTTATGTGTAACTAGAATACACAAAAATAAACAGTTTCGCCATTGTCGGGAGTCCTTTTCGTGTATTGTCATAAAATGGCTTCAGAATAACAGACCGGCCGCGGCAGCTTGAAGTCAAACTAGTGCTTAGAGCTTACGAAACCCTGGTCATCTAATTGGGTCACCAGGTGGACCGCAGCCACACTTAAGAACATTACTTTTGGCAGGATGGTCAAAGCTTAGACACACTGACCGCTTATGAAACAGTAACGGTCACAGCAGTTCCTTTAAACCTAATAACTTCTCTCATCTCACTGACAGTGTGTTGTGTTTTGTTATAGGGCTGTGCAGTTTCACATCTGTGTTATAATGTTGCTTCCTCATCACAAACGCACCTGAAATTATGTTTTGTTTCATTCACACACGTTTAACGCACAAATCCTGCATATTTAGGTCGAGTTCTTGTCATGTAAGGTAATACAAGGAGCTGAAATATTGATATATTGTATCGTTTAATGTGATGATACCGTGTCGATATCATGAGCTGCTGTATCGATAATGACGCCAAGAGTGTTTTTTTGGTATATTTTACTAAATTATTTTGTTACAGCTCTACAGTTTTGTTGCTTGTTCAGAGAAAGGAAACTCATTTATGCGACACATTTGACATTTTCACTGTTTTGATGATTAAAATGTTCGTGTTTCATATGAACTTTGCATAAGAAATGGTTTAACAAAGACTTTTAGTATCACAGGCATGCTTTAGACATAATTCTTTATTGAACCATATCAATATGGATTCGAAATATATTGTATTGAATCGTATCGAAATGAAATCTCACTGTATTGAGATATGTATTGTATCGTGGCCTGTGTATCGAGGTATGTATCGTATTGGCAGCTTCTTAATGATACCCCGCCCTATGCTCAATTGTGTTTTTAAAGTTCATACACCTTCACTAGAATTATCTGGATCATTTCAGCCCTTGAATTGCCAATCTCTATCGAACTAAAGGTAAAAATGAGCTGTTACATTGGCAGTCAAGTCATGCTGGAAGAGAGCATTTTCAGCTTTGTGTAGACAGACTAATAATAAACGGTCACTCAAACATGTGTGAAATGTGTGAATGAAAGAAAACACCACTGCATGTTTTTTTGAGAACGTAATAACATGACTTAAAGCTCACAAGAGTCAATTTTCCTGTAAAAGAAACTGCATGTAGCCTGTGCGCTTATAATGAATCTGAATGTGGGTTGCAGGTGCCTAAACCTGAGACACAGTATAGTACAGATATATTGCATAAGCAGCTCTTGAGGTTAAAATAAGTCTGCTGCGTGCTGTCTGCATCCAATTATAAAGCTTTATATAGTCTGAGAATCAGGAAGTGCGTGTTTAGCATGCTAGTTATTGTTACAAGTGAGGAATAAGGCTGTGCAATTAATTGAATTTTGATAATAATTTTGATCTGTGTGTCAAACGATCTCCAAACTCATATAATCAAGTTGAAATGATTTAAAGCTTAACAAAGTTTATTTTGGGATATTTTTTATATAAATAAGCACATTTATAATTTTTTTTTAAATATAGAGATCGTACAACAGCTGGATATATACTTTATTTTGGACACATTTATGTTTTTCTATGTGTATATTTTATTCATTTTATGCTTTACACGTCGCAAAGCTGCTCTAAGGTTCATATTTCTAGTCTGAATTTATTTTGAATTTGAAAGTTTTGCGTAAATTATCAATAACAAAGTGTTTTTTTTGAGAGAGAGAAATGCTGAATAAATGCATCGAGTAACTAAAAAATTATTGTCGGAATAATCGTGATAATGATTTTTTCTATAATCGAGCAGCTGCAGTGAGGAATAACTCTGAACCAAGCAACTATTTCTATTCTACACCGAAACTTCTTCAACACATATTTTAACATATTTAAGCTCTATCCTCTCCACGCACATGACAGGGCTTGCAAACATAAATCGCGTGTGTGCGTACATGAGCTCTGTGCTGTGCTTTAGCCCTCCTCCTCCAACCGGGACAAAGTCTGAACCGTGCCGTGCCCTCACACTGGACAATCATACCAAAGTTTTAAGGGCTTTCTGTGCTTGGGTACAGTTCAAATGGGCTAATGTTAGAGTCTAAATAGTCCAGAATAACAATTACGGTTAACTAAATATGCCTAGAATTATTTTTTATAGTCGATTAATCATTGGGGCCTTATTGAAGATTCCAGTCTCTGTCATAATCTCTAAACAAACTACAAGCAAAGAAAACAACCTCCAAGCAATGTACACTACTACTAAACACACGATTCAGCGTTTCGGAGCAGGAACCAAGATAAATGCCGCACACTTTAAATGGAAGCTGAGCGTTATGCAAACAAAGCAGATATTCTCAAGCAAACTTAAACTCTAAAAAAAGAGCATCTGAGAGCGTCTCACCTCAGTCGTAGGTTTGTGGTCAGCGCCGCTATGTCCAGTCAGAGGCCAGGAGCATGAGCATGGGACCTGCAACACAACACAGCGCCGTGAACATGGGCTCCACAACACTGAAGCTGCCGTCACATTTCACTGTAGAAGTAAGTATAGTGTTTGGGAAAGAAAAACTTGTGGAGAGGCGGGTTTCTGCTGGAAATGATCTCAACTCCACGCAAAAAGTTGACATACACAAACAGCGAAAATAATAAGTTAGATTGTGTGGTGACTTTGACTAAAGTTGCACCGATATAATACTGGTAACAACTATCTATCTCCGCCAAGATTGAAAATTTTGATGGATCAGGTCAGTCGATATCCCATTTAGTCTATAAATTGATGTAATACAACGATTTACTGGGCCAATGTTCGTACCAATCACGTCGTAATATTGAACTTGTGTTTTTTCAAAGCTGTTTCAATGGCTTTAAATGATAAACAACGGTTACAAGACACATTTCTATCATTTTTGTTTTACCATATCAGCGTTTGCGTTTGAAGGAAATAATGGACATAACTACACCACTAGCCCCCACGTTTCAAATAGGAAATTTGCATGTGGGCGAATATCGGCTCAAGCGTCGCCCTGGCTTGAAAGTCCAAGCTCAAACGTCCCATTCTTTCGGTGGGAACATTTTCGCCGGCCTTTAGTCGGCCGCGTCACGCATTGTAATGTATCGAGTCAGAAAATCAGCATTCTATATTGTAATAAAATTAAATGTAAATGTAGCCAGACCAAACGTCGGGCGTGGTTTATGTAATTTTATCGATCTACCCGAAGCAGCACACATTTTTTCAGTATGTAATGTCAATATAATCCTTATTTGCTCAGAGGTTTACTACGAAATCTAGGGCTGGGTATCATTAAAAAGTTGCCGATACGATACATACCTCGATACATAGGCCACAATATGATACATATCTCGATGCAGTGCACTTTCGGTTCGATATGATGTATTTCAAATCGATTCGATGTGGTTCAATAAAAAAATATTGGCTTAATCATGGTTGAGATACTAAAAGTCTTTGTTAATCCACTTCTTGTGCAAAGTTCATATGAAACACAAACATTTTAATCATCAAAACAGTGAAAATGTCGAATGTGCTGCATAAACGAGTTTCCTTTCACTAAACAAGTAACAAAACTTTAACGCTCTAACAAAATAATTAAGTATAATGTACCAAAAATACTCTTGGCAATATATCGATACAGCAGCCCACGATATCAATGCTGTATCATCACTTTAAATGATACGATATTTCGATATTTTTGCACACCCATAATGAAATCATATTGTAAATAATTTTTCCTTGTTCCCCGTGTCCTATAGCAAATGTAACTGTTGATTTGGGAAGAAATATTAATAACTTCTTTACCTGCCATGAACATAATTTGTAAGCAGCGCAACACAAGTTATAATAAAATAATAATAAAAATAATTCAGAATGGGGAATCACTTTTAGGAAGGCCTTATCTATGTATTTCATTTAAATATGTAAGATCAAATCCTGAAATAGTTGCGGCACAGTTGAGACTACATCATTTTTGCAGGGTTTTTTTGTGTATGTATGAACAAATATATTGAGATATATAGTGACTTGTGTATGTACAATATATATAATGGAAAAAAAAATGTTGTGTTGCGTTTTTTTTTATATGTAAAGTTAGTTTCATAAAGGGTAAAATTCAGGGAAACTTTCCATCTGGTTCCCATGGGGGCACTTCCAGCTTCCAATTGACTTTACATTGCAAAATTGTCACTTCTCTGCTGTTGCTGTGAGCCTCGTTATTTTGGTCTTGTTTGTATTAACCCGCTGTGCATGATATTGGTGTTTTTATTTCGCTATTCTGTCCTTAAATAAAATCCTATTCACAGCTATGCAGTCTGTGGCTACACTATGCATAGCTGGAGATCCCTTCGACGCAGAGGAGCGAAGTTATAGCTTTAGTTCTCAGAGTCTTACCACAGCGAAGGAGAATAAGCAGGACTGAACACAGAAAGAGTTTAAACGGATAACACTGACCTTGAAACAACAAGCGCCATGGCAACAGTAACATTCGTTTAACAGTCAGGACTCGAAGAACATTTAACACTGAAAAGATGAAGTAGAAATACAAGGTCTACGCCAACGAGGAACACACCAGAGGACTACACACACAGTATCTTTTCTATGTTGCTATGTTTGCTTCCATGTTGCTGTTGCCCAACTTTGGATTTCCTTCGGGATCAATGAAGTATCTAAGTATCTACAGGGATTACGCAGCTGCACTACGCTACGTCCAGCTCCCACTCACGTCCACGGAGAATTAGGGTTGGGCAGTCGGTCAACGTTTAACCGCAACAAGCTGCAGTCGTGTCTAATCGTGCAAAGATCGCAATTCGAATGGACGCAATCAGGAAATTCGTAGTTTCTTCCACAAACAATCAGTGGTGGATGAAGTGCTCGAGTTTGTTACTTAAGTAAAAGTACAGATACGGGAGGAAAAGATTGCTCATGTAAACGTGTCGCATGAAAAATCGATTTAAGAGGTGCAATGTGTAACTTTTCTGGTGTTAAACCAAGTTCCAGGTCAGATTTGTGGAGAGGTGACCCCGCTCACAGTCAGAATGCCTGTTTTTCTAGGTATTTTTGAGCTATAAAACCACCTGTTGTTGAATAAATGTAAACTAGAGCTGTTTAATGTCATACTGTGGAACATTTCAAGCAGAGCAATGACATCTACTTAGAAACAAGCAAGTGACGGACCCCCAACCACAGGGATACACAGTGAACCTTTAACTAAAAGCACCGATAAAGTGGCAAAATATTATACAAGTAGAAGCATCAGTATGAAAAAATCTACTTAAGTAAAACTATTGAAGTACCTGTTTAATAAATGTACACTAAAAGTAAAAAGTCTAAGTATTTTGCAGAGATTTTTAGAACAATTAAAGCATAAAATGTAGTGATTTTGAAAAGGAATTCAGCTGATTTTAAGTGACTTCTTAGGCTACGTTTATATGATGACAGTCTGAACGCAAAAGTGGCGTCGCGTCTTCACTTTTTATTCCGCGTTTAGACGAGCATTTCTGGGAGGAAATCTGAGTGCATACAGTGACGCAAAAGTATGTGGAATTCGATTGGGTATGCACGCCAGGCACATGTATGTGATGTAAACTCGTACGCGACGTGAGCAGATCTGACCAGAGTTTTGCGTCTTGGGCAGTGTAGACGGAAACGCTACGACGGATCGTATTCAACTTTTCCACTCTGAAGGGTGGTTTCAGATTTGTGTATTTTTAAGCCCCAAAAACGCCGTCACCGTCTAAACGAAAGGCACTTCCCATAAAATATTTTGTTGTTTTTACCCACAAGCATTCTCGTGTAAACAGGCATAACATTTTTCTAGCCGTTTTTGTGTATTTGGTTTACTCCAAGTTGGGATGTTAACTCAAAATAAATGTGCTAAAAATAAGTCTCAGCAATTTGAACTGGTCTCAAACCATAAAGAACAGTACTTTTTAGTCCAAATTTAAAATACAGTGGAGTAGAAAGTACAGATAACTGCTCTCAAATGTTGTGAAGTAAAAGTAAATAGTCCACTGTAAAATGCACACTAAAATTTGTTGCCAAGTATTCCACTTTTACTTTTTTACTTCATTACCTTCCACTACTGCAAACAGTACATTAAAAGAATGAATTACAACTCCAACTGCAGTTGATTGTCAGAAAAATTGCCGTTACATATTTTTCCCAAATCGTTGAGCCCTATAATGTTTTTAAAATGAAAAGGTCTAAAGCCAATACTCTGCTCCAAACCACATGTTGTTACTGGCACGGTTCAAACTTTGGAGGAAGTCTTTTCTTTGATTGAAAGTCTGTATGGTTTATCTTCAGGAAAATACTTTGAAAGAAATTTTTGTTATTTATAAAACAACATGATAACTAAATCCAAATTGCGATCAATCAACATGGAGGGAAAATGTATTAAGGGGCTCAGATTACGCCGTTTTCTGATCTGTGCTGTAATGTTGTTTCCTCATCACAGACATACCTGGAGTTGTGTTTTGTTTCATTTGCACATGTTTAACGCACAAACCCTTCGTATTAAAGCTGCATTGTGTCACTTTTCTGGTGGAGGGTCCATCAAATGCTTTTCTGCATGGAGATGTTATTGCTTTGACTGAAATTGTTCAAATAATGCCAATTTTTCTAGGTGTTTTTGAGCTATAAAAAAAACTGTAGTTCAATAAATGTAAACTAGAGCTGTTTAATGTCATACTGAGGAATATTTCAGGCAATGACATATCCATAGAACCAAGCAGGTGACTCCACTGTGTTTTTAAACTCCATACACCTTCACTAGAATAATTTAATTTCAGCCCCGGAATTGCCAATCTCTACTAGGGGTGTGCAAAAATATTGAAATATCGATTTATTGTATCGTTTAATGTGATAATACAGTTTCGGTATCGTGGGCTGCTGTTTCGATATATCGCCAAGAGTGTTTTTGGTATATTTTACTAAATTATTTTGTTACAGCGCTACAGTTTGGTTTGTTCAGAGGAAGGAAACTTGTGTATGTGACACATTTCACATTTTCAGTTTTGATGAGTAAAATGTTTGTGTTTCATATGAACTTTGCACAAGAAGTGGTTTAACAAAGACTTTTAGTATCACAGCCATGATTTAGCCTTTATTTTTTTATTGAACCTTATCAAATCAATTTGAAATATATCATATCGAATCAAAAGTGCACTGTATCGAGATATGTATTGTATCGTGGCCTGTGTATCAAGGTATGTATTGTGTCAGCAACTTCTTATTCATACCCAGCCCTAATTTCTACTGAGCTAAAGGTAGCTGTTAACAAGAAAACTCCTTCATGACATCACAAGGTGGAACAGAGCATTATAAGCCTCGGAAATGTGGCCCAATAATGCACGATTACTCAAACATGCGTGAATGAAACAAAACACAACTCCAGGTTTGTTTTCGAGGAGGTAACAACATTTGAACACGACTTAAAGCTCACAAGAGTCTATTTTGTGTAATACAAGACATTCAGCAGAACAAAGGGCCAAGGAAGGTTAAGTGTCTTGCCCAAGGACTCAAAGTACGCAACAGTATGACGCCACTTTTCTAATCTAAAAAAAAAAAGACAATGTGTGTTGGATTTCTTCACAGCAGAGTCAGTTTGTTGAAGCAAATGTTTCCTGTTAAAGGGCAGAAGAAGAAGCAGATTTTCCCCAGAATGTTACATAATCGGAAACTGGGAAGTCTCCTGGACAGTTCAGAGGACCAGAAACCAGGGCTGGGCAATATGAACCACAACAAGCAACCAGCTTTCTATCCCTGTATTTTTTTTTTTTCTGTGTTACAAAATCAGCTTTCATATTCATTTCTGGAGACGTATTGGTCGGTCGATACATTTGCATGTTTTATATCGACTAGGGATGCACCTATACCGATACTGGGATCAAATACTGCTGCCGATCCATGAAAATTATCTAGATCAGGCATCAGCTCCAAAACATTGGTCCTGTCGATATCCTGGTTGGGCCTATAAATTGATGTAAAAACCGACATTTTTACTGGTCTTAGTCGATCCAGTCTCATAAAGTTGGAACTTCCAATACAAAGTTCTGCAGTTACATAACACATTTTGTCATTATTATTATTATTATTTTTAGGAAAATAAAGTCCATTTTAGTCTCTCCACTGGTAAGTCTATCGGGAATCAGCAAATACTTAAAAGGTATAGAACTGGAACTGAAAAAGCTGGATCAGTGCATCTCAAAAACGCCTAAATCCAAGTTTGTGCTGCTTCAGTGGCCTCAGTGGCAATTTCAAGTAGTTGCTGACATCACACAACACTGTCCTGATTACAGCCAGGCATTTCTGATTAGTTTAGTGCCAATTTAAAGGTGTACTTTGGAACTTTTCTGATGGACGGTCCGTCACTTGGTTGCCTCAGTGGAGATGTCACTGCTCTCGTCTGTCTTGATCCACAATTTTGGTATTAAACTTGTCAATCGCCATGGATTCAAAAAGTCAGATCTCTGGAGTAACTGTGGAGTAAGAAAGCATATTTTTTGACGTATCATTCCAAAAATATCGGCAGAGCTTATCAACCATTGGTTTCTCTGGATTTTAAACAATTACTATCAGCACTGGCCATGAAAAACATAAAACTACAGTTCTGCAAAACGGAGAAGCTCTGCATTGTCTTGCGATCGATACTTTTACGATATATTGTACAGCTCTGGATGGCATGTGAACGCCCAAACAACTCCATCCATCAGACACCCAGTTCTTTCAAATACCCAAGGACACGCACATGTTTGAAAGCCAAGGACAATAAAATGCATGATGTCCACTTTAAGGACACTGGGGCCAACTCCACTGTGGGACTTGAATAGTGTGTATTTTTCTCTTGTCGTTTTGTTAAATTCTACACTGCAGAATATTATAATTTCTAGAAAAAGTAAAAGGCACCACACCAATTCTTATTCGGAATCTACAGCGAGTCTTTTAAAGGTTCTAAATTGCACAAAATTGTAAAACTCTTGTGCGCTTTAAATCATGTTAGAATGTTGTTACCTCCTCAAAAACAAACCTGGAGTTGTTTACAAGTTAGAGTAATCCTTCATGATTATTCTGTCTACTTCTCCAAAGATCAAAATGCTCTGTTCATGAAGCAGAAGTTTTCAAGTTAACAGCTCCTTTTACCTTTAGTTCAGTAGAGCTCGACAATCCCACGGCTGAAATTATCCAAATGATTCGAGTGAAGGTGTGTGAAGTTTAAAAACACTTGAACTTGCACTTCTTGTATCACCACATAACATCACAAGGTGGAACGGAGTGATTTGAGAAAAGAACACAGCCTAAGTACGTAGTATTTATGCGTTAAACGTGTGTGAACGAAACAAAACACAACTCCAGGTACGTTTTCAGTGAGGAAACATTATGAGATAGATAAAAATGACATAACGTAGGCCCTTTAACACTGTGAGAAAATAGAGAAACAGACCGGTTTAGTTCATGGGTAATAAAAATAACGCCGTAGCCACTTCACTGTTTCTCCACTCCTGTGTGTGCTCCCGCTGCTGGCTCCAGAGCGTTCCTGGAGTGCCTCTCTAACCTAATTGGAGTAAGTTGTAAACAGACTCTGCAAAACAGAGTCAGCGAAAGGCAACAATAAACTGCATTATTAGGGAGGCAATAACTCCATTTTCTCCGAAAGTACAGAACACAGGCCTGAAAGAACATATGAGATTTCCAGGTTTTTCTCATTCAGGGGATAGTACTTCTACGAAATAGTAAATAGTAGTTTTTTGTTTCACACCAGTTACGTAGGGATGTAACAATAACCGAAATACTGTGATATCGTACTGTCAAAAGTCTCAAAATAATATATCAAATTACAAGTCTCTTCGCTTAAATGAATAGTTATGGTGCAACAAGAGCTAAAAAAACAGAGGGAACTACATACACCATGATCCTTTGCTCCGTTTCAGTACAGACAACATGAAGAAATAACATTATACGCACTTTTAGATCTTAGTTCTTTGGATCAAGTTTTGTCAACGCATTTTTTTTGTTAAGGCATATTCACAGCTTTGTTAGTCTACACAAAATATTGCAATAAATATCATGCTGTGAGATGGATATTGTGAAAATATCGTACAGAGATTTGGTTATCGTTACATCCCTACAGTTAAGTGGCAGTGTGGGAAGAAATGTTTAGATAAAAAAGTACTAAAATACAGGAGGTAACAGTGAGTACTAAAACTGAATACCTCTACGTACGTCAGCAACACCTAAAATTTCATCACAAATGGGGGACAATTTACGCACAAGAAACACATTTTCAGTTTTTCTGTTGTTTTTTTTTTACTAAATAATGGTGGTGTCAAGAATTTCAGCTTTCAGTCTTTCAACTAGTTTGACTATTGTTTATTTAAAAGGTGCATTTGTGTAGCTTTTCGGGTGGAGGGTGTTATTGCTTTGTCTGGAATGTTCCACAGTATGGTATTAAACCTTTCTATCTTCAGAAAGACCAAACGAGACCAAGTTACAGGTCAGATCTGTGGAGAAGCGACCCTGCTCACAATCAGAATGCATGTTTTTTAAGTGTTTTTGAGCTATAAATCCACCTGTAATTGAATAAATAAGTAAGGTAGAGCTGACATATCCATAGAAACAAGCAGGTGACAGACCCCCAACCAAAAAGTTACGTAGTACAGCTTTAAGGAAGACTTGGAAAAATGAGCAAAATCTGAATTATAGTTCCGTTTAAGTGATAATGTGTAACTTTCTATAGGTCAAAATTCAACCATCCATGGAATTTAAAATTTAAAACTATAATTTGGAATATTTTTGGTGATAGATAAGTTTTATGCCAGATTGTAGAACAGTATAAGCAAAGAAAAAGCATTTGCGTGAAACAAGCAGGAGGCTCTACACCAAATAAGAGTCAGGTTTGTGGACACATTTACATTTTTAACATCGATAATGACAAAATATACTTACTGTTTGCCAAAATAAAAAGTTATATACTCTGACTTTACCCGTGTATTCATAAAATGTGCAGTCCAAACTCTCACGCGCACGTTTAGGAGCTGCAACGCATTTTAAAACTCTTAGTTTGCGTTTATTATTAATGTTTTCCATAGCTGAGTGGAGTTGGCAAAGGAGGGCCTCTACAAAGGGCTGGAGAGTTCACCGGGGGGAGGGGAGGAAGGCCCGGGGGGAGGGGATGTGCGCTCGTGTGTGTGTGTGTGTGTGTATGTGTGTGTGTGTGTGCTGGGGGGGAGGAGAGGGGGGTTGAACTTGACCCTGGGTTCAACAAACATCATGTGACGAACTGTGGGAGTGAACAGAACGCTGCCATTCAAGCGGCTTCTATGGGTCAACAGAAAGGAAGCCAAACATGTAAACCGTATTAGAGACTTTCATTGTATTATTATAGGCCTTTATACACACTCTAATACAAGAATCTTATTTCAGAACATCTTTGAACAGATACAGGGATAGCAGCTTTTAGGCAGAATTCTTGTTTGAGGAGAAAATTATGGTACTTCAAAAACTGCAGCCTAATTTGCTAATTGCGTCTATTCAAATTGTGTTTTTGATTCGCTTGCACTTACTCTTGCAGCTCTATTTTAGAACATAACATAATGGCCTTTTAAAGTGTCAAGCATGATATACTGTCTTGGGTGCTCCCCGTACCTTGATCTGCCGCCGTTTATCATCTTCTAATAGCCGAGGCATGTTATAAGCACGCAGTAGTCATGAATGCAATTTGACGGCAGAAATAACTTGCATGAATCTGCTGATGATGTATTGAGGTACTGAAGTGTACAGCGTTTCTGCCTATGACGAAACAATCCTGGGAAAATTCAAACTGCGTATTATCTTGAGGTTCAGAGACAAAAGACTTTTTTATAGAGGATTATTGAAACCAGCGTGAACAAAGCAAAAAAACAACTACATTTATGTTTTGAATAAGGGAAGTAATGAAATGTTTATGCATCGGTACAATATTGTTATTTGGGCTGAGTATCATTAAGAAGTTGCCGATACGATACATACCTTGATACACAGGCTGCAATACGATACATATCTCCATACAGTGAACTTTCGGTTCGATATGATATATTTCAAATAGATTCAATAAAAAATAAAGGCTAAATCATGGCTGTGATATTAAAAGTCTTTGTTGAACCACTTCTTGTGCAAAGTTCATATGAAACACACCCATTTTAGTCATCAAAACAGTGAAAATGTCAAATGTGTTCAATAAACAAGTTTCCTTCCACTGAAAAAAAACAAAAAAAAAACTGTATAATTGCAGTAAACAATACGATGTTTCGATATTTTTGCATACCCCTAATTGTCATTTAGGATTTTTAGCAATTTTTTTGTGACCTCACTACATTTTTCTTGTATATTTAGTGGATGGAAACTTGTTTATGCAATACATTTGATTCACTGGTGATTAAAATAGATTTATTTCATAATAACTTTGCACACGTACTGATTTGACAAGGAAATATTGCTGCTAAAATGTATTTGGTTGTTAAAAAAACAAAAGTACCATATTATATTATATTGATTTATTACATTAATCATGTATCGCCGTATTGTGATAATATCGTATCGTGACACATCATGTATCATATCGAATTGTGAGTAACCTCATGATTCCCAGCTCAACTTAAGAGCTCAAAAAGATTTTATTCTGTACTATGTTTTTTTTTTTTTTTACAGTAATTATTTATGCTAATAATTAGGGCTGTGCAAAAATGTTGAAATATCAACATATCGTATCATTTAATTTGATGATACAGAATTGATCTCATGGGCTGCTGTATCGGTACATCGCCAAGAGTGGGGGTTTTTTTGGGATATTTTACTAAATTATTTTGTGACAGAGCTACAGTTGTGTTGCTTGTTCGGAGAAAGTTCACTTGTTTAGGCAATACACTTGACATTTTCACAGTTTTGAGTAAAATAGGTGGGTTTAATAAGGACTTTAAATATCAGGGCCATAATTTAGCCTTTGTTTTTTACGGCACTGTAAACCGAAAACCCTATCGTATCGTGGCCTATGCATCTGATGAAATTAAGAGTGTAACTATATCCAAATGTTATAGAACTATAGGGGTGGGTGTTGTGCCAAAAATAACTTTTACAGCCTGCATCAAGGTTTCAAGTTCATCGTGATTTATGTACACCTATATCTTTAAATACCTGCCTGCCATTAAGACGCAACTACACCCATCTGCTTCTTCAGTTCAGTGTATTTTTGTACAGTCCAAAAGCACAACATCATCTCAAGTAACTTCAGAAAAAAAAGTCATTGGTCAATAACAGATACGCAGATTAATCAACATTTACAGGAAAGCAGCAAATTAATTGTACCAGAGAGCCCCCATGTTTAAACCATGGGTATATAATATTTTCCAGTCTATTTCCCAGTCGTTAGTGTCACAAGTTCAGACGACAATGGATGAAAAATAGTCCTTTGGCCCCCTCTGTGTGTTTCATTTTTAATCTTGTGTTGTATGAAATTGCACTGTCCCCTTTTAAATAAATGTATCTAATCTAACCCAACAGATGCAGCTGCAGCTTGCCAGGTTTGCCTTACATCCTTCTTCTCGGCAACGGGAAAAACTCCAAAGCTATTACCAAGAATGAATGTTGTCACAATATTAAAATTTCTAATTTGATTTTGATACTAAGGAATAAACTTGATACTCAGTACCGATTCCAATGCCAAGATGATAAAAAAAAGCTCTTTAATTAGACAACAGAATGATATTTTCAACATTAAATTGTAGTACTTTCTTTTATATTCCCATTTGATCTTATATCTCCAGCAGGGATGGGCATTTGATTAAATTTTCTTGGTCGATCGTCAGGAGAATTAATGATCGATTTTCGTTTAATCATTAGCATTTTCATTTTAAAATCATCATCATTGTTAATATTACTAATCTGCATAAATAAATTCAACTTTACAACATATAAACCATAACCACTATAGAGCCACATCAGCCCGTTTGAGATTATAATGTGTTTAATTCAGCTTTGACACATTTGTTTACATTTCACATAAACAAAATTTAAAACCGCAAGACTACTGAAAAAAAAACAGCTCTTTCCTCGTGCCAGCTTCTATCGGACTAAAGGACACGAGTCAGTGGAATATGAGTGTTCTCCCTGTCACAGAGGGACGTTGATGATGCTGATGGTGAGTCTGTTCTCTGTGTATATCACGTTGGAGATGCTTCATGTTTTCAGAGATCAGACGTGTGCAGGTTTAGCGCATCTCTTTGTTTAACTATTTTAACTTTAAGTCTTTCATTTCACTCACTTTATTTTCTCTGTTGTGATGAAAAGACTGAAAAGTGTTTGTCTTTTGGATGGATGCGCACTCATCTTTATGTTTCAGTAAACAGGACACTGCTTTTACATGCACCACGACAAAACTGGGATACTCAAAAAACCCGATCATAGCCGGGACACTGATGTGCATGTAAACGTACTCACTGAGTGGTACAGTGATCTCCAAGGAGGTGTGTCAGAACCAAAACGTGGGACTGTGAGGCCGCAACTCCAGTGTTTGCTCTGTCAGACGCAGCTTCGTCTCCTTACGCTACGCACAGTAACCTACATTCGGTTTGTCGATTAAAAATGAACAAGATCGATGAAATTCTTAATGATCAGTTAATGATTAGTCGACTAATCACGCCCATCCCTAATCTCCAGGTAGGTTCCGTAGTGGTCAATGGGCGTGTACTAATCTATGTGCTCTTATATTTGTCCTGTTACAGCTGAAGATCATTCTAAATCTATTCAGGAAAGGTTCACTTCTGCCCTGTAAATGGCTTTTCTATTATCGATACTTATGAAAATGATTATCTAGTTTCGATATCAGTTTTAGCATCAATTACCATCTGATTTTCGATACTTTTGACGACCCCGCCATCAGAAACGATCTAACGTGTGACGTGATTCAAATGTTCCAGCCCCTGTTCCTTGTTGTGTGTGGCTATAGATGCTTTGATTGTGTGCTTGCCTCGCGGTCTCTGCTTGTCCACTCTATTGTCTTTTGTGCGCTTGTTGTTGCTGTTACATAAGCCCTGGTCCACATCTCTGACTGAAGCAGGCCAAGTGATCAATGCGCCAAGAGTGAGGAGCATCCATCAGACTGCTCCTGCACTGCCATTGACGTGCTGAGAGAATAAAATGTCTGCGCCAGGACTATTGTTGAAGGATTTGTGAAAAAATAACCAGAAGCGTCGCGGTCAGATTTGCAATTTATGCAGCGTTCAAAATAGGGTTGCTAAAAGTATCCAAAATCAGATGCTAATCAACACTATAAATAATATCGAAACTAGACATTTGTTTGAGCAGGACTGATTAAAAAAAAAGTCAGTTTCCTAAAATGTGGATTTAAAGTTCTGATATTGATTAGTACCAAGTATCAGTACTGTCTGAAATTAGTATCGAAACTGGATACTCATTTCAAAGTATCCTGAGGGAGTTTTTAGTGTTGGCAAAAATATAAAAAATCTGATACTAATCGATACTACAACTAGTAGCGAAACTAGACACCCATTTGAGCAAGTATCGATCACATTCAGAAGACAGAAATTTACTTTTCCTGAAGAGATTAGCTCTTGAGCAGTATCAGAGACTAGTATACGCCTGTGGACCACCGTGGAACCTACCTGGACCACTGAGGGATTGAATACCGGCTTGAGCATCGGATTCTCCTATTGGGAACATCCCCCTCCTCCCTGTAGAAAATCTGCATTCTATATCATAATAAAATGAAATGTAAATCTAGCGAGACCAGGTCATTCTAATGATTTTCCCAAAGCGGCGCACATTTTTTCAGTCTGTAATATCAATATAATCCTCATTTGCTCACAGAAGTTTACTATGAAATTGTATTTAATTAATTTATTTTTTGTTCCCTATATCCTATAGCATCTGTGACTGTTGATTTGGGAAGAAATATTAATTATTTCCTTACCTGTTTGCCATGAACATAATCAACTCACGTCAGGTGTCATGTCATGCAACAGGGGATTAAAACAGGGTGCTCATCCTTCCCAAATTAGAAAACTTGCTTATGCTCAACATGAACAAATGTGCTGAAATATACTGTAACTTATGTGTATAATCAATACAATATATATAATTAATGTTTTTTTTGTTTTTAATGTACATGTATTAGGGGTGTAACAATATCCAAGTCTCATGATACGATATTTACTGAGATATCATGGGAAAGCTCACGATTAGGGATGTAACAATATCCAAATCAAATCTCTCTGTACGATATTTTCACGATGTACATCTCACGGTACGATATTTATTGTGATATTTTGTGGAGGCTAAACAGCTAAAACTGTGAATGTTACTTTTTCCTCTTAAAATGCCTTGACAAGACTTAATCTAAAGAACTAAGACATAAAAGTGTTTAGAACTGTTATTTCTTCATGTAGTCTGCACTGAAATTGAGCAAAGGATCATGGTTCTTTGTGTTTTTTGTGTTGCTGCACCATAACTCTTAATTTAAACAAAGAGACTTGTAATTCGATATATTGTGATGGTCCACGATATTATTGTGAGAACTTTGACGATACGATATCACGATATTTCAGTTATTGTTACATCCCTAATATATATGTAGCTTAACTAACTTAGTTTCATAAAGGGTAAAATTCTGGGGGACTTTCCATCTGATTTCCGAGAGATTACACAGATATAAAACCACGTAGGAATAGAAAAGAAAGTACTATGATTTAATGTTGAAAATTAAATTATATTGTCTAAATAGTGTTTTTTTAAATTATCATTGTGGTATCGAAATCTGTATTGAGCATTGAGTCTTCCTTAGTATCAAAATAGAGTTTGAAAGTTTAGGAGACTTGCCAAGACTGAAATATTAACTGACAAACTATTTCAGAACACGTCCGACCAGATCTTAAGTACAGGGTTAGCAGATTTTATGCAGCATGAGTTGTTTTGTTGTTTGTGGACGAGATTATGGTACTTTAAAAACTGCAGCCTTTGTGAATTGCTAATTGCGTTCATTCAAAATTCTGCTTTGAATGCCTTAGCCTTGGTCTTGTGCGCGTTAAGAGCCTCTATAAAGCTTATTTTTGCAGTTAATATTTTCAAGTGTAAATGCTACGAGAACGCAGACAGATTACAGATTAGAATCCTATTACAGGGTATTGAAATGTGTTACTGTCTGAGTCATCACCCATAATCCGTCGTAATCAGGAAGTCAAAAAGATAACCACATAGATTATATTAGATCTAAATTCACAACTCTCTGTAAATGGCCGTGGTAAATGAATAAATGACACTTCATCTCGCAGTTTTTAGTATCCACTTTAGTACGTAATATTTCACACAGACGAGCAGACAAGAGCAGTAAACGCATAAATCCTTCTTCGGTGCAGGCAACTTGGTGGATCAAAAACGGAGCAATTTTAACTGGATATGAAAATAATCTAGCACCTATAGAAAAATATTGAAAAAAAAAACCATAAAATAACACAAAAACATAATTGCTGTAATAACAAGGCAGTGTCGAGTTGATTAAATGTAATTTCAAAGGCCAGGCAAAGCGATATCATAAAAAAAAGTGTGAAAAGTTTTTTCCTCATATTGCTCGACCTTGATTTACGTGTCATTTTTACTTAGTATTTCAAATTAAAACAGCTCTTAGTATTGATTTCATGAAAAGAAATCGTACAGACTTTTAATTTGCGGCATTTAAACACAAAAATGAATAGAAATTTGGTTCGTTGAAGGTCTGAACTCTGCTCCAACTCGCATTCTTTCACTGCAGCCGTATTATTGACGATTAGATGTGACTGAACCTCAGTATTAAAGAGACAGTTCAGAATTTTGGAGTTTTTGGATTTTCCTAGTGAGCCAGATTGTTGGAGACGTGTGGAGACACTTTTTTAAATATTCCATCCAGTCCTTGTATTTGCAGAGGTCACTTGTGCTAGGCTAGTGCATGTCAATGGCCATAGTTAGCCTGCCACTAAAAAACAGTCTTACCCACTCCACAAAACACCCGAAGCAAAACAATTATAATGCTAGACTGTCGATGTGTTGATAGAATAATTTTAGAAGTAAAATCAACCTTGCATTTGAAGGATTTATGTCTGAGCAGCAGCAGCAAGTTGTACTTCCTGATAAAAAGCTTGGCAGCGGCGGACTGATATATGAGAAAATAGTCCCTCAACATGCAGCGATTCATGCGATGTAAGGTTAGTTTTATCTCAAACAAAAAGTGTCTCCAGACGTCTCCAACACTCTGGCTAACTTGGAAATGAGGTCCTATGTCTAAAATTCCGAACTGTCCCTTTAATAGTCCAGCCCTACTTGTTACATTAGGTCATATCAAGGCTGTCCAAGAGTTCTGTCGGGGATCATTTGTGCCAATTGTGCCAGAGGTCCGAGGGTCAACAACCTTTCACTGAAAATACCCGATAACAGTGAATATCTTGGTAGAGCTTGGCTGAATACAAAAAGTGCAGAAATCTCACCTCTGCGAACAGTTTTAATAGCTCACCCCAGGGAGTTGCACTGGCCCTTAGGAACTTTATTTCCACAGCCTGTACAAACACGATAGCACGACGTTGCCGCACCCACTCGGCTTATAATCAAAACACAGACAATAGGGGTGGGACGAGATCCAATTTCCACAAGACGAGACACGAGATTGGATCTACTCGAACAAGACAAGACGAGATGTTGAGATTATTTAGGCTATGATAAATATATTGTGCAATTCAGTTACCAATTTTAGCCTCACCACTGAATATTTCTGATGTTATTGTAGCTATGCTTTTTTGGGACTATGCATTCTCAAAAAAATGTAACTCAGTACCCTTATTTTTTCAGTGCAAATGTAAAAACATGAGAAAAAAATCTCACAAGATCATTTTTAGTATGTGTGCACAATCTTGTACCAATTTTATCTCGCGAGATCTTGTCCAATCCCTAATAGACAAATAGGTAAAAAAAGTACAACTGGTGGTTAAAGATCAGAAATTGTAAGAAACTAAAAAGTAGTTTATAGTAGTATTTGACTGTATTGTAAGTGATACTTATCTATCTTTGCAGACTGGGCAGTGCCAAATGGAGCAAAGGGTAATGACAAAACCGTACTGGGTAAACAGGATTCACTAAAAACTTGCAGTGTGTTTATAATTCACACAGTTCTATGATTAGCAATAGTTTACAATTAAAACAAGTATTTAAAAAGGCTACACCCCTCAGGGATGGCACACGATCTCGTTACACAAGATCTCGTTAGACAAAATAGCCGTGCACACGTGAGAAAAATTATCTTGAGATTATTTTTCCCACGTGTTTACAGATTATGTTATGTGAGTTACATCTCTTACAGTTCCAAAAAGTAGTACTAGAATAGAAACAAAAATATGAAATCAAATAAATTGTGAGGCCAATATCGGAAAATGAACTGCGAAATGTACACTACTTGTCAAAAGTTTTAGAACACCCTAATTTTTCCAGTTATTTATTGCGATTCAAGTCGTGCAAGTCCAACGAAGAGCTCGAAATGGTACAAAGGTAAGAACTGAGCAGCCAGAGGTTAAAAAAAGCTAAAAGATAACAAAACACAAGTCCACGCTCTGCCAAAAGTACCTCAGGAAAAAAGAACAAGATGGTAAAGCTTGAAAACATGGAGTGTCCAGCACAGTCTCCAGACTTAAACCCCATCGAGCTGGTTTTGGGATGAACTGGACAGAAGAGTTAAAGCCAAACAACCTACAAGTGCCACACATTTATGGGAACTTCTGCAACAGACTTGGGAAGAACTTTCTGAAGAATATTTAATTTCTGTTGTAAAAAGAACGAGCCACGAGTCTGTTCAGCTGTTATATCTGCCAAAGGTGGACGCTTTCATGAATCAAAAGTTTAGAATACATTTTGGTCAACAGTACTCAGTAAAAAACTGGAAAAAGTGTGGTGTTCTAAAACTTTTGACCGGTAGTGTATATATTAGGAATTATGTTCAAATCTCATTTTGTTTCCTTCTCATGGACCCAGTGTAGTATCTAGTCTCGTCTTGTGGAAATTGTATCTTGACCCATCCCTACTAAACATATTTCTGATTATCGCAAAACTAACAAATATATTTAAGCACACATAAGGTTAAAAATATGGTTATTGTCCAGTCAGTCCAACGAAAATGGAAAATTGATCATCAAACTTTCTACTTGGCTGCCAGGACAGTGCATTGTCTGCTTTACATTAGATAAGTTAATGTAATAAGTGATGCCAACAATATACCAGTCTGACAGCTAACAACTGTAAGCCAAATTTAATAGGCCTGATATATGTAGGGTTGGGCAAAAAGCAAAAAAATCGATTTCATCAGATCACTCTTGAGAGATAGTTGGTTTGATGCATCTGCCGTCTGTATGTATCCAGTACTCGATGTCAACAAAGACTTTTATTTCCTTTAAACTAAAATAAATAAGACAAAACTAATCCAAATGTGGTATAGAGCTGTTATTCATCTCTGAGGTAACCACACAACAGCTTTGTCTAATTAAAAACTCAAACATTATGAGACTACTGGGCTAACTACGACCAGTAACTAGACTTATTAAATCCATTTATATGTCCAACCAGGAGATCAGCTGAACCAATATCTGGAAGCCGATGTCTGATCCAGCAAATTATTCAATATTGGCGCCCAAATCCAATACCATAATTGGATAATCGGTGCATCCCTAATTCAAAGCATGATCGGTACAAAAAAAGAATTACTAAATCCAAATATGATGAGATCACCGAAATGGCAGAGTGTCAAAAGCATGAGAAAACAGACCAGCATGAATTTGCAGTTATGACTTGCCTTTTTTTTTTAATCAGTCTTGCAATTAGTTTTACAGCATATGCTCATAAAGTAAGATTCTGTTCAATCGAGTAGAAATACAAGTGAAAACACGATTGAAGAGGTCTAAACTACAGGTATAATTAGAGGAAAAGATGGGATAATTTGTTCCTTGCAGAGACATTCTAATCTGTAAATCTTTACTATTTAACCTAAATAGCAAAACAACTGAAATTGCGATGTCAGTTGCAAAAAACTATAGCAAAACCAGCTCTAAACATGAACTCTTTCCAAGAACAGAGGACTCAAGAATGCGCTAGACAACTGAATTCAAATCGCCTTTGACCCAAAACCTGTCAGACCACTCTTGTCCACGTCTACAGCAGATCAAAGAACCAAAAATAGGTGAAAGGGGAGCCTAAGAAACATTCAGGGCCATCTAATAATTTACAATTTGCAATAAAACTTTGTAGAAATTGATAATAATAATTAAAAATCAACATTTTTGGCAGAAATTAAAAAGTTGCATCTCATTTACGTTGAGCAAACAGACATGTTGCGGCGCTCATAAGTTATTTGCTCTCCTCAGCACATATAAACACACTGATTAGGGTTTTACTTTCACTTTAACATAGCGAACCAGAGCAATAAAACCACACGTGCTTCTTCGCGGTGGAGGCCTTGTAGTCTGTCATCACCACTGATCTAAAATGAGTGAGTACACGCCCAAAAATATGACTGATATTTCCGTGGCCGTTTCGTACCCAGTGCAGTTGAGCGCCTCTCCTCGTCTGGGCCTGATCAGACTGCACTTTGTTACACGCAGCGGACATCCAAGCACACATGGACTCCTCCAGATGTGTTTTTAGATCCTGGGAAATTTGAACCACAACTCCTTAATCATAGTTCCAGGGTTTACAACATTTCGAAAATGTTTGGCTAATTTGAACTAGTGTTATCATAATATTCAAATTTCAAACTTGATTTCAGCAACAGACTCAATACTGACTCCAACACCACAACAATAATAATAATCACTCTTTCTTTAGACAAGAGAATGTGATTTTCAACATTAGGTCATAGTACTTTCTTTTATATTACCATGTGGTTGGGGTAAGCGATATCTTGATATTTTAAAATATATCGAGATATTTTTAAAACAGGA
The DNA here is from genome assembly GCF_026225935.1 of Boleophthalmus pectinirostris. NCBI lineage: Eukaryota > Metazoa > Chordata > Actinopteri > Gobiiformes > Gobiidae > Boleophthalmus > Boleophthalmus pectinirostris. The sequence continues at coordinate 31,866,207 of NW_026571473.1, forward strand.
AATGGATTCTGACATATTGTTTATATGGATATAATACTTATATTTAAATCAGATTTTGCCTCTTCACTTGTTTGCCTTCTGTGTACGTGTTCCCACTTCCCCGGCACAAGGAGTTTTTTTCGACGCTTACAGTTTATGCAAATTAGTTTTGTTTCTGTAAAATGTAAACAAATGTGCAAAGCTGCATTAAACACATTATATTCTCAAACAGGCTCATATGGCTCTATACTAGGGTTGGACAAGATGGCAAGCGAGTTGGTCCCGAAAAAATACTAGTACTTTTGCAATTTGGCAGCATTTTGGCTTCAGGCGCACATTTGTTTACGTTTTACAGAAATTAAACTTAAAACCACATGGCTCATTTGCATAAACTATAAAGTGCTGATAAAAACAGCTCTTTCCTTGTGCGCTGATGCGGTTCAGCTTCTGTCGGACTAGTGGATTATATGTGTTCTTTCTGCGACAGAGGATGTGCTGCTGATGTTGAGTCTGTTCTGTGCTTCTATCATGTTGGAGATGGTTCATGTGAAACTTTTCAGAGATTATAAATCTGCAGGTCATACACACAGACCGTATAGTGGTGTGGCTTTGTATCTTACCAAAGTCGTACTAAAACATTTTGGTAATAAGGTAATACCGTATACCCCAGTAAAATTCTGAGAAGGTTTAACGTTAAAGTTTATTTATGCAGAACATTTTAATTAATAATCTGCTGCAGTGTAGAACTTGTACAATAGTGTTTGGAAACATTTGATCTGCGGTGGATTGCTTCTTCTGCTGATTAGAAACATCCCGAGCTCCCTCTGCTAAAGGAACTCATGGTTATGGTTATCGCACGGTTAACAGATAATGCAAAACTGAGCTTGAGTTCAGCCGAGTTGTTTTATTTTTTAATAAAAAGAAGGCAATATGTATTATTTCTTCCTTTATTTTACAGTTAGATTATTTTTGTAAACAGGGATTTTTTTTAAATGTCACAGAAGCACTTTCTTTCTACATGAACCGCCTAACTCTTCGCACAAATTTGGCATATTTGTTTTTGCAGTAGTTTTGGGGGGATTATTTTTCCTGTACAAATATCGAGATATAGCAAAATATATCGAGATATATATTTGTGCTCCATATCGCCCAGCCCTACCATGTGGCCTGATATCTGTGTAATCCCTCAGTGGTCCAGGTAGGTTTCATAATGGTCCGTGGGCGTATAGTAGTCTATGCGCTCTTATACAGCTCAAGATCTTCCTAAAGCCATTCAGGAAGGGTTCATTTCTGTCCTGTGAATGTGATTTCTTTAGCTCAATTGAGTATTTCGTTTCCATACTAGTCTCAGTATCCATTAGTATCTCCATTTTGATACTTCTGGCAATCTTAATTTGGACTGGACCAGTTATCAAGCTTTCCTGGCGTGCCTTTAAAACGTAGCGACTATCACAACCAAACCTCACAAATAAAATGCTCCATGAAATCTCTCTCCTGCTACTCACAGCTCAGTCAGTGTGGGAGTGTGTCCGTGAGTCTAGCTGCACACAGTTGGCATGGGGCCCTGTTCTCTTCTCGGCGTGCCCAGCCCCCACACACAGCTCAGAGCTACCAGCTGCACTGCACTCCAGTAATCTGTAAATCAGTCGCACGCAAAAAAGAGGAAAACACCAGGCGAAGGCAATATACCGCGGGGTTACGGTTATGGAGACAAAAGCTGGCGTGGTATTCTCCCGTAGCTGGCTAAATGTTTCGCGGTGTTTTTGTCGACTGCGGGCGATAACGCTGCCGTAGATATGGCGATGTTAAGATATTTTTGACCTGTTTGAACTGTTATGGTTGAGCGAAAAGAAAATCGGGTGCCTCATTGTGTGAACATCGAATGTTTGTGTTGTTTCTATATCGATACTAGAGACAGAGCGATATGGATTTTTACGATATGGCCGATACCGATTGTTTAGAATCCAGAGAAACCGATGTTACTGACATGTAGGGCCAATTTTTATTATTTCCCGCCAAGTTATGTAATGAAACTTTACTACAAACTCACCACCGTTCTTTTTTTGTTACCATAAATCTTAAACAGAGTAGCGGAGTCGTATTTTGTGCAGTTATTTCTTCACACTGAAATGTTCAAATAAAGCTTTATGTATACTCTTTCGTAGGTGTGTGCAAAAATATCAATATATCGTATCGTTTAATGTGATGATACAGTATTGATACTGTGGGCTGCTCTATTGATATATCACCGAGAGTATTTTTTTTGTATATTTTACAACTTTATTTTGTTACAGCTACAGTTTTGTTGCTTGTTTAGAGGAAGGAAATTTGTTTATTTGACATTTTCACTGTTTTGATGATTAAAATGTTTGTGTTTCATTTGAACTTTGCATAAGAAGTGGTTTAACAAAGACTTTTAGTATCACAGCCGTGATTTAGACATAATTTTTTTATTGAACCATATCGAATCGAAAGTGCACTGTATCAAAATGTGTATCGTATCGTGGCCTGTGTATCGAGGTATGTATCGTATTGGCAACTTCTTAATGATACCCAGCCCTACTAAACATCAGTACTACATTTCAGCCTCTGTTGGAGATTTAAGGCTGATAACCATTGCGCTAAAAAGTGCAACTATCGGTCGATATATCGGTCTATCTCTAATCGATACTGTGGTTTAGAGGCGATCCCAAGAACAGCAAATTTTGGAATAGAGATTACAAATGCATTTACGTCTTAAAAATCAATAATTAGTTCAAATGTGTATGTGCTTTTCTAGCGTCTAAGCTTTATGTCACACACCGGTGTACGCAGGCGAGAGGGTAGAGTAAGTGTTTTGCCCAAGGACACAGAAACAGTATTCATCTGTGGAAGCTGGAATCGCAACCTGTGTTTATGTCAACAGTGAGATTCGAACCACGAACCTTCAGACCAATACCAACTGAGATTTATAGCATTATAATTCACTGGAAATGTGTTATTTAAAAGTAACTTCTTCTTCAAGTAATCTGAATGGAACAGCAGAGTATAAATAATAGTACAAAACATTTTTATAGTGATTGATTGGCCCAACCTTGGACCAATATCCAAATCTCTGAATGAGTGACGGGTCGATTTAACCAACTGTAATGAAGTGTGAAGTTTCAGAAGGAGCAGATGACTTCAGTTATATAAAAAGACACTAAAATCCACATGACTCACGATAAAAAATAAGTCAAAATCATGATCTGGCCTGAGGAAAACCGTAATATTAATTCTTCGCCATATCACACACCCATGAATTCTTAATGTCCCTGTATAATGTGCTAAATTATACTTGATCATGTCAGTACTTGCGACGTCTTCATTACCGCATGTAGCCAAAAGGTAGATCGTAAAATTTGACGCCTTTTTTAATTCATGTAACACTAATGCAAAAGTGAGGCTAGATAGACAAGCAGGTTTGTTAACTGAGAGAGAGAATTATGTGTCTTGAAAGCGAATACACTAAACTAAATACGCCTTTTTTATTTTTTCGAGTGCAAAGCAATTCATCATTTTGATCTAGAGGGTTGTTAACAATTCAACAATCACTATTATCCGAGGACAACCAGATGTTTCACAGGTTTTGGGTGTATACATGTACTTCTGCCAAACATGACTAATACTAATTGATACTGAAACCAGCATTGAAAATAGATACTCAAGAACGTGACCAAATCTGACCGTTTTTGACAGTTTTGGAGTATTCTTGTTCAACACATGGATAAAACCACATGGTAACTTAAAAAAGCAGTATTATTATGTGCTAAAAATTACACTCTATTGTCTTGTCTATTTTTAAGAAACAGTTATCGAGTTTTGCGCCTTCTCCTTAGTACCGAAACGTTTGAAATCTTTCGTATTGTGACAAGACTAGTTAGTACGCAATCAGAGTCGATACCAGTATTTTTGTGTGACTTTTAACAGCATTGGTCAATATTTTCTTTGTGAAACTGGCCGCTGTCCACTGTAAACAACAAAGTATTCGGTTATCCTATCTAAGAACCTGTTCTCAAAAGCATGGAAGATCTTGGTTCTTATTTCAGTCTCTGCTCAAATCTCTTTTTTTTTCTTTTACACATAATTATTGCGATTGCGAGTCCAAACACAATCATGTAACCCAATAAACCACCAATATTGTACCTGAAATATCAATTAATCACCAAACTATCGCCAAATATCCAGCTTTGTCAGTTTTGATACCGATATCAATGCTTTCACTTTTAAGTATCTGCGAATACCTGACATACCAGTGCAGGGCTGGAAAACTAAATTTATTTTCTTAAAACACAAAACAACTTCTAACACAAGTGAGTCAGTTGAGTTATGCAACGACTAATTACTGAACAGCTTTCAATGAATAAAAGCTCAAACATTACAAGACGTTCAAGGCCAAAATTAGCCTGTAAATTATCTTATCAAATACAATTAAAGGCGAAAACAGGAAATTGGCTTAATCAAAACTACGAAACCAATACCTGATCCAGCCACATTTTCAGTATCAAGTATCTGTGCATATCAAATATTAGTAACAGCTGAAAATGTCCACGTTGAATCACTTCTTTGTACACAAATGTATCGCAAGAATAGACATCCTAGTGGTGGTGCCAAGCCTGGATAAACAGGGTGGAACGTGAACTTGTCTAGAAGAAAATAGCAGAATTGGTGATCCATTAATAGCCTATAGGAAGCAAGACTTACTGCCAAAACAACACTGAAGTTAATCATTAATGATCACAGGAATGTGGTAGTGTAAATAATAGGTTCCACAGAATATAGCTATTGCATAAGTAGATTATTGTTGGCTCAATGATTGGGCTAGTATCGAAAAACTAATCTTAAACTTGTAATGACTGACTATTGTGACACCGGTAATTATATGGCAGGAATTATAGTTCAATCCAGTGCAAACACAGCCTATAATATTCAGGTTGTATTGCTTATGCAGTGTGAGTAAAAAGAACTAGTATTTCAAAATGGTGATTTAACTTTAGACTCTTGAACAACATATAACCCAGTGTAAAGTAAGTAAACAAACCCATTATAAGTGACCTAAATAAAATAACTTGCTCACAAAATGAAGTAAAAATAGAAAAAAATTCAGCTAAAATACACTGATTTTTTGCAAATATTTTTAGAATTCTCTTGATAGTAATTATGTCTAAAAATATTACAATTACAGCCATTATGATAAGCTACAGTTGCAGGAAGGAAGCGCGCGCTCACCAACACAAAACCACGCACGAGCACTGCCCTACGACGCTGCCCATCCCCCATCCGCACAAAAAATAACAAAATAAACCCCGTAAATCGCGTAATAAGCATACCATTTCGCGTAAAGTCGTCCATAAGCGACTGTTACGCGCCGGGGCACTATTTATAACGCCAATTACGCACTTTAAAGCCGCTAAACACTCACCGAAAGCTCCAAGCCACACAAGGGGGGCGCCTTCTCCTCTGTGCTCCTAATATGGAATCTCCTCCTCCAGCGCCTTCGTTGTTTTCAAGCGCTAATTTCACCCCCAAAACGGCGTTATATCGGCCTCAGACTCGGCCACGCGGCGCTCGGGATGCCCAATGACCGACGCGCGCCCGAACCAGCGGCATACGTGGCGGTAAATCCGGGTTAGAGGGGTCTGGAAGGGGCAGTAGTGGTAAGATTGTAGCCGCGCTCGGATCGTAGAGAAAGAGCCAAGCGCTTCGGTAGCAGCCAACGGCTTCAGACTGAAACACGGCGAGGGGACCAGCCAGGCGCAAATGAGCGAGGGCCTCCGATCGGCTCTGCAGGAAGGCGCTCTCCTCTCCTCTCCTGCTCGCTGCCTGCTACATCAAAATGGTGTCGCAGTGTGGAGAAGGACAGGACATGGCTGCAGATGACAGGCAGCGCAGAATATGTGCCGGAACCGTGATCGAAGAGCGCGTGGATGCCTCCGAGTTGCGTTTATACCGGATTTTGATGCATAGATTAGTCGGTTTATATATCGATTACGCGCGCATGAAGTGACAATGCGTGCACAATGGTGATCCAAAAGCCTGTCTGGGTTATTACAGGACAAAGACACAAAATGCTACTGTAAATCTGGTTGTATAGCGCGTATGTGTGTGTCTATTGTCTGTTGGGGGATGGGCGCGCTGGTGAATGCTTGAATGTAATGCACAAAAGGAGCTCCGCCTCTTTGTTTTTGTTCAGCTGTCTGTAAAATGCATTGGCTGCAAACAGAAATAGATAGGTTCAATCTGGCAGCGTGCAGATGTAGGGCCATTAGAACTATGCACAAACCGCATAGGCTGAAGCTATTCGGAAATAGTGTTGAGAATAGCGTTTTTAAAGTTTAAATAGACGAACATTTCCGACAAAAACAACTCTTACACCAAAGCTCAGAGTGGATAATAAAAAAAAATTCAAAAGATAATAACTCCAGCCATTAAAGGTCAAGACACACTGTATGTATGAACACACTTTATACTCAATACCGATTCTGATACAACAATGATGATGAAAAACAATCTTTATTTAAACAATAGAATGTGATTTTCAACATTAAACCGTAGTATTTTCTTTTCTATTTACATGTGGCCTTTCAATGGGCGTATACTAATCTACATGGTCTTATACTTGTTCTGATACAGCTCAAAATCATTCCAAAGCTATTCAATAAAGGTTCATTTCTGTGTTTTTAGTCATGATACTTGTTCAAATGAGTATCCAGTTTCGATACTAGTCTTTAGTATCGATTAGTATCTGTTTATAAATACTTTTGACGACCCTAATCTATATAAATCTCAATACCGTAGGCCTATTGATGTCTGACATTCAAGCATTCAACTGCCCGAACACTAAACAGTCTCTAAAATATTGGATATGGGGTCGTATACTACGGGAGCCAGGCTGGCGCCACCTAGTGCCTCGACTCACGACTCGGTGAGGAATCAAAATACAATAGACGGTTCGCAAAAACCCCGGACGTGCAAGTTTTGGCACCAGCCAATCAGAGAAGAGTGATATATTCTGTGTTGTCAGCGACTCCCGAGATCGACGATTTAAAGCTGGAATAAAGAGAATGTTTGGTGAATTTCATCAAGGGGAAAGACGTTATTGCCATTGTTCCTACGGGATTTAGGAAAAGCTTAATATATCAGTTAGGCCTGTTAGCGGCGCATTACATATGTCACAACCAAATAGCAGCGATTGGTTAAATTAAAAAAAGTACCCGTCTACCGTCGAGCAAACGAAATCTAAGGCTGCAAAGTCAGACGGTTTCTACGAAGTGAAACCAGCTGATGTATCGGGCTAATATTACGTAAAAAATGACTTGTGTTTTGTTTCATTCACACATGTTTAAGTAATCCTATATTATTAGTCTGCCTACATCTCCAAAGTTCAGAATGCTCTGTTCCACCTTGTGATGTCATGAAGCAGTAGTTTTCAAGTTAACACCTACTTTATAACTTTTCATCAGTAGAGATTGGCTGGAACTAGGGATGTAACGATATCCAAATCTCACTCTACGATATTATCACGATATGCATTTCACGGTACGATATTTATTGCGATATTTTGGAGATGGGAAACTTTTATACTTTTAAAATACAAGGTTTTGGTGTGAATTATTTGCATCAAAATCCCAAGAATTCAAGTAAAAAACATATTTCTTCATGTTTTCTGCACTGAAATGAATCATGGGATATGCAGTTCCCTATGCTTATAAGCTGTTACTACAATTGTGAGACTTTTGACGATACGATATCACGATATTTCGGTTATTGTTACATCCCTAATTATAACACAGATCAGAAAATAGCCTAATACGAGCCCTTTAAATGTGAAAGTAGCTATATTTGAACCCAAGATTGATTATTTTCTTCCCCAGCCTGGTATGCGTCATGTATTTATTTTTAGCGACAATGGAATTTTGATAGTTTTTTAATGACTTGAGATGTTACTTTCGAAGGATGAAGTCGGATTAGTTCAGATCTAGACGCCAAGAGACAGGAGAACCGAAAATATACCGGTATCTGAGCGCGTCTTTGGCTGTGTGTCGGAGCCCGGTTGTAAACAGTGTGAGTGTGTGCTGCCTGCTGTTGATGTGCGGCGTTAGCGTCTTCTTGTCATGCCGCGCGCCTCTCGCTCAGATAACGCTCCGGCCGGGGAGGGTGGGGGGGGGTGGAGTGTGGGGTGGGGGGGTGTGAGCTGTCGCCACGGTAACGGCACAGGCCTGATAATGACTGCTCATCACAGAGGTGTACGGCGCCTGGGTACAAATCACACCGGGAGGGTTAGAATGGAGAATCCTGAATGGGGTATTTACTGTGGAATTGGGATCATATTTTGCAGTTTTTCAGAGTGCCTAGGTCTAATTCAGGGGTAAATGCTCTCTCCATTCCACCTAAACTTACAATTAAAAGGCGCTGTACCTGATTTTTTACCATCTTTAAAATGTGAAAGTGTAAATGTTATTCCAGGGACCGAAGTTATACATCACTTACCCTTTTGTGTTCTAAAACTCTCAGAGACCAGAGCAGAGTTTTGCCGTGACAGTAAAGCTTGCAACAACTAGCATGCTAACATGTACTTCCTGATTATCAGACCATCCATTTCATACTGTGTAACAACTTAAAAACCCTCTTGACTTAACCTGAACCTAAATACAATGTCATTTCTTGCTACTATCACAGGTTTTTACGCAGTGTTTACATTTTACTTCAAGGTGCCCTGCAAAAAAAGAGACTGCTAACCAACAACTAGCATGTAACAGCACACTTCCTGCTTATCGGTCTATTACATTACTACTGTGTAAAAACCTAAAAACCCTCTAAACGTACCCTAAATCTAAATACAATGTCATTTCTTATTATTATAGGTTATTACGCAGTGTGTTTGGTGCTGTAGAAAAAAAAGGGACTGCTAACAACAATTAGCATGCTAACAGCACACTTCCTGATTACTGGATCATTACATCCTGTGTAACAACCTAAAAACCCTCTACACTAACACCAAAACTAAATACTATGTTATTTCTTGTTATTATTACAGGTTATTATATATTGTGTTATGTTGTACTTCAAGGCGCTCAGCAAAAAAAGGGACTGCTAACAACAATTAGCATGCTAACACGCACATCCTGATTATCAGACTACTACATACCGTACAACAACCTAAAACCCTCTAAATTTAACCAAAAACCTCTATACATTGTCATTTCTTGTTATTATTACAGGTTATTATGCAGTGTGTTTGGTGCTGTACAAAGAAAAGGTAACTGCTAGCGATAACTAGCATGCTAACAGCACACTTCCTGCTTCCCTGGCAAACTAAAAAACAACACAGTTTAATTATTAATTGGATGCAGACATGGCACAACAGTAGCTGAATCTTAACCGCTTTCACAGTAGGCCGACATCTGTTGGGGGGAAAAAAACAAATTAAAATCAGGAACAGTCACCACAGCTATTTGCACAATCAAGACTTTTTTTTTGCTTTTTTTTTAACAACAAATATTTGAGTTCTTTTTATTCTGCATTTCTTTCACAGCTAAGATCCAAGATGTTAAAGTCAAAGCAATCAATCCTAACTGAGTCGATCTAATTGATTAACAACCAGGAACTGCTGTAAAGATCTGATTGGTCAGAATTAACCTCATTAAAACCTCATCTTTTTAATTCTTGTTCTATAAGCTCCGCCCACAGAGGAGAAACGCCAATAGTAATTAGCCACCTCTGCTCGATTGCTTAGGCCTTGGCGTCTTGGATCTTTGCTGAGAACTTTTTGACCACAAATTTTACACTATGAATTTTGATTGTTGAATCTGAGTACTTGAAAATATTTGTGCTGAATATTTAAAAGGCAATTTTTTTATTTATTTTTTTGATATTTTAAACACATTGGACATATTGTTTCATCTGATTTTGAAATTTAAATGCAGCTGAAATTCTCATTTAGAAATTTTTAACTGCGTAAAAGCAAGTTTGAATGATTGATGAATTTTTGTTCTGAATTTCAATTGCCATATTTTTCGGACTATAAGGCACACTTAAAATCCTTTAATGTTCTCAAAAATCAACAGTGCGTCTTATGTTTTAATTCTGGTTGTGCTTACTGACATCGAACTGATTTTATGTGGTACACTGTGAAACACAAAAATCTGTGAAAAATCGCTTTTTTTTTCAGCGCTTATAGTTTATGCAAATTAGCCATGTGGTTTTAAGTTTTGTGTCTGTAAAACGTAAACAAATGTGTGCAAAGCTGCATTAAACACATTATTACTCAATGTATATTTGGGTCCTCTTCGTAGGAAATAAAAAAAAAACTAAAATTTAATTATCCACCTACATTCACATTCATAATACACATTCACCAAGAGGCAACGCCGGGCGAATTATTCCACGATCTGAAAATGGATCATGGATGCCTGGGCTAAGGGATCAGTCTCAAGTGTCGTCTGTTTGTTTCGCTTAATGCGCCTTATAATCCGGTGCACTTTATGTATGAAAATAGATGAGAAAAATCAACGTTATTGCCTTATAATCCGGTACACTTTATAGTTCGAAAAATATGGTATACTTAAAAACTCAACGCAATTGAAATTTAGAACAAAATAATTCAAACTTGCTTTTACACAGTTAAAAAATTGTAAGTAACTTTCCAAATCAGATGAAACAAATGATCTTCCATATTTTTCACACTCATATTCTCAATGATTTCTTCCTTTACTCTATTGTTTAGCGGTTTAACAATGCTCGGCCTCTCCACCGTAGCCTGCAGCCCCTGGGTCCATGTGTCTGTGTACAGTAGATCTGATGGAGGCAGAGGTAATGGTCTTTCTCCGGCGGTGGAGCCATAACTCAGCCTGGCCTGACTGCAGGGAGACGGGAATAGCACGGCTGGCTGCTCCTGCTGCTGCTAGGAGCTGATTTAATTATTCAGCACCTACAGAGCGCGGTGCCGGGGAGGACGAGAGAGAACACATCCAACTGTATCTGCCGGGTACAAGGATTGATTTACTGATACCTTCCGAGAGGACAGTTAGCGTCTGTGTTGATGCTGTTATTGTCAGACTGTAGGTTCAAACACAACGGTGTGCATCGGTACTTTGCGGTGATATTACATTGCGGGGTGTTCTACGTGTGTCTCTGTGGTGGAAAGCTCAGCGATTACCATGGGGACACAATGCACAAGTCATCAAACACTGTTAAGAACGTTTTAAGATGAATACAAAATGGACTTTTACGGCAAATTTTAGGACTCTGACAAACTAAAAACTGTTATCTTTACTATCTTTTTTGCTACTTATTTAGAATTTATTATTACTATTTATATTTTTGCTCTTTGTTGTTGTATTATATTGTGATCTGTGAGCCGCTGTGTCCAAATAATTTCCCTTGTGGATCAATAAAGTTTGTCAAAGTCTAACTTGTGACGTTAATGTTATTCAAACGGGACTTGTATAGCATCACAAATCATCTCATCTGTTGCAGTTCCAGCCAAGTGAGCTGTTTCTTGTCAGATCGTGTTAAATTAAAGATCAGATTCAGTCTAATTTGAGTAACAGAGCTTCTAACAGAGTAGTGCTTCCAGTTACTTTATTAAGGGTACATTTTGGATCCAAATATCTGAAAAACGATCAGCGCTAAAGTCTGTTTAAAGGCGCTGTGCTTGAGTTTTACTGTCTTATAAATGTGAAAAACTGGAAAAAAAGTTCAATGGAAATGGATTGAAATGGTCCAAAAGTATTCCGCATTTACTTCATGCATCGCGATCTTTCACAACAATGAATTTATGAGTCCTTTTCACAATTACGGCGCAGTTTGGCCGTAACAGTGAAGCTAACGGTAAAGCTAAAGGTAAAGCTAATGGTAGCTAACGGTAAAAACAACAAATGCAGACAGTACAGACAAATGTTGCTCAAATACATCCAGAAAATATGAAGCAAATAACTCATGTGCAACGCATTTCACAAGCTAAAAGGCGTTTCGCATCAATATTAGCAATTATAGCTTCCGTTTTAGCGCTGATGTTAAATTTCTTGGCGCCCCTAAACACCTCTTAGTGCAGTGTTCGCAGGTCTTCGGTTATCTGACCTGATGTAGACCGGGATGAGAGTCTGACACGTTCTATGGAGAAACAAGAAACAAGACCAGAATTGCAGTGTTACAACAGCAAAGTACAGGAACAGTGGCAGAGTATACAAAATATGAGCATCTCTATACATATATATATTTTTATTATTATGGGTTTGAGAAAGGGCTTGGTTCACTGGAGGTGTCAGATCAAGTTCTGCTGTTGTGCCCTTAGGCAAGACACTTCACCTGGCCTAGTATAAATGTAATCTGCCTTATAGGTCTACCCCCAGCTGTGGTTTCATGAGTACAGTATGGAGTGAATAAATAATGCGTATACTAGTAGTACTTGTATAGGTCATTACAAATTCAAGAGTTAAAAGTACAGGCGGATATCAAAAAGCAGAACTGTGAACTTGTAGTGACGGTTTTCAGTTACTATCAAATTATAACTAACAATAGCTGTGTACTATGTAAGTAAACGCACAAAGCAAGTGTGTTTACGGCATGATCTCGACTTACTGTTATTGTCTCTGCTTTATAGTTATAATCTATGACAGAGGTCTCCAACCTTTTTCCTTTGGTGAGCTACCTTTACAAAACAAAAATGCCAGAGAGCTACTAATTTTAGTGGCTGCAAGAAATTGAGACGATTATAAGAATGAGGGTGAGCTTTTGGGTACAGTTAAATGCTTATAAAACATAAACCATTGTCCATTTATTAGTGTACAAAGTTGGTCTTCAAAATGATACATTTACAATAGCAATAAGCATGTATTTAACCAACTTTTGGTATTCAGCACGATGGTCTAATTCAGATATCCCTTGGAAAGCTACTTGGAAGGGGGTGGAGAGCTGCTGGTAGCTCCCGAGCTATAGGTCGGTGACCTCTGATCTGACAGCCATGGATCATTCTGTCATAACATGCACATTTTAAATCAGAAAATTCATCAACATGACTTAGTAAAAGAAACAAGCCCACTGATTTCAGCATAAAAAACAAAACAAAACTGCAGCTCTCAATGTGAGTTGACGTCACCCTAATGACACCAAAGTGCTGTGTAGCTGTCAGCACTTCCGATGGATAGCTGCGCATCACACTACCGAGCAGCGGATTTTATTAACATTTGCACCAAAATAACTATGAATCCTATTTGTATTCCATAATAATATTATATATAATATATTGTCATTCGATGGTAGGCGGGTACTTTTTATCAATTAACCAATCGCTGCTATTTGGTTGTGACGTATGTAATGCACCTCTAATGGGGCTAACTGGTATATTAAGCCTTTCCCAAACCCCGAAGGAAGGACAATAACATCTTTCTCCTGGATGAAATTCACCAAACATTCTCTTTGTTCCGGCTTTAAATCCTCAATCTCAGGAATCGTTGACAACACTGAATATATGGCTCTTCGCTGATTGGCTGGTGCCTGAACTTGCACTTCCGGAGTTTTTGCGAACCGTCTAGTGTATTTTGATTCCTGACCTTGTCGCTGGAGAGAAATTAAATTGAGCGGAGGCACTAGGTGGCACCAGCCTGGTTAGGTTTGTGATGTATGTGTGAATAGAGCCCATATGGCGTCTTGAAAATAAGTGATTAAAGCTTGAGTGGAAACAACTTTAACTCTATATACGCTCTCTGAAATGTCGATTTGGCGTAATAGGTCTGCTTTAAGCCTATACAAGTTGCTCATGCATAGAAAGCAGGCACCAGCAGTGTAATTTTGCACTACGGTGAAAGCTCTACTAGTTATTACAGGCTTTCTTTACGCTCTTAGTCCTCCCTGGCCTCGCCTTTCAAATGCACCTATCCATTTGTACACAAGTAGAGCCTGCAGGAGCGCGTGGGGGAAGGGCGCAGAAACCGACACGCACGCACACACACGCACGCACACACGCACACACACGCACACACGCATTGTAAACTGTACGTGTGCAGCCACTGGGACGGATTATGTCTGCGGAAGCCAGGACTGCAAGATCCCACCCAACCCCCATCTTCTCTGCGCGCTGCTACTCGGCTTTCAACCACACACACGCACACACACACACACACACACACACACACACACACACACACATACAGCCCATTTTCGCCTGCCTGGTCACCTCCCCGCAATAGATTCCTCCCATCCCCCACCCCATCCGCCGCTGCTCAGTCATTCAGACCCGGGAGAGTCAATAACAAGCTGACATCATCATTGGTTTTGGACCGAGGATACAGTGGGGGGCTTTATTTTCGAGCGGGACACGGGCGGAGGTGTGATGGGGGCGGCGTGGGGCCCGAAAGTGGAGGAACGGCGGTGAGACGGAGCAGACACGACAGGACAGGTGGAGAGAGAGGGATAGAGAAAGAGAGATGGAGAAAGAGAGAGTGTGGGGGAGGTGCAGGAAACGTCCCACTGTGGCTCAATCACGGAGATATAGAAGCCCGGGCTGTACACATATTATGCAATCACGCCGAGGAAGCAGTTATAGGCAGTTATTATTAGTGGTTAATATTTAAAGGTGTGCCAGACTACGTAACTTGTCAGATTTTATTGCTTTGTCTGGAATGTTCCACAGTACAGTATTACGCAAAACTGACTCTTGTGAGCTTTAAATCATGTTATAATGTCACGTTACCTCGTAAAAAAACATACCAAGAGTTGTGTTTTGTTTCTAGTGTCGTAGCACTCGAAACAGGCCATGAGACCTTTTTTTTTCTTTTCTTTTTTACGGTCTTGGTCTAATCTCGGACTCAATTGTGTTTGGACTCGGTCTTGTCACAGACTTGAGGTCTAACTCCAATTTGGAACTTGAAAAACAAAACAAAACAAAAGAAAATCCTACCCACTTTCTTCACTTTCTTCGCAGTTTTCCATATAGAGCCACTGGAAGTTCTCTTAAAGCAGGGGTTCCCAAACTGTGGGTGAGGGTCCAAAAAGGCACAGAGTGTTTCAGTGCAGTTTGCTTGTCTTATTTTACGCTTAAAATAACATTTATCAGATAAAATGGAGACAGATTCATAAAAACATTGATATATTTGTGCCGAAATAACTGTAAAATACAAATAAATGTAAAAAAGGACAAAGATTTGGTCTCGATGGGCCTTGGTCTTGGTCTTGTCTCGGTCTCGACCCTCAGAGGTCTTGGTCTTGTCCTGGTCTCGGGACCCTGAGGTCTCGAACTGGTCTTGGTCTTGATTTGTGTGGTCTTGACTACAACACTCTTTGTTTCATTCACATTCATTCCATTCATGTTTGAGTAATTGTGCTTTATTACTCTGTTTACGTTTCCAAAGCTTAAAACATCACAAGGTGGAACAGAGCATTTTAAAGCTTAGTGGTAGTTTTCAAGTTAACAGCTGCCTTTTACGTTTTGTTCAGTAGAGATTTGCAATTCCAGGGTTGAAATGATCCAGATAATCAAGGCCACACTAATCGAGACCAAGACCAGTCCGAGATCACAGGGTCCTGAGACCAGGATAAGAACGAGACCACGGCCCATCGAGACCAAATCGAGATCATCTTTGTCATTTTTGTTTGTCCTTTGTTTGTATTTTACAGTTATTTTGACACATATATGTCAATGTTTTCATAAATCTATCTCCATTTTATCTGCTTCATTTAGGCCTAAAATAAGCCAAGCAAACTGTATTGCACTCTGCGCCCGTTTTTGGACCCTGACCCGAAGTTTGAGAATCTCATCTTTAATCCAATTTACAGAAAACAAGTTCCTAACATTTACAGATAAATTTTCTTACAGGTTTTGTGGTGATATTTAGCAGCCTCTGCACATTTACCAGCCGTAATGAAATATGATCGTACTCGTCGAGCATCAGATCTCGAGTCTGAGACGAGACCGAGTCCAAGTTGCATCAAGACCGAGACAAGACCGAGTCCAAGTTGCATCAAGACCGAGACAAGACCGAGTCCAAGCGCCATCAAGACCGAGACAAGACCGAGTCCAAGCGCCATCAAAATCGAGACAAGACTGATCCAAATGCACTAGACTCCAAGACAAGACCAAGACCGTCAAAAAGCGGTCTTGAGGCTGATCTCAAGACCAAGACCTATCTCGAGTACAACACTACCTGTAGGCCCCACATAACATCACAATGTGGAACAGAGTGTTATATATGTATTGTCTGTGTGTGAATGAAACAAAACACAACTCCAGGTCTGTTTTTGAGGAGGTAACAACATTGTAACACGTCTTACAGCTCACAAGAGTCAATTTCGAGTACTATTATAAGACCTTTATGTTCTTTTTCATGCATTTATTAACTTACAAATGTTTTTACTGCTCAAATACACTTTGAAAAACGGAAATTCTTCTTGCGAGCAGGATATTTTTAGACTACATAATTTGCATTTTCATAACACACATACAGACAGAGTTCATATATGAGCTTACATGCACACACAGCCTATAGTACACATATATACATTCCTCTCTCTTCACAAATCTGCAGCAGCCCTCAGCCCTCAGCTCATCTCAGCAGGCCAGTGTGTTCCTCTGCCCCCTCCCCGGGCTCCTCTGGACTGGCCTGGCTCTGTTGATGTAGCTGGGGGCCCACACACGCACATATATACACACTGCAGTCGTGTTATTGCTGCGCTGAGCTCTCTATGCTCGACATGGGCGGGTCCGGCATGTAGTCTGAGACCACTACGACAACAATGGACGACAACTGAATGACGCTTTCACTGTATCTTTGCTGCGCTCATCAGTTTCTTGTCATTTGTAAGCTGAATAATAATAATAATAATAATGTTTTGGGTTTATAAATCGTGTCTTTCAAGATATCCAAAGCATTTCATTCACTCCACACTCACAGAAGGAACATTGGGAAATAAAACAATACCTAGTTAAATTAAAAGTACTTAAATTAAGAACATTTTACTTAATTTGAGTCGATTCAGCTTGACAAGTAAAATGATCTACCAATGGAATAAGCGTGTTTTTCTTAATTCAAGCAACATTCGATTATGTTTCTTATTTTAAGTGTAGCAAGATGTATTTTCATATTTTAAGTACAAAAAGTCTTGGCAGATAAATTTACTTGTCAAGTGAAATTTGCTCAAATCATGATAAAACTTTCTTAATTCGAGTCATTTTTGCAGTGAATTTTCACAAGACGAGACTAGACACGAGATAAGGTCCTCGAAATTCAGACAAGGTGAGATTTTGATAACATTATAATAAATAAATTGTGGCCTTCTGTTCACAGTTTTGATCTTTACATGTTTTATTGACAGTGTTGGGGAGTAACAGATTACATGTACCAGAGTTACATAATCAGAGTACAAATTATGAGTAACTGTATTCAGTTACAGATACTGTTTCAATGAGTGGTAATCAGATTACAGTTACTTTGTTGAAATAAATGGATTACAGGGCGGTATTTTCCTGTTTTCACATTTTTGGCTAAACCAGGACTAAAACCAGAACTAAACCAGGACTAAACCAGGACTAAAGCAGGACTAAACTAAGACTAAACTAGGACTAAAACTAGGTCTAAAACCAGGACTAAATCAGCACTAAACCAGGACTAAACCAGGTCTAAACAATATGACACTAACAGTAGGTGGACATAATTTAAGGCAGCAGTGATCTCATATAAAAATAATTTCTCTATCAATAATATTTTTAATATGGATAAGTAAAGACTGGGCTTTTTATTTTCTTTTAGCAGACAAAACAAAACTTCTTATGTTAAGATTTCTTGGTATTTGCTTCTCTACAGCAAACAGTTGATTATTCATGGAGACTTGGGCTCAACAGACAATTTGAAGAGAACCAACAGGAATTTTCAGGATGTGGTCGCTACATTCATGTAGTTTTAAAAAGCATGACAGTATCAAGTAATCCAAAGTATTCAGATTACATTACTCACTTTAAGTAATTTAATGGATTATGTTACAAACTACATTTTGGGATATGTAATCTCTAATCTGTAGGGGAATACATTTTAAAAGTAACTTTCCCAACGCTGTTTATTGAGTACCTTTGCCTTACTTTTGTAATTTTTCCACTGCTTTTTGCAACTACGGATTCTCAAAATGTCTCAAAACTTACCAGCGTTCAACCCCTTTTTGTCCAATCCAAATGTAAACACGGAGATTCTTTTCTTCATGTGTGCACAGTCTTATGGCAAATTGGTCTTACGAGATCTTGTGGTATGAGATTTTGACCCATCCCTATAAGCTACTATTCATACTTGCTGATCTCACCAACATTAGGGTGTCTAGATTTTCAAAAACTGAAACACTCCCAGTTTGGGTTGGTTGGTAATAATAAAACTGTGACACGGCTAATTAAGGAAAACTGCACTCGGCCCATTCATGACTTATTCACGACTAACACGTGAGTCAGTATAGTCACATTTTCTTACTGTTTTCTGTCATTTGACCACACCAAATGACACTGTATGCCTCTTTTTCCTGTTGGCAGGCATCAAATTGGTCAAAAATAGATACACCAGGGACATTTCTTGTCTAAAACTGGGACAAATCACTGGTTTTGGATTAATCTGCTGGGACAGGGGACGCAGGGCACAAAACTGGGACTGTCCCGGGTAAAGAAGGACGTCTGGTCACCCTACACCAACATTCCCTGGGGGTGTGATGTTAACTGTAGGCTCTGTTCTGTCTGAAGCTCTCTTACTCAAATTAGACTTTAATCTGAGTTTTATTTTAACACAGTCTGACCAGAAAGAGGTGACTTAGCTGGAACTACAAATAACATTCTAAACGGGACCATGAATGCTCGTATTGATCACAGACTCCTGACCTCTTGACCTTGACTCTTGATCTTAAACCTTTTTTGCACAACCAACACTGATACACATACCACATTCACACTAGGAAATGTAGATGAAGTGTTCTGCCTAAGGACACAACAACAGAACTTGGTCCAAGCAGCTTTGGGTTGGGGGATCACCGCTCCAACTACTGAGCCACTGATGTGTCTGTGTTCGTCAGTCCTTTCATTTAAATTTAATTAAATTTAATTCTTTTTTTTATTTTTTATTTCATTTCATTTTTATTTTGTTTATTTTAATTTTTAATTTTAATTAATTAATTCATTAATACATTTATTTATTTATTTTTATGTATTTATTTAATTATATATTATTTTTTAATTTTAGTTTATTTTAGTTTTGTTTTCATTTTATTTTGTTTTCATTTTATTTCATTTCTATTTTTCATTTCATTTATTTTATTTTATTTATTTTTTTATTATCTTTTTATTTTCTTTATTTTATTTTTTATTTTATATGTTTATTATTATTATTATTATTATTATTATTATTATTATTATTATTTTATCTGTTTCATTTAGATTTGTTCTATTTTGTTTATTTTTTGTACATTTATTTGCCATTAAAAAGTCCTGTAAAGGTGCGTTTTAATGGCACATCTTAATAGTACCCAGACCTATTTGAAAAGTCTGTTTACTGCAAGCTGGTTTCACTTATATAGATCTGGCAACCCAAAGTGAGAAGCCCATTCCTCATTCTGATTGGATAATTGGCCTGAGAACCAAAACACAAACTGTAAACATAAACAGCATTAACGAACTCATTAAAGCTTTAAAAAATACAACCCGTCTGTAAAATCAATACCGGTCTTCAACACACGGCCCGTTATACCGACATTAAACGCGCTGTGAGTATATAGTTCATTTAAACAAGCCCATATCATGACTGTTCATTTTCTAATAGTTCCTAATAAGACGGATTATGCGGCGTGCAGCATCTCCACACAGTGTCGAGGGAGAGAGAGGAAGCACAGATGGCTGCTTTTGGCACTGACCTACACTTGCAAACCCAGCCCCTCTTCCCAAAGACACGAGGAAGTGCAGAATAGACATGTTTAAAAGCGCCCTTATTACACTATTTTCTGATCTCCGTTACAATGCTGTTTCCTCATCGCATTATAAACATATCTGGAGTTGTGTTTTGTTTCATTCACATGTTTAACACACAAACCCTGCGTATTTAGGCTTTAGGAGTTCTTCTCTGGCAATCTCTGCTGAACAAAACGTAAAAGGTATGTAGCTGTGAATATGAAAACTACAACTACATGACCTCAAGGTAGAGCAGAGCATTTTGAGCTTTGGAGATGTGGACAGGACTGACTCAAACATCGTGTGAATGAAACTAAACAACAACTTCAGGTATGTTTTGACGAGGTAACAACATTATGACATGACTTAAAGCTCACAAGAATCAATTTTGCGTAATATAAATTGTAAATAGTCACATTTTTATACAGGGCCTTTTGACCTTTAAGGCTCTCAAAGGGTTTTACATCAAGGAACCGCTCACCCTTTCACACACATTCATACACCAGTGTTCGCAGACAATTTGGACGAGGTGGGTGAAGTGTCTTGCCCAGCATTCACCTGTGGGAGCTGGAATCACACTGCCAACCTGTGGGTTTTAGATTCATGCAGCTATGATTATTAATGTTTTGCAAAACCACGTGACCTGGTGTTTATGCTGCCATATTGAAGGTCAAACTATCCATCTGGACCAACGTGTAGTATTTGGGTAATATAACATTTGAATTGAATAACAATGGTTTTGACGTGTGTTGCTCCTGGATGTTCTGCCATACAATCAATCTGCTAAAGAAGGAGGACAAAGTATCTTTCTATCAGATCCCGGCTGATAAAGATCGCAGACAGAAGTGGAGAGCGGACATAAAAAGAGAGGGATGGGAGCCCACTGAGTACAGTCGTCTGTGCAGTCAACATTTCATGTCTGGTGAGGGACCATCTCCTATCAAGTGAAGAAGGGATTTACAGCAAATGAAATGATAGATACCAAAATGATTTTTGGTTTCTGGTTTTTCACCAGATTATGTCCCATCATTATTCACGTACACCACATCGCCAGTGAAAGCCAAAGCAAAACGTTCACTTATTTCCTATGAAAGAAGATCTAACATGAAAAAACAGATACTGGAGGTTGGGCACAGAGCGAGCGTTGATTAAACTAATAAAGTGGTCCCTCGGAATTAGATAGAGACCTATTCCACAACCCAGGAGGACGACTTAAGCTTTATACCTTTCTAATGATGGCTGATCTAACGAGCTGGCCATTTCAGGACAGTTTTATGTTGTTTACACTGTTAAAAGTCGCCATGATTTTATTGCAAACTGAATAACAACATCCGGATCAACCCCAATCTTGACCTCCAGTATGGCCGCCAAATCATTAAATCACGTCACTGCCACGTCACACACAAATCCAATGTCAATATGATGACAGTCTGAACAGAAGATGCAAAAGTGGCGTAGCATCTTCACTTTTTATTTCACATTTAGTTGAGTGTTTTGTCTGTCTGCGTGCATACAGTGACGCAAAAGTGTGTGGAATTCGATTGGTATGCATGCCATCTGACGTGTTTGTTTCTGTGTACTGTATGTATGTGACGTAAACGCGTACGCGATGTGAGCAGATCTGACCAGAGTTTTGTGTCTTGGGCAGTGTAGACGGAAACGCGCCGGCGTTTTCCTTGTTCCACTGGCAGATAATTTTACTTGTAAAGTGAAATTTAATCAAATCGCGATAAAACTTTCTTAATTTACGTAATCTTAACTTGGCTAAATTTATATTACGCAAAATTGACTCTTGTGAGCTTTAAGTCAGGTACCGGGCGGTGGGCTGTTTGGTACCGGGCCGCGAAAGCAAGAACCCCACATACGCTGCACGGGCTGTCCCTCCTCCTGTACATCGCGTGGGCCTTGCCTCTAAACCAGAACTAAAACCAGGACTAAACCAGGACTAAAACCAGGACTAAACCAGAACTAAATCAGGACTAAACCAGGACTAAACCAGGTCTAAAACCAGGTCTAAAACAGGTCTAAAACTAGTCTAAAACCAGGACTAAAACAGGACTAAATCCCCCTCCCCCAACCCCCTACGGTCCACGAAATATTATCAGATATAAAACTGGTCCATGGCGTAAAAAAGGTTGGGGACCACTGCTTTAAGCTGTTATAATGTTGTTACCTCCTCAAAAAGTTTTTTTGTTTTTGTTTGGAGTTATGTTTTGTTTCATTTATGCATATTTGAGTAACGCTTTATTATTAGTCTGTCTACATCTCCAAAGCTCAAAATTCTCTGTTCCACCTTGTGATGTCATGAAGTGGTACTTTATAAGTTAACAGCTACCTTTTTTAACCTTTTTTTTTTCAGTAAAGATGGGCTATTCCAAGACTGAAACTAAGTGATTCTAGTGAAGGTGTATGAAATTTAAAAGCACAGTAGAGCACTTCCTGTATTACCGCATGGCATCACAAGGTGCAATAGAGTATTTTCGATTTGAGAGAAGAATATGCAGGATTTTAAGTATTAAACATGTGAGAATGAAACAAAACACAAGTCCAGATATGTTTGTGACGAGGAAACAACGTTATAACATAGGTCAGAAAATATAGTCATATGGACCCTTTAACTCTAATATTAACTGGTGAACTTAATTTTTGGATTTTATATTCCAGAGACAGGAATTTCAAAGTATGTTTTCTTTTGAATGTAATATCTCTTCTCTTAATATTCTTTCCACAGCTGGTCATTATGTAACAGTGCAGGAATGTCGGCCATGTCTGAGCCGTTTGGTCTCAGACTGTCTACACTTTGGGTTTATCTAATGTTTTCCCCAGTCGCTCACGGTTACAACCACTTTCCGTGCAATGAATAATAATGATTGTAACAAAAACTTTCCCTAATTATTATGAATTCTTAATGATATTTCAGATTGTGGTGGATGAAAGTAGAATTAGACCATTTAGCAGACATGGGAAGGAGCCGTAGGTGCACTGTGTAACTTTTCTGATGGAGGGTCCGACACCTGCTTGTTTCTATGGAGATGACATTGCTAGGCCTGGAATGTTCCACAGTATGACATTAAACAGCTTTACCTTACATTGATTCAATTACAGGTGGTTTTATAGCTCAAAAATACCTAGAAAAACAGACATTCTGACTGGGAGCGGGGTCGCCTCTCCACAGATCTGACGTGTAACTTGGTCTCATTTGGGCTCCATGAAGACAGAAAGGTTTAATCCCATACTGTGAGCAATAACATCTCCATGGAAACAAGCATTTGACAGAACCTACACCGAAAAACATACACAAAGACCTTTAAAAATCCCGTATATTTAGGCTGAGTTCTTCATTCAAATAGTGAAACAGGAAGTGCTCCACTGTGTTTTTAAACTCCACACACCTTCACTAGAATCATTTGGATAATTTCAGACCTGGAAGCGTCAGTCTTTACTGAACTAAAGGTAAAAGGAGCTGTTAACTACTAAACCGTTTCATGACATCACAAGGTGGAACAGAGCATTTTGAGTTTTGGAGATGTAAACAGACTAATAATAAAGGATTACTCAAACATGTGTCAATGAAACAAAACACAACTCCAGGTATGTTTTTGAGAAAGTAACTTTATAACATGGATTAAAGCTCACAAGAGTTAATTTTGTGTAATATAGGCCCTTTAACATAGTGTTTCCCAAACTTTTTCTCTGGGGACTCATATTTTAAAAGTCACAAACCTTCGCGACCCAAGTCAATAGACATTATTCAAAAATCACAAAATAAATGTGGATTTTATTGTTGACTGAGTGATTGTGTCTTTCTGAACAATTAGTATGACTCAAGTTTTAAACAATGAAAAACAGTCATTCAAGCAGCAATAAAAGGATCCATAAGTCGCCTATTTGGACATTAAATGTAGCCCATTTCTTTTTCTTTTCAACATTCAATTGAACCAACAATACTGGAACAAAATAGTCAATAAAATAATTACAAAAAGATTAGAAATTATACAAAACATGTCTTAACATTTCAACATTAGGCATATCAGGTGACCCCAAAAAAAGGGTTGCGACCCAGTCTGAAAACACTGGTTTAACAGACCAGTCTTAAACCAGACCTATTACGCAAAATTGACTGTTGTTTACACATTTACCCCAAGTTTTTTTGTTTTTTTGAGTGATTTGAGCAATCTTTAATCGCTTATTTTCAAGATGCCATTTTGTAGATCAACCCTGTTCAACCCCACTACTCTGCACTTGCTTCGTTCTCCAATTGCATTTTCTTATTCATGATACGTATAGGATTCAGGTAGCCAGTTTCACTTTGTGGAAACGGTCTGGCCTCGCAGCATTAGGATTTGTTCGCTCGACGGTAGGCAGGTACTTTTTTTATTTAACCAATCGCTGCTATTTGGTTGTGACGTATGTAACCCGCCTTTAACAGGGCTAACTGGTATATTAAGCTTTTCCCAAATCTCGTAGGAAGAAGGGCAATAACGTCTTTCCTCTTTATAAAATTCACCAAACATTCTCTTTGTTTTGGCTTTAAATCCTCAATCTCGGCAATTGTTGTCAACACAGAATGTATGGCTCTTCACTGATTGACTGATACTCGAACTCGCACTTCCTGGGGTCTTGCAAACCGTCTAGTGTATTCCGATTCCTGACCTAGTCGCTGGAAATTGAGCGGAGGCACTAGGGGGCGCCAGCCTGAGTAGGATTCGGCAGCGTTCTGTCATCATTTTGGTACAAAGGAAAGATAAATCTGCTCGCTACCTTGATCTGCAGCGATCCATCTGAGGCACCGACAGCTACACGGCTCTTTGTTGTGAAGTTTACGGCGACGTCAGCTCCAACTGGGCACCCCAGTTTTCTAACGCTGATGTCAGTTTCCTTTAGATGAATATTGTGATGTAAAATGTGCAAATTAAAACACAATGATCCACAGTTATCATAAATTATAACTAACTATATACACAGTGTCGGGGAGTAACAGATTACATGTACCGGAGTTACGTAATCAGAGTACAAATTATGAGTAACTGTATTCAGTTACAGTTACTGTTTCAGTGAGTGGTAATTGGATTACAGTTACTGTGTTGAAATAAATGGATTACACGGCAGCATTTTCCTTTTTCACACTTTGGGCTATATCCCTTTTTTTTTTTTTCTTTTTTTTTTTTTTCCCCGGTAATTCCACTCATTGCCGAACACTAAACCAGGTCAAATCATATCTAAAACCAGGTATAAAACAGGTCCAAACCAGGTCAAAACCAGGTATAAACCAGGTCTAAACAAGGTCTAAAACCAGGTCTAAACCAGGTCCAAATGAGGTCCAAACCAGGTCTAAACCAGATCTAAAACCAGGTCCAAACCAGGTCTAAACCAGGTCTAAAACCAGGTCTAAACCAGGTCTAAACCAGGACTAAAACAGGATTTAACAGGACAGGATTTGACAGAACAGGATCTTATGTTAAGATCCTCGTCTTTGCTTCTCTACAGCAAATCAAGTAATCCAAAATATTCAGATTACGTTACTCACTTTTATTGGATTACATTACAAACTACATTTTGAGGTATGTAATCTGTAATCTGTAGGGGAATACATTTTAAAAGTAACCTTCGCAACACTGTATATAAAACAAACACAAACATGTCTTCTTTAACTGTTCCACCACTGAGGCACTGACCTTAAGTTGGAAAGTAAAAGATACAACAGAGACTACAAAAACTATTAGGTCATTTTTCATTTATTTAAATAGTTTTACAGTAACAGCCAGAATGGAACTGAAGTAGATCTCTCTCTCTCAGTATCTCTCTATTTTTAGAGCGATATCCGTCTGGACACCACTCCCTCTGTTCCGTCTCGAGACAGGTTCAGACAGAATTGTGCAACCAGATGATCTTATTTCAGTAACACGTCTTGGACAAAGTCAGAGTTCTCTCACCTCAGATTAACAGTTCATTGATTCTGCAGAACTTTCAATCGATTTTCACTCGCTATGACTTGTTTTTTTTTTTTTGTTTCCTCATAAGCAGACCTACACTTGAACTCTGGCAGACGCACAAGTGACCAGACTCACATCGTTTTAAATAGCGTGACCAGATTGGGGTTATCAAAAAGGAGGACACCGTGTTCGGGAGCGAAAAAATTGGCGATGTTTGTACATTGTAACCGGCAATTTCTGTTGGTGTTTAAATTTAATCTGACAAATGTGGGCTCTGGGGTCGTCATCAAGGGAATTTTGGATGATTTACTGTATTTCATTGCAGTTTAGAGGTCTGCTAAGCCGTACTTCAATGATATAAACCAAACGTAACCTATATTTATTTTTTCATGGATTATTTTGTCTATGTCGTCGTCCTCTGCTCTGTTCGAACCTTGCTCCTGTCATTTCTCACAAACAGAAGGCGTCAGTCTGTGATTCAGAGCAGGACGAACACCACAGGCTTTAACCTTTATCAGGACGTCTGAACACCAAGGATCCAAATCTCACGGTACGATGTTTACGGCGATATTTTGAAAAAGATAATTGTAAATGGGACACTTTTTTTGCTTTTAAAATACCTTGACAAGATTTTGGTGTGAATTATTTCTGTCGTAATCCCAAGAATTCAAGTAAAAAACATATTTCTTCATGTTGTCTATGCTGAAATGAATCATGGGATATGTAGTTTCTCGATGTTTATAAGCTGTTGCTGCTATAAAACCATGCATTTAAGCAAAGGAACTTGTAATTTGATCTACTATGACAGCCCACGATATTATTGCGAGAGTTTTGACGATACGATATCACAATTTTTCGGTTATTGTTACATCCCTACTGAACGATGAGCGTGAGACTATTCCCATGCAACGTACTCATTACCGTAGTTATGTGTGTCTGAGTTTGCGTCGCTACGAACTTTTTAAGCTGTGATTTCTGAACATATGGTGCACTAATTTCATCAAATAAAAAGTTGTGTCGAGTTAGAGTCATGAAGCACTGCGTTATGAAATAAAACCTCTCCATAGAAGCTAATATGCCTTCTTAATAATACGCTTAATAAATATGGATGCATTTTCTGATCAAAGGAGCAGTCGGACCCCTATTTGTGAGAGCGCACGTGAGCGAAGAGGTGGAAATACTGGAAAAGTGCCTGTGCTTGTCTCCATGGAGGTATAATAAGATCTTCTTTTTGTAGATCTGTGACTGTATCTGATCAGATGAGCAAAGATTGTTGCCAAAACTGAGAAAAGAGTCCCACTCAAAGCTGTGGACTGATAGTCACACTCCCAGACATCCATCCATCCATTTTCTTCCGCTTATCCGGGGCCGGGTCGCGGGGGCAGCAGTCTAACCAGGGACTCCCAAATTTTCTTCACCCCAGACACGTCCTCCAGCTCCTCCGGAAGACCCAGGCCAGCGTGTCCTGGGTCTTCCCCGGGGCCTCCTCCCGGTGGGACATGCCCGGAACACCTGCCGAGGGAGGCGTCCAGGAGGCATCCGGAACAGATGCCCGAGCCACCTCAGCTGGCTCCTCTCGACGTGGAGGAGCAGCGGCTCTACTCCGAGCTCCTCCCGTGTCACTGAGCTCCTCACCCTATCTCTAAGGGAGCGCCCAGCCACCCTGCGGAGGAAACTCATTTCGAGCACTTGTATCCGCAATCTCGTCCTTTCGGTCATTACCCAGAGCTCATGACCATTCCCAGACATCTTGGGGTAATTTGGAAAATTCCTCCCCAACGTTTTTTGAGTCCAACAAGGAGGATGAAAAAGAGGATATCTGGTCACACTATCTTAAAGTTTTGAGACCCCAACAGTTAGCATCTTCAAATATTGCTTCACTCTTAAGTCCTGGTGCTGATTTTAGATCAGTTTAGTCCTGATGTAGACTTGCTTTAGACGACCACTTCACAAATCAAAATGCTTTAGGACTAGATAGATCGATATTAGGGATTAGGGATGTAACAATAACCGGAATATCGTGATATCGTATCGTCAAAAGTCTCGAAATTACAACTTTCTTTGCTTAAATTCATAGTTTTGATGCAGAAATAACTAAAAACATAGAAACAAATAGAAACAGAACTGCATATACCATGATCCTTTGCACTGTTGCAGTGTAGTCTACATGAAGAAGTAGCTGTGATTCAGGGCCTGTTTACACAAGAACACTTGCGGGTAAAAATGACAAAATATTTTAGCAGAAGTGCCTTTCATTTAGGCCTTTTGGTCCTGTTTTAGTCCTAAACTTAAACTCTCTGGATGTTCTCGGACAGTTCTCCATTTCTTTACTTGTGTGTTATTGGCCAATAGCTGTTTCACTCTAACTTTCTGTTCGTTAAATCAGCAATTTTACTAAGATGTTGTGATTTTGAGCTGTAAAAATGTACTGAATTAACTGTGTTCAATGATTTCTCTTCTCGGTAAATCTTGTGTCGTTTTAGCCGCGTGAAGACTTGAATTCTTGAGACGTACTAGTATGTCAGTCTGTCTTGAACTCCAGGCCTCTGCTGTTTGGAATTTGGGAATTTGGATCCGTCTTTAGAAATACTCACATTTGTAGGATTGTTCTGGGCTCGTACCAAATACTTTTACTTGAAGAATCCTGCAGAGAAGAAGAACAGACTTCAAACCTCTCTAGGAAAAACACACAGTACAGACGCATTCTTGAGGCACATGTGGTTCCCCTTACACCCTCTTCTTTCTCTCTGTCTCTCTCTTTCTCTCACGCTCTGTCTCTTTCTCTGTCAATCTGTCTCTCTCTCTTTCTCTCTGTCTTTCTCCCACTGTCTCTTTCTCTCTGTCTCTCTCCCTTTGACTCTTTGTCGCTCCCGCTGTCTTTCTCTCTGTCTCTCCTCTCTTTCTCTCACTCTCTGTCTCTGTCTCTCCCTCTCTCTTTCTCTGTCTTTCTCTCTCTCTCTTCTCTCATTCTCTGTCTCTCTCTCTCTCTCTCTCTCTGTCTGTCTCGTTCTCTCTGTCTCTCTCCCTTTGACTGTCTCTGTCTCTAGCTCTCACTTTCTCTGTCTTTCTCTTTCTCTCTCTCTTTCTTTCACTCTCTGTCTCTCCCTCTCTCTTTCTTTGTCTTTCTCCCACTCTCTCTCTCAATCTCTTTGTCTCTGTCTCTCTCCCTTTAACTCTCTCTGTCTCTCCTTCTCTCTTACTTTCTCTTTCTCTCTCTCTCTCTCTGTATTTCTTGCTCTCTCTCACTCTCTGTCTCTGTCTCTCCTCTCTTTCTATCTCTCTCTGTCTCTACCTCGCTTTGTCTTTCTTCCAGCCTCTGCCTCTTTCTCTCTGTCTCTCTCCCTTTGGCTCTCTCTGTTTCTCCTTCTCTCTTTCTCTCTGTGTTTCTCCCACTCTATCTCCCTCTGTCTCTCCCCCTTTGACTCTCTCTCTGTCTCTCCCTCTCTCTCTTTCTCTCTCTATGTCTTTCTCTCACTTTCTGTCTCTCCTCTCTTCTAGCTCTCTCTGTCTCTCCCTCTCTCTCTCTCACCCACTT
>NW_026571473.1:31900574-31943074 GCF_026225935.1 Boleophthalmus pectinirostris
TCAGTTAAAGAAAGTGTTGTGGCGCAGCGGTTAGAGGGTCACTGGTTCGATTCCAACTCCAAATATTGCATACAGACATTGTGTTCTTGGGCAAGACACTCCTTCCAACTTGCTTGTGTATGAATGTTGTGTGTGATTGTGACCTGAAACAAGAATGTAAAAACAAAACGCGATTTTTCACAGTTGTTAAGAGTGTTCACCCACCAACCTTAAGGTCACCGGTTTGATCCCAGCTTCAAACAGTGCATGAGATTGTTGTGTCCTTGGGCAAGACACATCTTCCATCTTCCCTCGGGTGTGATTGTGATCTCAAACAAGGATCTAAAAACAAAAAGGGATTTATCACAGTGGTTAGTGTTCGCCCAACAACTTGAAAGTTATCGGTTCGATCCCAGCTTCAAACAGTGCGTGCGTTGTTTTTTTTTGTGTCACTGGGCAAAACACTTCATCTACCTTGCCAATAAGTATAAATGTTTTGTGTGATTGTGATCTGAAACAAGAATGGAAAAACAAAAAGAGTCAAATATCATATAAGAAAATATTGTGACATAGTGGTTAGTGTGTTCGCCCACCAACCTGAAGGTCACTGGTTTGATCCCAGCTTCAAACGGTGCATAAGTTTCTTGTGTCTTTAGGCAAGACACTTAATCTACTTCGCCTATGTATGAATGTTGTGTGATTGTGCACAGAAACAAGATTAAAAAAACAAAAAGCGATTTTTCACAGTTGTTAGAGTGTTCAACCAGCAACCTGAAGGTCACAGGTTTGATCCCAACTTCAAACAGTGTATACGATTGTTGTGTCCTTGGGCAAGACACTTAATCTACCTTGCCTACGTACAAATGCTGTGTGTGATTGTTGTCTGAAACAAGAATGTACAAAAAAAAAGGGATTTCTCGCACTGGTTAGAGTGTTTGCCCATCAACCTGAAGGTCACAGGTTCGATCCCAGCTTCAAACACTGCATGAGATTGTTGTGTCCTTGGGCAAAACACTTCATTCAACTTGCCTATGTACAAATGTTGTGTTCTTCTGCACTGAAATAAGATTAAAAAAACAAAAAGCGATTTTTCACAGTTGTGTAGAGTGTTTGCCCAACAACCTGAAGGTCAACGGTTTGATCCCAGCTTCAAACAGTGCCTGAGATTATTGTACCCTTAGGCAAGACGCTTCATCCACGTTGCCTCGTGTGTAACTGTGATCTGAAACAGCTAAGAAAGTATTGTGGCACAGTGGTTAGATTATTCACCCATCAACCTGAAGGTCACCGGTTAAGATTCCAGCTCCAAACATCGCATACAGACATTGTGTCCTTGGGCAAGACACTTCATCCACCTTGCCTTGTGTGTGACCGTGATCTGAAACAGTTAAAGTATTGTGGCACAGTGGTTATAGCGTTTGCTCATCAACCCGAAAGTCATGGTTTCAAACAATGCATGAGATCATTGTGTCCATGGGCAAGACACTTCATCCACTTTGCCTCTTGTATAGGAATGTTGTGTGCGATTGTCATCTGAAACAAGAATGGAAAAACAAAAAGAGTTTAGTAAAGTATCAGTTAAAGAAAGTATTGTGGCACAGTGGTTAGAGTGTCACTGGTTCGATTCCAACTCCAAACATTGCATACAGACATTGTGTCCTTGGGCAAGGCACTCCATCCAACTTGCCTAGTGTGTGTGAATGCTGTGCGCAATTGTGACCTGAAACAAGAATGTACAAAAAAAAAAAAAAAAAAAAGGATTTGTTGCACTGGTTAGAGTGTTTGCCCAACAACCTGAAGGTCACAGGTTTGATCCCAGCTTCAAACACTGCATGAGATTGTTGTGTCCTTGGGCAAAACACTTCATCCACCTTGTCTTGTGTGTGATTGTGATCTGAAAAAAGAATCTAAAGGGACTTCTCAGTGTTCGCCCAGCAACCTGAAGGTCACCGGTTCAATCCCAGCTTCAAACAGTGCAGGAGATTGTTGTGTCCTTGGGCAAGACACTTCATCCAACTTGCTTATGTTCAGATGTTGTGAGAGATTGTGCTCTGAAAGAAGAATGGAAAAACAAAAAAAGCTATTTCTCACAGTTGTTAGAGTGTTTGCCCACAGGCTGGATACCAGCTTCAAACAGTGCAGGAGATCGTTGTGTCCTTGGGCAAGACACTTCGTCCACCTTGCCATGTGTGTGATTGTGATCTAAAAAAAAATTCACAGTGGTTAGAGTGTTTGTCAAAAAGATTTGTCAAGTATCAGTTAAAGAAAGTATCGTGGCAGAGTGGTTAGAGTGTCACTGGTTCGATTCCATCTCCAAACATTGCATGCAGACATTGTGTCATTGAGCAAGACACTTCATCCACATTGGCTTGTGTGTGTTAATGTTCAGTACGAATAAATCATTTGCAGTAGGGTTGTTATAAGTATTAATTATTGATACTAAAACTAATATTGAAAGTAGACACTCATATGAGCAGGTATAGAAAAAAGTCCGATTCTCAGGACATAAATGAACCTTTCCTGAACAGTTTTAGAATAATCTTGAGCTGTATCAGAACAAGTATAAGAGCACATAGACAAGTATATGTGCATGGACCACTGAAGAACCTACCTGGACGATTGGGAGATTACACAGATATACTAAGACCACATGGGGATATTAAAAAGTACTATGATTTAATGTTGAAAATCACATTCTATTGTCTAAAGAAAGAGCGTGGTGTTAAATACTGAGTCTGTTCCTTAGTATCAAGATTGAGTTTCAAATGTTAGTTTAGTGTAACATTAATACCCAGATAACAATTGATACTGAATATAATATTATATAATATATACTATAATACATTACTGGTGTACCTAATATTATGTCCTATGATCTGGCGTATGGCGCAGAGCTGTTTTAGTGGGAGCCATGTTGCAGTATTGCGCATTGCTGTTCTCTCTCCCTCCCTCTATCCCTCTCCTCCTTTTCTTTTCTCTCTCTTTCTCCCTCCCTCTCTCTCCTCTCTTCTTTTGTCTCTCTTTGTCTCTTGTTCTCTATCCCTCTCCTCCCTTTCCTTTCTCTCTTTGCTCCCTCTCTTCTATTCTCTCTTTCTGTCCCTCTCTTTCGCTCTATCATTCTTTCATTCTCTCTCTCTCTTTCACTCCCTCTCTCTCCTCTCTTCCTTTCTCTTTTTTCTCTCTCCTTCTCTCTCTCACACACACGCTCTCTCTCTCTCCTTCTTTTCCTCTCTCACACTCCCTCTCTCTCTCACTAGCCCTCTCTCTTCCTTTCTCTTCCTCTCTTCCCCTCTCTCTCACTCCCTCTCTCCTCACTTCTTTTCTCTTTCTCTCTCCCTCTCTCCACTCTTCCTTTCTCTCTCTCATTCCCTCTCTCTCCTCTCTTCCTTTCTCTGTCCGTCTCTCCTCTCTTCTTCTCTCTCTCTTTGTCTCGCTCCCTCTCTCCTCTCTGCCGTTCTCTCTCCTTCTCTCACTCCCTCTCTTCTCTCTTCTTTTGTCTATCCCCCTCCTCTCTCTGTCTATTTCTCTCTCTACCCCTCCGTCCGTCCGTCCCTCCCTCCCTCCCTCGCTCTCGTCTGCAAACGGAGGAGTGGAACCTGGGCTGGATGTGGGTGAAAGGGCGCCGCTGTCAGATGGAGCAGAACACAGAGGCGCAGAGCAGGGATCAGCCATAATCTCTCCCTCCTCCCTCTCTATTTCCCTCCCTCCTCATCCCTCTCTCCGGGCGGGTGCATGTGTGGGGGAGGGGAGCAGACTTTCGGCGAGCTCCTGACAAGTGCGTTTGGATATAATAGTGTAATCCTTCGCTCCTTTGAGGCGGGAGAGGAATGCAGTATGTGTACTTTGTTTACGAGGAAGTGATTTGGCAGGAACAACAGGAAGTGTGACGACTCCTGCGATGACTGACTGTTGTGTTTAGTCATTATTTGAACATTGTAAGTGTGTATAAACAAACTTAGAGTCATTTTTTTTTATACGAGGATTTTTTTTGACTACTCCTGCGATGAGTGACTGTTGTGTCTAATCATCGAAAATCATCATTTTAACATTGGAAGTCTGTATAAACAAAGCTGTGTTCTCTGCATTTTACCGATATTTCTACCGATATCACAGTGGGAACAGTGGGCCCACCCGTTTGTGAGTACAGCCTCGTGTCCATTGGTTCACTTTGGACTGGATCGGTCTGAAAGTGTTTCCACTGTCTTAAGTGAACTGTACCGGTGTTCTGTCGATATGGGCTGCCTCATTGAAACGAGCTCCCCGCAGCCTAAATCGACAGTGACGTTTATTGATTCGCACCACCTTGTTGAAATAAGCAACCTTACGTTGTATAAATCCAATAAAGCTCAACCCAAACCCTAACCTCTCCAGTTTTACAACATATTTGTTTGGATTAGAGAGAGCAAGTTTGATGCTGTTTATACACAGTGATTATACTTTATTAACCAGGTTGGCTCCACCTAGTGCCTCTGCTCAAATTCATTTCTCTCCAGCGACTAGGTCAGGAATCAAAATACACTAGACGGTTCGCAAAAACCCCAGAAGTGCGAGTTTGGGCACCAGCCAATCAACAAAGGGCCATACAATCTGTGTTGGCAACGATTCCCGAGATCGAGGATTTAAAGCCGGAACAAAGAGAAAGTTCGGGGAATTTTATCAAGGGGAAAGACGTTATTGTCCTTCTTCCTACAGGATTTGGGAAAAGCTGAATATACCAGTTAACCTGGTTAGCAGCGCATTACATAAGTAGCATAAGTAGCACTAGGTAGCTCAAATCGGTAGGACACCGGCCCATTTGAAGTCCAAAGCAAACCCTGGTGGACACTATCTTCCAAAGAAGTATGGCCCACTTTAGTTTAGCTACGTTAAAAAGGGGTTTTACATCACAGATGATGATTGGGTAAGAGAAGACACAGATTCAGACGTTCAAACATACAACAATATTTTCTCACCAAATGCTGACTTGATTAAACTTGATCAAAGCTAGTTGATTATCCATCTGTCTCCCATTTGGATCTTGGATATGACGTCATGTCCACGCTTCAAGTGTTTAATAGGGACAGTGCATATTAATGAACATCTACAACATTGCAGTGTAAATATGCCAGATTATAGCAAGACTGCTCATTTCCATCTGTAGTCCCTAGGCAGGTATCACCACAAATTTAAACAAAGCAATAACAAGTAACAAATCTATACTAAAAGTGTCCACAAGTCTGGTTTTTCTTTAGCCGCTCTTTTAAGTAGGACTTGAAGGTGGCAAGAGTTGAAGTTTCTCTTATTGATAGTGGCAGACTGTTCCAACATTTTGTGCCTCTGACTGAGACACACATTGTCCGAATGTGGAGCATCTGTGTGGGACGTCACAGTTCCCCCGGGCTGTGGCCCTAGTTCCCATCCCACTCACAGTCTTTACTTTAATAAAATCCTGTAATGGAGGAGGGGCAAGTTCATGCAAAACTTTATAGACAAAACATCCATATTTAAAATCAATAAAATTACAAATTATACTTGTCTAAAATAGTGTAGTGGTGAAATGAGAATGGTTTCTTGTCCAATATTTTTATGGCTTTTCTTCTTACTTGTCTAAAATTCACTAAGTTAAAATTAACAGTTTTTGTAAGGCGCTTAATGTGTTTCTTAAATGTAAATGTCCCAGGTATTTAAACTCTTTGACAAGGCTGAGTTCCACGCCGTCCAGAAAGACATTGGACTGCTGTAGATCAATAGTTTTTTTGCTGAACATCATGCAGAGTGTGTCATGTTAAGCAACACCTGTTAAAAACAAGTCTTTGTTCAATACTGGCGTCACCACAACACTGACCATCACACCCACAGGCAGTGATACAGACGCTGTAAGGTACTGCGGTAATACGAGTGACTGAAATATTCATTTAAACCACCAAAGCGTCCAAACACAATAAAAACACTTCATACTTAAAAGTGACACTGGGCACAGCCAATGTTCATTTTATCTCGGAATTCTTGCTGAGGTCTTCCAAGTTCCGCCGAAGGAAAAGGGATGTGTCAATGCATATTACTAGACAGCGCGCTCAGACCTCCGAGTCAGACAGATAATTAAACGCACCATAACTAAACGTCTGATTTGGCGACATCGCTATAACTCGACATAACTCCAGCATGTTCAGGATTCAAACCTATGACCTTCTCGCTGCAGTTTAGTCTCCTGAACATACAATTCCAATTTCTTTTAAAGCCGCTGTACGTAATTTTTTCCATCTTAAAAACATGAAAAACAGCATGACCTCAAGAGCAGCTTGTGCAGTTTATCTGGGGCAAGACCATAGACTGAATAAAGAAGAGGACTGAGGGAGTGTGACGTCACCCATCGTGTTCAGCTCCAGTCAAATGAGTGTAGCAGTTACAGTGGCAAATTTGAAGCTGAGTTCGATATTTGAAATTCCGACCGCAAGTATCGTAGCAACCAAAGAGCCAATCAGGAGTGAGGCTGGTGACGCCCCTTCCCGCTTTCACTGTTAGGCTACGTTCAGACTGCAGCCTGAAGTGACCCAAATCTGATTTTTTGGCCTCTATGTGACCTGTATCTGATCTTTTAATGACAGGCTGAACGACACAGGTCAGATTTTTTCAAATGCGACCCAGGCCACTTCGATATGTGGTCCTAAAATCGATACATATCCGAAATTTTGACATGCGACTTCAGTCTGAACGGCCAAAGCCCATTCATCCGACCTACACGTTATCAACAAGCCACAAATGTCACTATTCTGTGCTGAAGTAGGTGAAAATTGTTTACGAACTCCGTGTCACTGAAGCGAAGCACATCGCCACTCACCACTCTTGGCTCCGTCTTTGCATCCACACGTTCCTTTCAACGGACGTCGCTGCCGCTGTCCCACAAAACGGCACGGCCAAAAACCTCGTCCTTCTCCTTCTCAATCTCCTCCTTAAAACAAGTAAGTTGTTCATGTTCTGGCTCTGGTACGAGAGAAACTTTAAAATCACCAGGTGCTCAATGCTCGCGTCCATGTTTGGACAACTTCCGTAAACACAGAGCACGCTCGCTGCGGTTGACGTCGTCGTGTCTCCAGTGCACATGCGGGACACTTTGGGGCCGTTTAATGTTCACACTGGAGACCACACACAAGTCACATTTAATTGGAAATGTGAACGACCTCGCAAAAACATCAGATTTCACA
This sequence comes from Boleophthalmus pectinirostris, assembly GCF_026225935.1. Classification (NCBI taxonomy): domain Eukaryota; kingdom Metazoa; phylum Chordata; class Actinopteri; order Gobiiformes; family Gobiidae; genus Boleophthalmus; species Boleophthalmus pectinirostris. The sequence goes on from NW_026571473.1 coordinate 31,907,735, forward strand.
AAAAAATTGAGCGTTAAGCCCTGCAGTCTGAACGTAGCCTTAGTTTAATTGCAGAGGCAGCGACTTCGGGGAAAGAAGGCGCCTCATTGGTTTGTTCATATCTTTATTTATGAACAAAAATATCGAAATCAAAGCACCAGGATCATTTCGAGCGGGTTAATACGAACATTTGAAGACCAAAACGACGAATCTGACAACAGCAGGTACAGAGAGAGAGGTGACGGTTTTTCAATAGAAACTGAACTAGAGCCACAGTGAACAGCTTTTAAATTATAGTACTTTCACTTTCTAATAAAAGTAAAATGTGCTTGGATGTTTTGGCTTGGATACAAAGCTGTGTGACGTTCGCCGTGGTAACAGAGCTAAACACACGGCACAAACGCTCCGTGTCAAGTGTTTTCTAATGACGGTTATATAAGAGAGGCCAGTGTTTCTCTGTTTCTCTGTTTGAGAGTTTCAGAGTTCTGCTGCAGATGTACGAGCTCACTGCCTCACGGGCCGGCTATAAAAAGATGTGTGCGAGAGAGGGATGGAGGGAGGGAGAGACGGAGAGAGATTGGGGCGATGAGAGACAAAGAGAGAGAGGGGGAGGGAAGGAGACAGGAAGAGAGAGAGAGCGAAAGGCAGCGAGATTGGGACGAAGAGAACGAGAAAAAGAGGTGGGTGAAAGACAAAAAGAGGGAGATTTGAACGACGAGAGACAAAGAGAGAGAGGGAGAGAAGGAGGGAGAGAAAGAGAGAGGAGATTTGGACAAAGAGAGGGGGAAGGGAAGGGAGAAAGCAGAGAGAGAGAGAGAGAGAAAGACAGGAAAGAGTGAGATTTGGACAAAGAGAAAGAAAGAGAGAGACAGAGGGAAGGAAGGAGGGAGAGAAACAGAGAGATTGGAACAAAGAGGAAGAAAGAAAGAAAGAAAGAGAGGAAGGGAGGGAGAAAGAAAGAGAGAGATTGGGATGAAGGGAGAGCAAGAGAGGGAGGGAGAAATGGAGAGGTACAGCAAGAGATTGGGATGAAGAGAGAGAAAAAAGAGAGAGGGAGGGAGAAAGAGAGAAAGAAAGAGAAAGATTTGGAAGAAGAGAGAGAAAGAGAGAGAGAGGAGGGAGAGGTAAAGAGAGAAATAAAGAGCCTGAGATAAAGAGAGAGAGAAATGGAGAGAGGGAGGGAGAAAGAGAGAGACTGAGATGAAGAGAGAGAAAGCGGGAGGGAGAAAGAGACAGAGAGAAAGAGAGAGATTAGGACGAAGAGAGAGAAAGAGAGGGAGGGAGCGAGGAAGGGTGAAAGAGAAAGAGTGAGAGAGAGAATGAGAGAGATTGGGATGAAGAGGGAGAGAAGGAGGGAGCGAGGAAGGGAGAAAGAGAGAGAGAAAGAGAGGGGGGGTGATAAAAATAAGGAAGGCAAGGAGCGATAGGACAGGGACAGAAAGAGAAAGTGAGAGAAGAGAGAGAGAGAGAGTTGTGGGGAGAAAGAGGGAGACGAAGAAACAGAGGGAAAGAGAGGGGATTGGAAGAGAGAGGGAGAAAGAGAAGAGCTAGAGAGAGAGGAAGAGAAGGGAGTAGGAAGAGAAGGAGGAGGGATAGAAAGAGAGCAGGAGAGATGGGGGAACAAGGCGTGAGAAAGAGGGGAGGAGAGATGGAGAGCGAGGAGAAGGAGAGAGAGAAACAATGAGAAAAGAATGAAAGAGAAGAGAATAGATGGAGGGATGGAGGGAGGAGGAGAGATAGAGAGAGAGATAGAGCAATAGCAGCCTCTTAATATATCTGCACACAAACAAAGAAAATATACAGTGTGCTGTTCTTTTGGACTCTAGTGGACACACGTGGTACTGCACCCACATAATTAAAAACTACAGTCTTATTTCACTAAGGACACAACCACAAAGTGAAATATTCGTTTTATTACCATGCTGACAGCTGAGTTGATGAAAGAAAGAAGGGATGAGAAAAAAAATGTCCTAATTTTCCTTAAAAAAAAACATTGCTCATATTACACTATTTTCAGATTTATGTTATAATGTTGTTTTCTCTTCACAAACAGACCTGGAGTTGTGTTTTGTTTCATTCACACATGTTTAACACACAAACCTGCAGATTCGAGTTCTTCTCTCAGATAGAAAACACTCTGTTCCACCTTGTGATGTCATGTGGTAATACAGGAAGTGCTCCACTGTGTTTTAAAACTCCACACACCTTCACGAGAATTGCTGGGATCATTTCAGCCTTAGAACCGACAACATCCACTGAATTAAAGGTAAACGGTAGCTATTAAACGGACAGTCCAGATTTTTGGACATAGGACCTCATTTCCTAGTGAGCCAGAGTGTTGGAGACGTGTGGAGACACTTTTTTAAAATATTCCATCCAGTCCTTGTATTTGCAGAGGTCACTGGTGCTAGGCTAGTGCATGTCAATGGCCATAACAAACAGTCTTACCCACTCCACAAAACACCCGAAACAAATCTATTATTACACCAGACTGTCCATGTAAATGTCTGTGTTGATAGAATAATTGTAGAAGTAAAACCAACCTTGCATTTGAAGGATTTATGTCTGAGCAGCAGGGAATTGTACTTCCTGAAAGCTTAGGCTGATGAAAAAATAGTCCCTCAACATGCGACGATTCATGCGATGCAAGATTAGTTTTATTTCAAACATTATTCTATCAACACAGACATTCACATCGACAGTCTGGTGTAATAATTGGTTTGCTTTGGGTGCTTTGTGGAGTGGGTAAATCCATGTATCATTCTGTCATTTGTTTTTCAATGTAAAACTAAAAACCTAAAAAAGAAAACGAAATAAAACAGCTTCATTATTTGTCTCTAAACCAAAATAAACCAAAAGTATAATGATTAATTTTTTCAGTCTCAGTCTGAGACCAGGACTATTTAGTTCTGGTTCAGTCCTAGTTCAGTCCAGCATCACAGTTTAAGTCAAGGAAACGGGAAATGGCCATTATCCGTTTTTTTCCGTTATTCATTTAAACACAAAATCAAAAACTGACGAAACAAATTGTTACTGTTTTTTTTTTTTTTATGGATTTTGATTTTTTTTTACAGATTTGTGTAAGTGGCAGGCTCTCCAACACTCTGTTTCACAAGGAAATGAGGTCTTATGTCCAAAATTCCGGATTGTCGCTTTAACTTGAAAATGACCGTTCACAAGGTGGAACAGAGCATTTTGAGCTTTGGAGATGCAAACAGAGTAATAATAATGCAAATTACTCAAGCATGTGAATGAAACTAAACACATTCTAACATGACTTAAAGCTCTCAAGAGTCAATTTTGTGTAATATACAACCTTTAACTTGGAAAAATGGATCCAATTATGTTATGTAGTATAACAATCGTATTGTCAGAAGTTTCTCAATAATACCTTGGGATATAATTGAAAATATATCAAATATTACAAGTTTCTTTGCTTAAATTCATTGTTATGGTGTAACAATGGCTAAAAAAACAGAGGGAACTACATCGACCATGATCCTTTGCTCCGTTTTCGTGCAAACTACATGAAGAAATAGCAGTTTGAAGCACTTTTATACCTTACTTCTTTGAATTAAGTCTTGTCAAAGTATTTTAAGAGAACAAAGTAGCGTATTTACAAATATCGCAATAAATACAGCACTGTGAGATGTATATCAAGAAAATATCGTACTGTGAGATTTGGATATCGTTACATTCCTATTATGCAGTTGACGTCAAAGGTGTACCTCAGCCTCTAAAGAACCTGTATTTGTAAACCGATCCAGGAAATTTTGCTGGATCGCACCGATATGTACAAGTATCGGTATCGGTGCAGCCCTAATTACATGGTAGAGTGGACATTCGGACACAGGCTCAGCAGTACGAGCCTATTTTCATGTAGAAGCAACATAAAAAAGCAACAAAAATAGAATGTAAATGCATAGACGCTCTGTGTTTAGGGTGTGTTTTGAAGTGAGCACCACCCACCAGTGACCGCTCCGCCACAGAACGTACCATAGACCACAATGTAAAAATAAAAGCCCAGTTTACAACCGAGAGGACACTGGGAACACGCAGAATGTCCCCGTTCTGTTTTTGACGTTTTGGGAAGGAGTGAGGAGGGAGACGGTCAGCAGTAAAAACACAAGTTCAAGTGCAAAGATGATGTAACAAAAACGTGGTGGGACTTTAGTGGTTATTAAAGTGTTCCTGTTGTGTTGTGGTTCTTTTATTCAATCAAAAGTAGAACGAGATCTTTACTTTTGCGTTGCAGATTCTACAGATGTTTTAGATGATGTTACGGATTGTCATGAATGGACTCAAAACAGCTGAAAACTTGTGCTAGATTTTAGAAGGCCAAGGGTTTACAGCACTGTCAACAAAGTAAAGAGTGGATATTTTGAGAATTTGAATACAAAAGTCGAGTTATTAAACCTTTTTCCCTACATCAATCCATATATCCTGCTTCATACATTTGATGTCTTGTATTTAAAATGTAGAAAGTAGTAAACAGAAAGAAAACAATTTAATGAATGAGACTTCAAATGAATTGTATGTACAGTGAGTGTGCTGGTGTTGTGTACTCTTGTGTGATTCTTACTGTACTTTTCTTTGTCTTGTAAATTATTTGACATCAACCTGCCCAGGAATTGAGGACAGACATTAGCCGTGTTTGCTATAATCTTTACATATTTATATTTTAAATTTACATTAATATGTGCTGTCCCTTTACAAAGAAATACATAAGAAATAAAGAAGAAATAAGAAGAAATAAGTGAGGGTAATGTGAAATATTGTAAAAGGTATAGGTATACACTAGTGTTGTAGTACTTGAGACTGGCCTTGAGAGTGTTTTTTGCACTTTGTGTTGCTTTTTTTTGTTTGAAAAGTGCTCTATAAATAAAGTTTGGATTGATTGATTGATTTTTTGCGGTCTTGGTCTTGTCTCGGACTCGACCGCATTTGGACTCGGTCTTGAAAGCGCTTGGACTCTGTCTTCTCTCAAGGTCTGACACTTGACAAGTGAACAAATGGAGATAGATTTATAAAAATAATGATATAAATGTGCCAAAATAACTGTAAAATACAAATAAATGCTGAAAATGGCAAAGATGGTCTTGATTTGGTCTCGATGGGCCATAATCTTGGTCTTGTCTTGGCTTTTAAAAGTCTGGGTCTTGTCTCGGTCTCGACCCTCAGAGGTCTTGGTCTTGTCTCGGTCTTGAGACCTTGTGGTCTCGGACTGGTGTTGGTCTTGATTAGTGCAGTCTTGACTACAACACTACCCACATCACTGGTGCAACGCTACTACAGCAAACACTGAAAGTGAGACAAAGCCTGCACACTTACTCCCAAACAGCTTTAAATGAATGACAAAGTTTCAGTCAGTGGACCTGACGAAGATCCACTGATCAAAACATTGTCATTCATTAAAAGCAGTTCGGGAGTAAGTGTGCAGGCTTTGTCTCACTTTCAGCATGAAATATTGTACTACATATCTACATCTTTAAAGGCCTACACCAAACTTTTTTCTCTGAGGGCCACATTGAGTCATTGAGGGGTTGAGTCAGTCGTATAACAGAATTGTATGAACCTGACGACGCAGATTATATTCTTTGAAAACCGCCACACTTTCTTTACATATCAGACAAACTGCACGGTCCTCACACTGAACAAAAAAATACAGTATTCTATAGTACAATACAGCAAAACTGCACAGAGGGAACGACATAAAACGTGATTCTTCCATTTCAGTGCAGACACACGACAAAATAATTGAATTCTTTCTATTCTGACCGTCATGATTCACACTAAGATCTTGTCAATACATTTAAAAAGAAAAATTTGCATTTCTACATCTCTTATATAAATACTCACGTATAAATCTACCATGACTTTTTTAAAAAGAATTTAGTTTAAAAGTCATATAAATTGCAAAAATCTAAGCTTGGTTTAAAGACCTGAAATGACTTGGATTTATGAGCTACTGACTTGAGACTCGACTTGGACTTGAGATCAAAGACTTGAGACTTACTTGAGACTTGCAAAACAACTTGGTCCCAACTCTGGCACTTATTCATGACTGACTGTAGGTGCTGGGGTTTAGGAAGTGACCATTAGGTTTAAACCAACTGGATTTCAGCACTGAAACTGGCAACCCAAAAGAGACACAAGCTTACGAAATTTATAATAAAAAATTCACATACAGAACTTTTAAAATAAGAAACTCCCATATAGAGTAGTTCTTTAGCCTCATGTTATTCCCCATGTGTTGTGGTGCACTTGTGAGCGGACTCTCGTTGGCGTTGCGTGTGCAGTAGTGTGCAGAGGTGTACACTTCAGAGGCTGGCACCAGAGCAGCCCACAGACTCATGTATTATTCAGGGCATCAGGGCTAACAGAAGCAGCTCTCTCTCCGCTCGCCTCTATCTGCACAGAGTTCCCTTAAGGACGGAGAATGGGCCCACTGTAGCCAAGACCTCGCACCTCTGCACGGAGAAATACGAGGAAAACGAAGAGCGTACAAGGACATAGAAAGTGATCGCTATAATGTAAAACCCATCGTTTCCCAAAGATGACATGATGAAATCCACTTACCATTCGAAGTACTTTGCCATGATCGGACATAATTTTTTAGGAAACTTGTCAAAAGTGCATGAAAAAGTGAGTTTTATGGTCTGTAGGCTACTCTTTTGTCAATTATGGTGTCAATTAAAGGTGCCGTAAGACATTTTTGATCAACTAAACCTAAAAACATGCTCTATTTTGATTTTGTGGCTGAGATACTAAGCACATTTGTTTTTAATGACGTTACATCACATCATTAAAACCCGCTCATGTTCCGAGAGGGCTGATAAGGGCATTGTACTTTTCCTTAATTCATTTCTGTTTGTCCAGCTTCTGCTAAAAGGGAACTCTCAACCACATGGGCACTTAAAACATTAATGGAAATCTGTAACCCATTTATTTGTCAGAATGTCATTCAGACATTCTGAGTAGAATCTGGGTCAGTTTGTACTCCAGAACCACAAAGAAAAAAATAACATCAAAATTCTTAACAATTTAATAGGAATTTTAGTTGAGTTCCGCCTGGACTTTTTAGTCTAATTGCAAGTCCCTAAATCTCATCTTTTGTGAGATCTGCCTTTGTTTTGACATGGGAATTGTTCAGACCCAACAGACCATCCTCAGGGACATCAGCGATACCGGTTCTTATATTTACCCTCAAAAATTAAGGTGGAATTTAAAATTGGACTTTCCTCTGCGTGAGGCTTGTTTCTGATTCAAATAAGAGCACAGAAAACAATTAAAGACAGCAGAGGCCAAAACTCCAGAGCCTCAGCTTCACAAAGAGTCCAGTCATTTGTCTGAGCTCCAGAATGTTCAAAAACAGGTTCAGTTTGAATTGAGCGTCATCTTAGTCGGACATTTTAGGAAAAATAGACTGAAACATAAAGAGGTTGAAAAGTACTGTTTTCAGTTTGACATATTTTGCTATTTATATAATACAGCGCAATTATTCCTCAAAATCACAAAGACGCTGTTCTAACTTAAATACTATGAGGGCCAGATAGAATAATCATTTCTGACAGAACCTTGAATGCTCTTCAGACTTGTTCCAATAGCAGCTAGAGGTCTTTAGATGTTCTTCAGACTTGATCTGTAGTAGCTAGAGGACCTTAGATGTTCTTCAGTCTTGTCCCAGTAACAACTAGAGGTCTTTGGATGTTCTTCAAACTTGTCCCAGTAACAACTAGAGGTCTTTAGATGTTCTTCAAACTTGTCCCAGTAACAACTAGAGGTCTTTAGATGTTCTTCAGACTTTTCCCAATAGCAACTGGTCTTGGGATGTTCCTCAGACTTGTCCCAGTAACAGCTAGAAGTCTTTGGATTTTCTTCAGACTTAATCTGTAGCAACTAGAGGACCCTGGATGTTCTTCAGACTTGTCCCAATAGCAGTTAAACGTCTTGAGATGTTCTTCAGACTTCTCTCAGTAGCAGCTAGAGACTTTTAGTTATTCTTGCTAGTTGCTGTTGGGAAAATTGTGAGTTCCAATAGCAACTAGAGGTCTTTGGATGTTCCTCAGACTTGTCCCAGTAACAACTAGAGGTCTTTGGATGTTCTTCAGACTTGTCCAAGTAGCAACTAGAGGTCTTTGATGAGACTGTCTCTTCATGTTCTTCAGACTTGTAAGTAGCAACTAGAGGTCTTTGGATGTTCCTCAGACTTGTCCCAGTAACAGCTAGAGGTCTTTGGATGTTCTTCAGACTTGTCCAAGTAGCAACTAGAGGTCTTTGGATGTTCTTCAGACTTGTCCAAGTAGCAACTAGAGGTCTGTGGATGTTCTTCAGACTTGACCCAATAGCAACTAGGGATCTTTGGATGTTCCTAAGACTTGGTCTGTAGCAACTAGTAGATCCTAAATGTTCTTCAGCCTTGTCCCAGTAGCAGCTGAACCTCTTTAGATGTTCTTCAGATGTGTCCAAATAGCAGCTAGAGGTCTTTGAATGTTCTTTAGACTTGTCCCAGTAGCAACTAGAGGTTTCTGGATGGTCCTCAGACTTGTCCCAATAGCAACTGGTCTTTGAATGTTCTTCAGATTTGTTCCAGTAGCAGCTAAACGTCTTTAGATGTTCTTCAGACGTGTCCAAATAGCAGCTAGAGGTCTTTAAATGTTCTTCAAACTTGTCCCAGTAGCAACTAGAGGTCTGAATGTTCCTCAGACTTGTCCCAATAGCAACTAGGGATCTTTGGATGTTCTTCAGACTTGAACTGTAGCAGGTAGAGAGGTAGAGGACCTTGGATGTTCTTTCGACTGGTCCCAAATGTAGCTACAGGGCCCTAGATGTTCTTCAAATTCCTCTTGAGACCTTGGATGTTCCTCGGACTTTTCTGTAGTAGGTTCTATAGCAGCTAAAGGACCTTAGATGTTCTTTCGACTTGTCCCAACAGTCGCTGAAAGGACTCTAGATGTTCTTCACCTTTCTCTCATCTCGTTTATTCTCATTTCTGAGCATGTGCACGGCTTTAGAACATATTTTCTGAGTCGGCGAAGTGGAACCGCTTACTTCCGGGTTGATGAGAAACACTTTATTATTAGCAGAAGACAGCACACAGTGGCCTAATTTTGTCACCCAATTGTAGCGTATTGTTTTGTATCCTGCTTTTGTATAGTCAGGAAAAATTGCGGGAATTACGGGAGCATGGATGACTCGTATTGGTTAGGAGGGTTCAAATAGGGACACGTAGAGATCGCTATATTACGCAAACATAGTCGAAAGCTCCAAAAAGTCCAGTTTGCAATCCATCCAATGTCCAATTCCAACAACAATTATCAAATCCTTTCTATTTTAGTCTTTTAAGAGATGGTGCCCCAACTGTTGAAGTTGTAACTTGGTTCTTGATTTAATAATTGAATTTTTTTTTTTTTTTTTTCCTTTTTAGTTAAAGGTTGTATGGAGGATTTTTTTTTTAGTTTCAAATTGTCAATGAAAGTTTAAAATACCATTACCGAGATGCAGCAGCTTCGTAATTATGATGACCAAAAAAAAAAAAAGAATGAAAATCCATCAACTGTGGACATGTTGAGGCCAGATAAACATCAGCCAATAGAAAACGAGGCTCCCTCTTTTTCTATTGGCTGTTAGGTCGTCAATCAAACTCCCTACGTTTCTAGCGTAACTGACTCGTTGTCGCGCAGGGATTTCGTGGTGTATGGGGCAGTTCTTAGAGGCTTTTTCAAACTGTGGCTTCGTCGCAATTCGCACAGAGTTTGTCGCGACGGTGGACGAGAATCCACGACCGGTTCGCCGCCAAAGAAAGTCAGTTTTTTGAGGTCGCTGAAAGAAGAAGAGAAGGAGAAAAGGAGCGAAGACAAACTGAGGTGATTCTTGGAGATTCCTTCCAGCGATGGCGCGACTGAAGCAGACGAAGGGTCTAAAAACTGAAGACGCGTCGGTCGCTAAATTATTTCTAGACAGGAAACTTCAACGGTAATTCTGAACTGGCTGTAAACAAACGTGATTTCTAGAGTAAAGAGACGGGACGAGATGTTTCTACTGAGGAGCTGTGGAGGAGGAAGGTGGTGTCACACATGCACAACATTTGAAAAATTATTTCTCTTCCCTTAAAATATCCTCTATACAACCTTTAATGCATCGCTGTGGACACATTCAAATATTGTTCCCTTTGAAATTGTCCCTTGTCTTGGTCTGTAAATTAAATTTCATTAGTCTTATTATGTAATGCACTCTTTGGCAATACACTTTTGGTCGTTAAGTGGGCAGTCGTCCTTGGGGAGCGGTGTTTTTATTTTTTTTTATTTTTTTGGTCTGAGCTTTGATGGAGGAGAGAGGAGAGAGGCGGATTTCGGATGGTGGGATGGGGGCGGGTGTCAACGGTTGGAGTAAGTGATTCCCTTAAGTGCTGCTCTGATAAAAGGTGATGGAGAGAAAGAGAAAGGGAAAGAGAGAGGGAGAGAGGGAAAGAGAGAGGGGGAGGGAGAGATTGAGAGAGACAACAAGACAGGGAGGGAGAGAGAAAGAAAGAAAGAAAGGGGGGAGAGAGAAATAGGGGAGAGGGAAAGAGAGAGAGAGAAAGAGGAGGAGAAGAGAGAAAGTTAGTGAAAGGGAGAGAGAAAGAGAGAGGGGTGAGACAGAGAGAAAGGGGAAGAAAGACAGGGAGGGAGGGAGGGAGAGAGAGAGGGACAGAGAAAAAAGGGGAACGAGAGAGGGGAGGGAGAGGGTGAATAAATGAAGTTGAGAGAGACAGTTTGAGAAAGAGAAAGAGAGAGAGGGAGAAGAAGAGAGATTGAAAGAGAGAGGGAGAGAGAAAAAGAAAGAGGGTTGTGAGACAGAGAAAGGGAATGAGAGACAGGGAGGGAGGGAGAGGGAAAGAGAGAGGAGAGGGAAAGAGGGTGAAAGAATGAAGGAGAGAGGGACAGTTTGAGAGAGAGAAAGAGAGAGGGAGAGAGAGGGGGGACTGTGAAAGAATGAAGTAGGGAGAGACAGCAAGAGAGGGTGGGAGCTAAGGAGGGAGAGAGAGAAAGAGAGAGAAAGAGAGATGGGGGAAGAGAGTGAGAGAAAGGAGGAGAGAGGGAGGGAGGGAGAAGAAGAGAGAGAGAGGGAGAAAGAGAGAGGGGTGAGAGAGAGAGAGAAAGGGGAAGACAGAGCGGGAGGGAGGGAGAGAGAAATAGAAATGGAGAGAGGGGAGGGAGAGGGTGAAAGAATGAAGTAAAGAAAGACAGCGAGAGAGGGAGGAGGGAGAGAAAGAGATAGACAGAGGGGGAGAGAGATGGGGAGAGAGAAAGAGAGAGAGAAAGAGGAAAGGGGGAGAGAGAAGAAGAGAGAGAGAGAAAGACAGTGAAAGAGAGAGGAAGGAAGAGAAAGAGAGAGGGGTAAGAGGGAGAAAGGGGAAGAGAGATGGGGAGAGGAGGGGAGGCAAAGAGAGAGAGGGAGAAAGAGAGAGAGGGAAAGAAAGAGAGGAAGAGCTAGAGGGAGAGGAAAGAAGAGAAAGAAAGCTAGCAAAAGAGAGAAAGAGGGTGAAAGAGAGACAGGGAGAGAAAAAGAGAGGGGGTGAGAGAAATGGGGAAGTGAGAGTGAAAGAGAGAGGGAGATAGAGGAGGGGGAGGGAGATGGAGAGAGAAGAGGGGGAGAGAAAGAGGAGGAGAGAAAGGAAGAGAGAAGGAGGGAGAGTGAAGGAGAGAGGGAGAGAAAGAAAGAAAGAGAGAGAAAGGGTTGTGAGAGAGAGAAAGGGGAAGAGAGAGGAAGAGAGGGGAGGGAGAGAGTGAAAAAATTAAGGAGAGCAAAACGGTGAGAGAGGGAGGGAGGGAGGGAGAAAGAGAGAGTGAGAGGGGGAGAGAGAGATGGGGAGAGGGGAGGGAGTGAGGATGAGAGAGAGGGAGGGAGAAAGAAGACAGAGAGATAGAGAGTGAAAGAGGGAGAGAGGGGGACGGAGGGAAAGAGAGAGAGAGAGGGAGGGAGGGAGAAAGAGGGGAAAAGAGAGGGAAAGAGAGAGAGAGAGAGAGAGGGAGAGGGTGAAAGAATGAAGGAGAGAGAGAGGATAGAGTGAAAGAGGATGATTGACAGAGTAAGAGAGAGAAAAAGAGAGATGGATGGAGTGAGAGTGAGTGACACCTCAGATGGATGGATGCTCCTGGATTGAATTAGATGAATAAAAGTTTAATGATTTTTACCGAAGACGAGTCGGGGGGGCAAAATGGAGCCGCTTATGGGAAGCACATACAAAAAACAGTGTCCAAATCCCAGAAAGGACATAGTAGTACTGAGAAAAAAGAAAAAGAAAAAAAAAAACACACACAGAAATTCCATGTTAAAAAAAAAAAGTTCTTACTATTACCGAAAGCGAAAAAGGATTATCGGCAGCACCACTTTCGTACATTCGTTTTTGTAATTTTTAAACTTGTAGGTGCATTGTGTAACTTTTCTGGTAGAGGAACCGCCATGTAAAGGTTTATATTCTACAGGATGGCATTTAATATAACTATCTCCATGGAAACAAGCAGGCTACATGAAAAGGCCGAGGTTACGAGTGAGATCTGTGGAGAAGTGGGCCCGTCCACAGTAATAACATGTGTTTTTAGAAATAAAATGACCTGTAATTGAATAAAACAAGATATATGTGTTTAATGCCATACTGTGGAACATCCCATCAGCTTTTCTCCATGCAGATGTTATTGTTTTGCCCGGGAATGTTCCGCAGTATGGCATTGAATGTATCTACTGTATTTTGTTCAAAAACAGATCTTAAATCTACCAAACACCTTGAAAAACTTGCATTCTTTCCACAGATCTGACCTGTAACTTGGTCCAGAAACTACATACAGATTTAAGTGGGGGTCCGTCACCTGCTTGTTTCTATGGATACGTCATTGCTCTGCCTGGAATGTTCCACAGTATGACTTTAAACAGCTCTACCATACATTTATTCAATTACATGTGCATTTATAGCTCAAAAATACCTAGAAAAACAGGTATTATGAGTGTGAGCGGGGTCGCCTCTCCACAGATCTGACCTGTACCTTGGTCTGGTTTGGTCTCCATGAAGATGCCATACTGTGAAACATTCCAGACAAGGAAGTGAACATCTCCACGGAGAAAAGCATTTTTTAACGGATCCTCCAGCAGAAAAGGTCCAACCGGGATTATCTGCTTAAAGGGACAGTCTAAAATTTTGGACATAGGACCTCATTTCGAGTGTTGGAGACGTGTGCAGACACTTTTTAAAATATTCCATCCAGTTCTTGTATTTGCAGAGGTCACTGGTGCTAGACTAGTGCATGTCAATGGCCACAGTTATCCTGCCGCTAAAAACAGTCTTACCCACTCCACAAAACAACCGAAGCAAATCTATTATTACAACAGACTGTCGATGTAAATGTCTGTGTTGATAGAATAATTTTAGACGTAAAACCAACCTGCATTTGAAGGATTTATGTCTGATTAAGCCAAAGATATTCACTTCAGGGGCGGCAGTAGCTCAGTTGGTAGAGCATTTGCCCACTGATCTGAAGGCTGGCGGTTTGATTTCAGCTCTCGACATAAACATCACAGGTTGAGTGGGCAGATCCACTGACCCACAGGTTGGCTGGCGTGATTCCAGCTCCCACAGATGAATGCTGTTGTTGTGTCCTTGGGCAAGACACTTAACCCACCTTGCCCACAGTGTCTGCGTACACTGGTGTGTGAATGGGTGAGTGGTTCCTTGTTGTAAAGCGCTTTGAGTGCCTTGAAGGTGGAAAAGCGCTATAGAAAAATGTGACCATTTACTTTGTCTTCTTATGTACTTTAACTTCTTGGGTTCTTTTTAAAGACAATACAGTAAAGTGTATTTACCTTGTTTCGGCTGCTGCATCTTCAGAACTGTCCCCGGTGTTGGTATTGACGTGTCGTATATCAGCTGTTGTTACTTCCTGTGGGCGTGGTCAGCCTGATGGACATGGCAGGTCACTCAGACTGACCACGCCTCCCATCGCCCAGTGTTCTCTGGAGGAGGATGTCCCAGGTGTGTGAAAGGAGGAACGCTCCGTCATCACGGTTAATGCTGTCCGTGCCTTGTTTCCTGATTTAAATTTCTGATCCAGCGTTTGAACTTAATGTTTTCCGATCCAATGGCCTGTGCCCTGTCCCAATCCAGAATGTGGTTATTTATGTGGAAATAACCACACTGATCTACTCCAATATCGTTATTTTTACACTTTACTGTACTGTCTTTAAAAAGAACCCAAGAAGTTAAAGATTTATGTCTGAGCAGCAGCAGCGAGTTGTACTTCCTGATAGAAAGTTTGGCAGCGGCGGACTGATATCACCTAGCACCTATCTTACCGCCAAAGTCAAATTCTGCTGCTGCTGAGAAAATAGTCCCTCAACATGCGACGATTCATGCGATGCAAGGTTAGTTTTATTTCAAACATTATTCTACCAACACAGACTTTTACATCGACAATCTAGTGTAATAATAAATTTGCTTCGGTTGTTTTGTGGAGTGGGTAAGACTGTTTTTTAGGGACAGGCTAACTGTGGCCATTGACATGCACTAGCCTAGCACCAGCGACCTCTGCAAATACAAGGACTGGATAGAATATTTTAAAAAGTCTCTCTACATGTCTCAAACAATCTGGCTCACTAGGAAATCAGACCCTATGTCCAAAATTCTGGACTGTCCCTTTAACTGATATCTGGGCAATAATGAAAATCAAATCTTAAATCTCTTCCACGTGGTATCTTTACAGTACAATATGCTAACAATAGTAACACTACCAGAGCCTATATAGGGACAAGAGCAGTATAGTACTTTTGAGTTTGATGTGAGATGAGAGAGGAGGAGGAGGAGGAGGAAGAGGGAGAGGAGGAGGATGGAGCAGAGGAGCAGAGAGTCAGTGTGAAATTGTGGCAGATGAAACCCAAAGTGTGAGAGCTGCATGACAAACACTGCTATTTATAGAAGTGTGGAGAGGAAAAAGAAGCTGGATCACAGGAGAAAACTGAACCTACGCTCTCCTGTGTCCTATGTCCTACGTCCTATGTCCTATGTCCTGTGTCCTATGTACTGTGTGTATTTAACAACGATCATGTTACTCAAATACTTTTAATCTAATGTGGAATTTCTTAATTAGCCTCGTGGGGAACTTTGATATGAGATAATGCAGCTGTGAAAATCATTCTTGTGAAACAGATAATACTCCCTACAACTGGAAAACTCACCCTTATGTAACAGATAATTCTCCTACAACTAAACAACTCACCCTTATATCACAAATAATACTCCCTACAACTGTACAACAATTCATCCTTATGTAACAGATAATACTCCCTACAACTGTACAACTCACCCTTATGTAACAGATAATACTCCCTACAACTAAAAAAACTCATGGTCATGTAACAGATAATACTCCCTACAACTAAAAATCATCCTTGTCCATCCATCCATCCATTTTCGTCCGCTTATCCGGGCCGGGTCGCGGGGGGAGCAGCCTAAGCAGGGACTCCCAGACTTCCTTCACCCCAGACACGTCCTCCAGCTCCTCCAGGGGGACCCCGAGGCGTTCCCAGGCCAGCCGAGAGACATAGTCCCTCCAGCGTGTCCTGGGTCTTCCCCGGGGCCTCCTCCCGGCGGGACATGCCCGGAACACCTCCCGAGGGAGGCGCCCAGGAGGCATCCGGAACAGATGCCCGAGCCACCTCAAACTGGCTCCTCTCGACGTGGAGGAGCAGCGGCTCTACTCCGAGCTCCTCCCGTGTGACTGAGCTCCTCACCCTATCTCTAAGGGAGCGCCCAGCCACCCTGCGGAGGAAACTCATTTCGAGCGCTTGTATCCGCGATCTCGTCCTTTCGGTCACTACCCAGAGCTCATGACCATAGGTGAGAGTAGGAACGAAGACTGACTGGTAAATCGAGAGCTTTGCCTTTCGACTCAGCTCCCTCTTCACCACAACGGTCCGATACAGCAACCGCATCACTGCCGAAGCTGCACCGATCCGCCTGTCAATCTCACGTTCCGTCCTTCCCTCACTCGTGAACAAGACCCCGAGATACTTGAACTCCTCCACTTGAGGCAAAGACTCCCCACCCACCCGGAGAGGGCAAGCCACCTTTTTCCGGTCGAGAACCATGGCCTCGGACTTGGAAGAGCTGATCCTCATCCCAGCCGCTTCACACTCGGCTGCAAACCGCCCAGTGCACATTGCAGGTCCTGGTTCGATGAAGCCAACAGGACAACATCGTCCGCAAACAGCAGAGATGAAATCCTGTGGTCCCCAAACCGGACCCCCTCCGGCCCCTGACTGCGCCTAGAAATTCTGTCCATAAAAACAATGAACAGAACCGGTGACAAAGGGCAGCCCTGGCGGAGTCCAACATGCACCGGGAACAGGTCTGACTTACTGCCGGCAATGCGAACACAGCTCCTGCTCCGGTCATAACAGGGACCGGACAGCCCTTAGCAAAGGGCCCCGGACCCCATACTCCCAGAGCACCCCCCACAGGACACCACGAGGGACACGGTCGAATGCCTTCTCCAGATCCACAAAACACATGTGGACTGGTTGGGCAAACTCCCATGAACCCTCGAGCACCCTATGGAGAGTGTAGAGCTGGTCCAGTGTTCCACGGCCAGGACGAAAACCACACTGCTCCTCCTGAATCCGAGGTTCGACTATCGGCCGGATTCTCCTCTCCAGTACCCTGGCATAGACCTTACCGGGAAGGCTGAGAAGTGTGATCCCCCTATAGTTGGAACACACCCCCTCCGGTCCCCCTTCTTATACAGAGGGACCACCACCCCGGTTTGCCAGTCCAGAGGTACTGTCCCCGACCGCCACGCGATGTTGAAGAGGCGTGTCAGCCAAGACAGCCCCACAACATCCAGAGACTTCAGGTACTCAGGACGGATCTCATCCAACCCCGGAGCCTTGCCACCAAGGAGCTTGCCAACCACCTCAGTGACTTCGGCCAGGGTGATGGATGAGTCCGCCTCCGAGTCCCCAGCCTCGGCCTCCTCCTCGGAGGACGTGACGGTGGGATTGAGGAGATCCTCAAAGTACTCCTTCCACCGCCGGACAACGTCCCCAGTCGAGGTCAACAGCTCTCCCCCCGCACTGTAAACAGTGTTGGTGAAGAACTGCTTCCCCCTCCTGAGGCGCCGGACGGTTTGCCAGAATCTCTTTGAGGCCGTCCGATAGTCCTTCTCCATGGCCTCCCCGAACTCCTCCCAGCTCCGAGTTTTTGCCTCCGCGACCACACGGGCTGCAGCACGCTTGGCCCGCCGGTACCTGTCAGCTGCCTCAGGAGTCCCCCGAGCCAGCAAGGCCCAATAGGACTCCTTCTTCAGCTTGACAGCATCCCTTACTTCCGGTGTCCACCACCGGGTTCTGGGGTTGCCGCCGGACAGGCACCACAGACCTTACGCCCACAGCTCCGAGCAGCTGCATTGACAATAGAGGCCGAGAATGAAGCCCACTCGGACTCCATATCTCCAGCCTCCCCCGGAATCCGGGAGAAGTCCTCCCGGAGGTGCGAGTTGAAGGTCCCTCTGACAGAGGGCTCCGCCAGACGTTCCCAACAGACCCTCACTACACGCTTGGGCCTGCCAGGTCTTTCCGGCTTCCTCCTCCGCCAGCGAACCCAACTCACGACCAGGTGGTGATCAGTTGACAGCTCAGCCCCTCTCTTCACCCGAGTGTCCAAGACACGCGGCCGGAGATCAGATGACACGACGACAAAGTCGATCATCGACCTCCGGCCTAGGGTGTCCTGGTGCCACGTGCACTTATGGACACCCTTGTGCTCGAACATGGTGTTTGTTATGGACAAACTGTGACTAGCACAGAAGTCCAATAACAAAGCACCACTCGGGTTCAGATCGGGGAGGCCGTTCCTCCCAATCACCCCTCTCCAAGTGTCACTGTCGTTGCCCACTGGGCGTTGAAGTCCCCCAGGAGAACAACGGAGTCCCCGGTCGGTGCACTGTCTAGTACCCCTCCCAAGGACTCCAAGAAGGCCGGGTACTCTGCACTGCTGTTCGGCCCGTAGGCCGACACCACAGTGAGAGACCTGTCCCCGACCCGAAGGCGCAGGGACGCGACCCTCTCGTTCACCGGGGTGAACTCCAACACACAGCGACTGAGCTGTGGGGCAATGAGCAGGCCCACACCAGCCCGCCGCCGCTCCCCGCGGCCAACGCCAGAGAAATGGAGAGTCCAGCCCCTCTCAAGGAGTTGGGTTCCAGAGCCCAAACTGTGCGTGGAGGTGAGGCCGACTATATCTAGTCGGTAACACTCAACCTCCCGCACAAGCTCAGGCTCCTTACCCCCAGCGAGGTGACATTCCATGTCCCCAGAGCTAGTCTCCATGTCCGGAGATCTGGTCGTCGAGGCCCCCGCCGTCGACTGCTGCCCAGATCTCTCTGCACCGGCCCCATATGGATCCTCCTGCGGGTGGTGGGCCCACGTGAGGACGGCCCCCACGTCGCTCCTTCGGGCTGAGCCCGGCCGAGCCCCGTGGGGGAGGCTCGGCCACCAGGCGCTCGCTGGCGAGCACCCACCCCAGGCCTGGCTCCAGGGTGAGGCCCCGGTGACGCCAATCCGGGCGACGTAACTGGCCTTGCTCGTACACTCATCATAGGGGCTTCTGAACCGTTCTTCGTCTGACCCGTCCCCCCGGACCTGTTTGCCTTGGGTGACCCTACCAGGGGCATGAAGCCCCCGACAACATAGCTCCCGGGATCATTCGGGCACTCAAACCCCACCACGATAAGGTGACGGTTCAAGGAGGGGAAATCATCCTTGTGTAAAAGATAATACTCCCTACAAGTGTAAACAACTCATCTTTATGTAACAAATAATACTCCCTACAACTGTACAACAACTTGCCCTTATGTAACAGATAATACTCCCTACAACTGTACAGCAACTCACCCTAATGTAACAGATAATACTCCCTACAACTGTACAACAACTCATCCTTATCTAACAGATAATACTCCCTACAACTGTACAACAATTCATCCTTATGTAACAGATAATACTCCCTACAAATGTACAACAAGTCACCCTTGTCTAACACATAATACTCCCTACAACTGTACAGCAACTCACCCTTATGTAACAGATAATACTCCCTACAACTGTAAAAAAAAACTCACCTTCATGTAACAGATAATACTCCCTACAACTGTGCAGCAATTCACCCTTATGTAATAGATAACACTCCCTACAACAGTGCAACTCACCATTATGTACCAGATAATATTCCCTACAACTGTACAACTCACCCTTATGTAACATAATACTCCCTACAAGTGTAAACAACTCACCGTTATGTAACAGATAATATTCCCCACAGCTGTACAACAAATTACCCTTGCGTAACAGATAATACTCCCTACAACTGTACAACAACTCACTCATATCGTCTTTGCACTGTTTCCTTATGACCTCTTGTACATAAGTTTGATTTTTATTACTATATGTTTTGTTTACTTGTACATACTGTATACACTTATATAATTATGCCATATTTGACACCAGCCTCCTGCTATTTCTTCTATTTTTTTTTTTTTTTTAACTTATTATACAATTCGTGTTTGTCTTTGTTATTATAATAGGCTGTGTGCTGCTGTGGCCAAATACTTTTCCTTGTGGTGTTAGAAATAAAGAATAACTAAGCATCTTGGAGTGGATGGATCTCGAGTGGGCAGAGAAAGTTACTGGATGAAAGATTCTAGTAGTAAGTTTTCTCTGCCCACTCAAGATCTCAGAAGGGCGTCTGACTTTTACTTCACTTTACTGTAATCCAGTAAGTGCCCCAAATATATACAGTATTTTACAGTATTTTTACTTCTCCGGGGTATTTACCACTAAGATATTTCGATCACCGTGTTACCTTTTACTGTTTTGAAAACGGCGTATTCATCGAAAACAAGTATCAGTATGCTTTCTGGCGCTCTGAATCCCCCCTCCTTTTGCTCTCTGTGCTAAGACACTCCCCCTTCAGAGCACATGACACATCTCATCAAGTTTGTGAAGTTGTAGTGTATTGTTTTATAGCATGGTTTTGCAAATTTATAGAAGAAGCATAAGAGACAGCTACAAGGGTTTGAAGAGGATCCTGTGTCTTGTCGAAATGAGCTACCCACAGCCTGAATTGACAGTGACGTCTATCAATTCATGCTTCCCTGTCGATCTACTACTACTACTTTGTGTTTTTCTGTTGTATTTTTCTAGCTTGTATAGATCCAATAAAGCCAAATCCTGACCTCTCCAATTTTACAACATGTTTCTTTGGATTAGAGACGCGGGTTTGATTCTGTTTGCACATGGTGATCACACTTTATTCCTTAGTTTTGTCAAATTTCTGTAAATTTATATGAATATACGCAGGTCGTTCATTTCGACAGTATTATGCTTAAATAGGGCTCTGACTAAAGGGAGCACATATCGACAGGCAATTTTAGCCATCGAATAATCACCATTATTTACTCATTTATATGAATTTGGGTAGAGGTAGCTCATTTCGACAGGCCTATATCGTCTATCAAATAAGGCTCCCACGACATAAAAGAAAGAAATGACTGGGAACACTGAAATCTTTAAATTAAATAAATATCATAGGCTACAATGTGAATTTCCTATTATAAAAGAGTGATATTTTATTTATACAAGGTCTTTCTGAACAAAGTTACAACGTTTTCTACACATGGAAGCAAAATAAAATGTGTTGTAATGAAAATGATAACGATAAAATCAAATATAAAGTTCAAACTATTAATCTATTCTGCTGCAAATCTAACGCGCTCATGTCGTTGTTTAACTGGTCAAAACATACAATAAATCCAATACACTATTAAAATGTTACTTGTGATTCCACTTCTGCCTCGGGAGCTCAAATCGTCGGGTAGTGCAAATCGACAGGACGCCAGGACAGATTGCTAAATTACTCAAACATGCACGGACAACTCCCTAAAACCTCTCCAGGTAATTTTTGTTATAACATATCAAAATAAAAAGCTAAAAAAAGCAGATTTTGGATAATAACAACTATATTTCTTTCAAAAACAGTACGGTTCTGATATCAAATTCTAAAATGTCGTGAACAAAACCGTTGATTCACTCCGAACCAAAACTACCAAATGTAAACACACTGTTAGCGAGGTCCTTAAAGTGTCACTCGGAGCTCACGGCACATTTGCGTCGCGGTGGTGGTGTCGTCGTGGTGTGTGATTGTGCAGAGCTGCAGAGCAGATGGAGGGAGAGCGTGGGACGACTGTTACAGGACATGCAGGCCACTGAAGAAAAGGACACAGGCTCAATTAATTATGAATCTGCAGAAGCTCAGCCAAGCTCACGGTGCAGCCAGGGTGACACCACAGAGAGAGAGAAAGAGAGACACGCAAGGAGGAGGAGAGAGAGAGGGAGGGAGGGAGAGAGGGAGGAGAGAGAGAGACACGCAGGAGGAGAAGAGAGAGAGGAGAGAGAGACGCAGGAGGAGAGAGGAAGAGACAGAGGAGAGAGAGAGAGAGAGAGAGAGAGACAAAGGAGGAGAGAGAGACGGAGAGAGAGCAAAAGAGAAAGACAGGGAGAGAGAGAGAGAGAGGGATGAAGGAGGGAGAGAGAGATGCAGGAGAGAGAAACACGCAAGGAGGAGGAGAGAGGGAGAGGGAGGGAGGGAGGGAGGGAGGAGAGAGAGACACGCAAGGAGGAGGAGAGAGAGAGGGGGAGGGAGAGAGGGAGGAGAGAGAGAGACACGCAGGAGGAGAAGAGAGGAGGAGAGAGAGACGCAGGAGGAGAGAGGAAGAGACAGAGGAGAGAGAGAGAGAGAGAGAGAGAGATGGAGAGAGACAAAGGAGGAGAGAGGGACGGAGAGAGAGCAAGAGAGAAAGACAGGGAGAGAGAGAGAGAGAGAGAGGGATGAAGGAGGGAGAGAGAGATGCAGGAGAGAGAGACACGCAAGGAGGAGGAGAGAGGGAGAGGGAGGGAGGGAGGAGAGAGAGACACGCAGGAGGAGAAGAGAGGGAGGGAGAGAGGGAAGGAGGAGAGAGAGAGAGAGACGAAGGAGGAGAGAGAGACGCAGGAGAGAGAGACACGCAAGACAGAGAGAGAGGAAGAGAGAGAGAGAGAGACGCAAGGAGAAGGAGAGAGGGAGAGAGAGACGCAGGAGGAGAGAGGAAGAGACAGAGGAGAGAGAGAGAGAGAGAGAGAGAGAGAGAGAGATGGAGAGAGACAAAGGAGGTGAGAGGGACGGAGAGAGAGCAAGAGAGAAAGACAGGGAGAGAGAGAGAGAGAGAGACAGAGAGAGAGAGGGATGAAGGAGGGAGAGAGAGATGCACGAGAGAGAGACACGCAAGGAGGAGGAGAGAGGGAGAGGGAGGGAGGGAGGGAGGGAGGAGAGAGAGACACGCAGGAGGAGAAGAGAGGGAGAGAGGGAGGGAGAGAGGGAAGGAGGAGAGAGAGAGAGAGGGAGAGACACGAAGGAGGAGGAGAGAGAGAGAGGGAGAGAGGGAGGGAAGGAGGAGAGAGAGAGTCAAGGAGAGAGAGAGAGAGAGAGAGAAGCAGGAGGGAGAGAGAGAAAGAGACAGAGGAGAGAGAAAGAAAGATGGAGAGAGACAAGGAGGAGAGAGGGACGGAGAGAGAGAAGAGAGAGAGAGAGAGAGAGAGATGCAGGAGGAGAAGAGAGAGAGGGACGAAGGAGGAGAGAGAGACGCAGGAGAGAGAGACACGCAAGACAGAGAGGGAAGAGAGAGAGAGAGAGAGACGCAAGGAGGAGGAGAGAGGGAGAGAGGGAGGGAGAGAGGGAAGGAGGAGAGAGAGCAAGAGAGAAAGACAGGGAGAGAGAGAGAGAGGGATGAAGGAAGGAGAGAGAGATGCAGGAGAGAGAGACACGCAAGGAGGAGGAGAGAGGGAAGGAGGGAGGGAGGAGAGAGAGACACGCAGGAGGAGAAGAGAGGGAGAGAGGGAAGGAGGAGAGAGAGAGAGAGAGGGAGAGACACGAAGGAGGAGGAGAGAGAGAGAGGGAGAGAGGGAGGGAAGGAGGAGAGAGAGAGTCAAGGAAAGAGAGAGAGAGAAGCAGGAGGGAGAGAGAGAAAGAGAGAGAGAGACGCAGGAGGAGAGAGAGGAAGAGACAGAGGAGAGAGAAAGAAAGATGGAGAGAAACAAGGAGGAGAGAGGGACGGAGAGAGAGAAGAGAGAGAGAGAGATAGAGAGAGAGATGCAGGAGGAGAAGAGAGAGAGGGACTAAGGAGGAGAGAGAGACGCAGGAGAGAGAGAGGAAGAGACAGAGGAGAGAGAAAGAAAGATGGAGAGAAACAAGGAGGAGAGAGGGACGGAGAGAGAGAAGAGAGAGAGAGAGATAGAGAGAGAGATGCAGGAGGAGAAGAGAGAGAGGGACTAAGGAGGAGAGAGAGACGCAGGAGAGAGAGAGGAAGAGACAGAGGAGAGAGAAAGAAAGATGGAGAGAAACAAGGAGGAGAGAGGGACGGAGAGAGAGAAGAGAGAGAGAGAGATAGAGAGAGAGATGCAGGAGGAGAAGAGAGAGAGGGACTAAGGAGGAGAGAGAGACGCAGGAGAGAGAGACACGCAAGACAGAGAGGAAGAGAGAGAGAGAGAGAGAGAGAGAGAGACGCAAGGAGGAGAGAGAGAGAGAGGGAGAGACACAGAGGAGTAGAAGAGAGAGAGACACGCAGAGGAGAGAGAGAGGGGGAGAGACATGAAGGAGGAGAGAAAGAGGGAGGGAGCAAAAGAGAAGGAGAGGAGGAGAGAGACACGCAGGAGGAGAAGAGAGAGAGACATGCAGAGGAGAGAGAGAGAGGGATGGAGAGAGAGAGAGAGAGACAAGCAGGAGGAGGAGAGAAAGAGAGAGAGAGAGAGAGGGAAGGAGGAGACATAGAGACGAGGAGAGAGAGACAAGCAGGAGGAGGAGAGAAAGAGAGAGGGGGGGGAAGGAGGAGACAGAGATGAGGAGAGAGAGAGAGAGAGAGAGAGAGAGAGAGAGAAAGGAAGAAGAGAGAGACTGAGGAGAGAGACGAAGAAGAGAGAGCGAGAGAGAGAGAGAGAGACAGGAGGAGAGAGAGAGATGGAATAGAGAGAGATGCAGGAGAGAGAGATGAAGAAGAGAGAGTGAGAGAGAGGGAGAGAGAGAGAGAGAGACGCATGGCAGAGAGAGAGGGATGGAAAGACAGAGGCAGGAGGAGAGAGACGGACGAGGGAGAGAGAGACGGACGGAGAGAGGGACGGATGGAAGAGAGAGAGAGGGTGAGAGGAGACAGAGGGATAAAGAGAGAGAAGAGGACAGAGAGAGGGACGAAGGAGAGAGAGAGACAGGAGAGAGAGAGGAGAAAAAGAGTGTGAGAGGGGAGAGAGATAGAGGAGAGAGAGACGGAGAAAGAGAGAGAAAGACGGAGGAGAGAGCAAGAGGCGGGGAGAGATAATGAGGAGAAAAAGAGTGTGAGAATGGACAAAGACGGAGGAGAGAGAGAGGAGAGAGGGAAAGAGAGAGACAGACAGAGAGAGGGAGGAGTGAGAGAGAGAGAGTGAGAGAACTTAGAGGACAGGGAGGAAGAGAGGATGATAGGAAGAGAGAGAAGAAAAAGAGAGTGAGAGGAGAGAGAGACAGACAGAGAGATAAGGAGAGAGGAGAGAGACAGGGAAGGAGAGAGAGGGAGAGATAGAGAAAGAAAGAGGACAGAGAGAGAGAGGAGAAAAAGAGAGTAAGACGAGAGAGAGAGACAGACAGAGAGAGAGAGAGAGAGGGAGGGAGGAGAGAGAGACAGAGAGGATGAGAGGAGAGAGGGGCGGAAAGAAAAAGGGAGGAAAAGTGAGAGAGTCTTTTAGGGAAGAATGAATGAAGTAACGGGGCTATAAAAGTGAAAGCCCATGAGTGTATTTCATGGTAAGAACAGTGGCAGAGTGGTTAGCGTCTCTTGGCCTTGAGGCGAACCCGAGAACCCCAAAGAAACGTGTCCAAACAAAGACGACACTTACTGACCCGTAACCTTTAAAATCTGTCGAAACGCAAATACAAATAACTGACTGGACTGACAAAACCCGACGCTGCTGCATTCGAGCGCGACGTCCCAAAATATAAACAAAAAATAAATATACAGTAAAATAAAGCGTAACCTTGGGTCCGTGAGTGCTTCCTGTCAGACGCAGAGAGTTTGACGTGATTGGCAGAGACGGGAGCAGCCGCTGGGAGCGCAGATCATAAAGGCTGGCTCCACGTATTGATTGATGGATTAACAGTGAATCCTCAGAGACAGACCCAGACAGACGGCTCACAACACACACACACATATGCTTCTTCAGCTGTTTGTGAAACCCCCAGCAGCAAAAAAAGGCAGCCACCTCAGCCTCTCCACTGCACAAACTCCACTGTCCAGGCCTTACTCTGTGTTATAATGTCGTTTCTTTGTCATAAACAGACCTGGAGTTGTGTTTTTCGTTTCATTCACACAAGTTAAACACACAAACCCTCCATGTTTAAGCTGATAAAACTCAGTTCGACCTTATGACGTCATGTGGTAATACAGAAAGTGCTCCACTGTGTTTTTAAACTCCATACAGCTTCACTATACTGCCCCTACAAAGGCAAAAGTATTGTCCCACCGCAAGGAGGCACCGGGGAAGACCTAGGACACGCTAGAGGGACTATGTCTCTTGGCTGGCCTGGGAATGCCTTGGGGTCCCCATGGAGGAGCTGGAGGAAGTGTCTGGGGTGAGGGAAGTCTGGGAGTGCTTGCTTAGGCTGCTGCCCCTGAGACCCGGCCTCGGATAAACGGAAGAAAATGGATGGATGGTTTGAATTGTCCACTCTGAAAACCTATATATATAACATAAAAAAATAAAAATAAATAAATAAAATAATAATAATAATAAATAATAAAAAAATAACAATGTAGTATAATATAGTAATAATATAAAATTTATATTATTATTTATAATAATAATAAAATACATATTTATAATTAAATTTTTGACCAACCATGATGTTACGGCGTTCTGCCTTTGTAGGGGGCTATAATATTTGGATGATTCAAGCCATGGAATTGCCCATTTTTACTGAAATAAAGGTAAAATTTTAGCCAGGCTGGCACCACCTAGCGCCTCCGCTCAATTTCATTTCTCTCCAGCGACTAGGTCAGGAATCGGAATACACTTTGCAAAAACCCCGGAAGTGGGAGTTCAGGCACCAGCCAATCAGCAAAGAACCATACACGCTGCGATGGCAATAATTCCCGAGATCAAGGATTTAAAGCCGGAACAAAGAGAAAGTTTGGTGAATTTTATCAAGGGGAAAGACGTTATTGCCCTTCTTCCTATGGGATTTGGGAAAAGCTTAATATACCAGTTAGCCCCGTTAATGACGGACTATATACATCACGACCAAATAGCAGCGATTGGTTAAATGATAAAAAGTACCCGCTTACCGCCAAGCAAACAAATCCTAATGCTGCGAGGTCAGACGGTTTCCACGAAGTGAAACTCTTAAGCATTTAACTTGAAAACTAAAACTGCATAACGCCACAAGGTTGAACAGAGCATTTTTCACTTTGGAGATGTAGACGCACTAATAATAAAGGATTACTCAAACATGTGTGAATGACACAAAACACATTTCTATATATTTGATGAGATAACAACATTATAACATGGTAGTTTTTATGTTAACAGCTCATTTTTACCTTTAGTTCAGTAAAAAGATTCATCCAAATGATTCTAGTGAAGGTGCAGTTGAGTTTGAGAAAAGAAAACAGCCTAAGTATGGGCTAAAACAAAAAACAACTCCAGGTCTGTTTGTGATGAGGAAACAAGCTCAGAAAATAGCGTATTATGGTGCCTTTAAAAATACAATGCTGTTTTTGGGTAAAGTACTGTGATCGTAAATGAGTTATACTGTACCGAGAAACCCAGTGTTATTCCAGGTTGAAATAAATGAATAATTATTGGACAAACCCAGTGACACTAACCCTCACACAGGAGAGCAGAGAGCAGGAGTCCCTCTCTCTTCTCGTCTTTTCCTCTCTTCTCTCAGTTATGGTGCTGCGTCCTTATTCAGCTCTGCCAATGTCAGTTATAAATAGCAGTGAAGGCTGGAGGCCAGTGCACAAACAAACCACAACAGAGACCGGAGAGAGAAAGGCTGCTCGGCTCTGGGACTCGGGACTCAGGAGGAGTGTTTTGGTCATGTGACTCACGCCGTGTACAGTGACAGTGTAAGTGCAGTATTACATGTATCTGTCACATGTGTACACAGGTGCAGGACTAGACTGTTAGAAGGGAAGGTTACATACACTATATCCGTCTGGGTTTCCTTCTTAGTAGTATATTCACCCCAAGAATATTATTGTTGTAGTCACAGATGTCCTAGAACCACTGGCCAATCCAGGCTGACCTGACTCACACTAGATTGATCGTTGTTTCACTCTGAGGGCCTGTCCACACGGCGATTTTTGGTCGAAACACTTAAGTTTGTATTCGTTTTGACCTTCTGTCCACATGGAGTCAGCGTTTCAGGTGGGCGAAAATTGTGTTTTTTGAGAGTGGGTTCCAGAGTGGAGAAATCTGAGAACGCCGGCATTAAGTTATGGTGTGGACGAGCAAACCTCAGCTTTTGGAAAACGACGTCACGACCCCGTCATCTCCAGGGTCCTCCGAAGCAGCGAAGTCCGCAGCCCTCGAACTGGTCTTCGTGGACCACAAGGCTGTGCCGAAATGTGACAGGTGTAGCCTACGGAGCCACTCCTGCAACCGAAACACACTGTTACGCAGAATATGCACACGGATCAATATCAAAGATTACGCATGAATAATTAAACTGTTGCATTTTGAGACCAAGTTATTCTAATAATTCTCATCCAAATCTTAGGGCTAAAAATGAAAGCACATGTTTAAATTTGCAAAACAAAACAGCTCTATTTCTGGGATACATCTAAAAGCTCACTCAAAAAAAATCCAGGAGCGTTGTCGTGTGGATGTAGCCTGAATTGAGTTCTCCACATTATCAGTCTGGAATGGCTCTCGCTAAAAGTGATCAGAAAACATGGAGCATCATGACTAGGGGTGTAACGATATCCAAGTCTCACTGTGCGATATCGTCACGTTATGAAACTCACAGTACGATATTTATTGCGATATCATGGGAAAACTCACAATATGGTGGGGAGGCTCACGATTAAGGATGTAACAAACAATTTTCAAATCTCTCGGTACGATATTTTCACGATATACATCTCACGGTACGATATTTATTGCGACATTTTGTGGAAGCTAACAAAACTGTTAATATGTGACTTTTTCCTCTGACAAGACTTAATCCAAAGAACTAAGACTTAAAAGTGCTTAGAACTGTTATTTATTCATGTAGTTTACACTGAAATTGAGCAAAGGATCATGGTCTATGTAGTTCCCTCTGTTTTTTTAGCTATTGCTGAAGCATAACTCTTAATTTACGTAAAGAGACTTGTAATTCGACATATTGTGATGGTCCACGATATTTTTGTGAGACCTTTGACGATACTATATCACAATATTTCGGTTATTGTTACATCTCTAATGATGACTATTTGAATCTGATTTGGAAGCATCGCAACAGTCAAAAATCAAACTTGAGTTACATCTAGCTGAGAGAAAAACACAGACATCAAGCTCTGACCTTCTGCGTGTTTTGTATTGACTCTGAAATAGGCTGAAGTACGCCTGCCAGTGTGGTTTGTTTGTTTTGGTTTGTTTGGCCGCTTCACCTTTGGCTTCTGCACAAACCTCAGAGCTGCAACGTGATCGATGAGTTAACCGTGCGGCGGCTGCACACCAAGATGGATTCTCCCATGAGTTTGTGAACTCACAAATATCGTGAGAATCCATCTTGTTGTGCGAGGTCAAATCGAGTCATAATAACTCACTTGAAAGCCATATTCTCACTAGACAAGGTGAGTTAAGTGTCTTGCCTGAGGACACAACAACAGTTTTCACTAGAACGATTGCTGCCCTACTTCTGAGATCAGACGAGGTATACACAGTAGGATAAATGAAGAAAGCGAAGATTTGATCACAGATGTCCAGACCTGAGGTAAGACTGCGCTGACACTTTGAAGTAATGTGTAATCTGAAGAAAACCCACTACTACCTGCACATACTAATGATTTGTAGGCTGCAAATCATTAGTATGTGCAGAAGTGTCTAATGTGTTGTAACACTTGCATTGTTGTTGACCTAAAGTCAATGGCATTAATGACCAAAACCAGTGGAGTGGGCGGGAAAGGCCGAGTACCTTCAATCGCCTCGCTCCTGATTGGCTCTTTGTTTGCACACTCGGATTTCCAAATATTGAACCTGGCTCCAAATTAGCTGCTAAATCGTCATAGTAGACACAATACCAAGTGGTTTTGATGATCACATTTGTCTTCTTTCTTTCCTTGTTATGTGATTTCTCTTGGTTCTTTATTTCTACTAAAAACACTTGATGTTTAGTCCAGTTAAACAGGCCTGTGGTGGTTCGGTGTTGAATCATAGGAGTTTCTGTTCCCAGAGACAGGTCCCTTTCTTTGCAGTAGTGACTGAGAAACAGCAGAGGCAGAGGTGGAGCTGGAGGAGGTTAAAAATAGAACAGAGGAAAAGCAGTGATCAGTATTCACAGCTCAGAGTGAGAGAGCTGCAGCCTGAGTGGTCCATCGCCGCGGCAGCAGAACAAACCCCAGCTCCTGGTGCTGTTTGTACTCTCCACTCTCCATTTGGCTGTCCTCTAAAAGACCTCCACTGAACCAGCTCACGGCAAACGGAGGAAAAGGGAGAAAATAAGATATCTGATTTTCTTTCAAATCGAAAAGCAATCTCCAGATTGTGTGCCCCCAAGTCTGGGACAGTTTTGGTGGTCCTTGCCAAAACAAGTGGCTCGATTCATCTATTAAGCACTGAGTAACTGTTTGCACAAAGACTAAAGTGAAAAGTCATTGTATTTCCTAAGAACAGAAGTTGAAAAAGAATAAGAGTGTCTTAAGATAGAAAGGTTCAAGAACAAAGTGCCATTTTGAGGACATTTTCAGTCAAGAGCTATAATAAAAAAAATTCTTGGTTTGGATTGAAGGAGTGAGGGAGGATCGTGAGATTGACAGGTGGAACGGTGCAGCGTCAGCAGTGATGCGGTCGCTGTATTGAACCGTTGTGGTGAAGAGGGAGCTAAGCTGAAAGGTGAAGCTCTTGATTTACCGGTCAATCTAGGTTCCTCCCCTCATCTGTGGTCATGAGCTTTGAGTACTGACTGAAAGGACAAAATCGCGACTACAAGCAGCTGAAATGAGTTTTCTCCGCAGGGTGGCTGGGTCCTCCCTTAGAGATACG
Organism: Boleophthalmus pectinirostris; assembly: GCF_026225935.1. Lineage (NCBI taxonomy): Eukaryota > Metazoa > Chordata > Actinopteri > Gobiiformes > Gobiidae > Boleophthalmus > Boleophthalmus pectinirostris. The sequence goes on from NW_026571473.1 coordinate 31,938,044, forward strand.
GTGAGGAGCTCAGTCACATGGGAGGAGCTCGGAGTAGAGCTGCTGCTCCTCCATGTCAACAGGAGAAGCTGAGGTGGCTCGGGCATCTGTTCCGGATGCCTCTTGGACGCTCCCTTGGGAGGTGTTCTGGGCATGTCCCACTGGAAGGAGGCACCAGCAAAGACCTAGGACATGCTGGAGGGACTATGTCTCTGGACTGGCCTGGAAATGCCTTGGGGTCCCCCTAGAGGAGCTGGAGGAAGTCTGGGAGTCCCTGCTTAGACTGCTGCTCCTGCAACCCGGCCTCGGATAAGTGGAAGAAAATGGTTGTATAAATATAAATAAATAAATAAATAAATAAATATATATATATATATATATATATATATATATACTGTGGATATAGATACAATTGTCCGTATGTTTTTCTTAATGGAGATGTTATTGCCCTGCTCGGAATATCCCACAGTAGGGCATTAAGTGTATTTATTTCCATGGAGACACCACGTGGCACCACATGTGTAAATTATAGATCACATTTGTGGAGAGGCTACCCTGTTGACAGTAAGAATGCACTTTCTTTTCTTCTTGGATTTTTGTTTTAGCAACAAAAACAAATTAATTAAATGTGTGATGAATGTCACGCTGTAGAACATTCCAGTCAAAGTAATAACATCTCCACGGAGACAAACAAACAAACCTGCCTCCTGAAACGTTGCGCAATGTACCTTTAAGGCCAAGCATGAATTTTAGATGTGTTTTGTGCACAAATATTTTCTGAAATGCCTTCGCCCATAAAGTTAGACCAGTGTACTTGTTATTCTACTAATAACAAAAAGTCTGACATTGAGCATTCCTACTTTGTGCCAAAATCTGAACAAAATCTATAGAACAACCATTGTAAAAGCAAGTACTCCAGTTTCAAGCATTACTCCATCATAACTGTAGCTGATGCATATTTTTTAGACTCTTATATCAGTCTTTATGAGTAACTGGGAAAGTCCAACACTCCTCCCTGTCTCCTCTGCTTTCAATCTCATCTTTCAGGGTTTGTTTTTTAGTATATTCATGACTCAGTGTGACCTATTTCTATTATAAAAGCTAATTTAAACCTTTACTTAGAAACATAACACTATTAAATGTCCCATATTATGCAAAATTGACTCTTGTGAGCTTATTATGTTGTTACCTCCTCAAAAACAGACCAGGAGTTGTGTTCTGTTTCATTCACACATGAGTACCATATTTTTCAATATCAAAAATGTTGAATTCTCTTGTCTATTTTCATACATAAGGCACAATGGATTATAAGGAGCATTAAGTGAAACAAACGGACAACACTTGAGATTGATCCTTAGCCCAGGCGACCACAATCCATTGGCGTAATTCGCCCGGCATTGTTTCCCTGTCTTTTTGAGTGTGTTTTATGAATGTGAATGTGGGTGGATAATTTATTTTATTTTATTTTTTATTTCCTACGAGGAGAAGTCAAATATACACTGAGGAATAATGTGTTTAATGCAGCTTTGCGCACATTTGTTTACATTTTACAGAAACTAAACTTAAAACCACATGGCTACTTTGCATAAACTATAAGCGTTGAAAAAACAGCTCACTCCTTGTACCCTAATGCAGTTGGCTTCTGTTGGACTCAGTGAATTATATGTGGAATATATGTGTTCTTTCTGCAACAAGGCGACTGCGGCAGTGTGCGTTGAATCGACGCAGAACTATACTTTGCCCTTTACTCTGCAAGGCTCCTGATTACCGTAGGCGTAATGCTCCGACAAACCATCAAGCGGTGCGGCTTTCTAGCTTACCAAAGTCGTACTAAAACATTTTGACAGATTTTTGAGCGCCGTGTACCACATAAAATTGGTTCGAGGTCAGTAAACACAACCAAAATTAATACATAAGGAGCACCGTATTATAAGACGCACTGTCGAAGAATTTTAAGTGCACCTTAAAATGCGAAAAATACGGTACTCCTTTATTATTAGTCTGTGTACATCCAAAGCTCAAAATACTCTGTTTCACCCTGTGATGTCACGAAGCCATCGATCTTGAAATCATCCAAATGATTCTAGTGAAAATGTATGGAGTGTTTTCAGATGGAGACGAAATCAACTCCAGGTATGTTTTTGATGAGGAAACAACATTATAACATAAAAATAATAATAAATCTTTATTTATAAAGCACTTTTGAAAGCAAGGTTTAGAAAGAACAATACAAAAATCATAAAAATAGCAAACAGAAAAGACAATAATGCAAACAATCCAATACATTATAATAGATAAATAAAAAGAAATAGAATAAAAATAAATAAGGAATAAAATCAAGCTAAAACCATTTAAATGAAGGCTAAACGATGTCAATTAGTGATTTAAAAGATGATACATAGATCAGAAAATATTAACCATTAAGCCTTTTAAGATTTGGAGATGTAGACAGACTATTAAACCAGGATTAATCAAACGTGTGAATGAAACAAAACACAACTCAAGGTATGTTTTTGACGATTTTGACGATTATAACATGACTTAAAAGCTCACAAGAGTCAGTTTTGTGTAATATAGGACCTCAGATTTTACATTTTATTACTTCTCTTACTATTTTATTTTGACTTGTACGTTTGCATTTATATAATTATGTCTTTTTTGACAGCTGTCTCTATTTATTTAGAATTATTATTATTACCATTTATATTTTTTCTCTTTATTATTAGATTATATTGTGATGTGTGAGCTACTGTGTCCAAATAAATTCAGAAGGTGGCATAATATGGGCCATTTCAACTAAAACATAGACATAACCCCTTAGACCAAAACTCCAGCTGCTAAAAGATTCGATTCTTAAAATAAAAGATCTGCAAGCGAAGTACCAGTTTAAACAAATATGACTGTTCCACGCTGATAATGTTGAAATGGCAGACAGAGGGAAGTCTATATTGCAGTCTGTAGCTCGCACGGCTCTGCATCGCTCGCCTCCGGAGGGAACTGGTCTCCTAGGCAACAGGCCAGGTTTCCCGCGGTAACGAGCGGATTGGACGAAACATGAGGAGCTCCCTGCAGCATCCCCATGGCAACGGCTCTGAGAAACAAGGATTTTACTATTTATTTTTCTTTCTTCGCAAATTGAGACAGAAGCATCGCCACAATACTCGCTAATGGGTTTGTATTATGTGTTTAACTGAGTTTTCTAGGTTTTGGGTCACAGACAATAAAAGTGGTTTATCAGAGCTGTGTGGCGGCGAGCTGGTACTCTCGACTCACAGCGAGGAGGTTCTGGGTTTGATTCCCGGGCGTGCAATGTGGATTTTGCGTGTTTTTCTTTATATCTGAGTGGGTTTTCCATCAACTGTCAACTCAAAATATGCACAATCGGTCAAAATATTCCAGCTATGGTAGTTCTGACCAAGACTAGCTCAAGATTTGGAGATGGGTCCGCTGCTCCTGACAGGTTAGTCCAGTGGCTTTGAAGGATGGGTCAAATGGAGAGGACAAGATTACCTATGGGGACAATAATGTTTACCTTGACCTTAAAGGGCCCATATTACGCTGTTTTCTTACTTATGTTGTCATATTGTAGCCAGGCTGGCCCCACCTAGTGCCTCTGCTCAATTTAATTTCTCTCCAACAACTAGGTCAGGAATCAAAGTACACTAGACGGTTCGCAAAAACCCCAGAAGTGCAAGTTCGGGCACCAGCCAATCAGCGAAGAGCTATACATTCTGTGTTGTCAACGATTCTTGAGATTGAGGATTTAAAGCCGGAATAAAGAGAATGTTTGGTGAATTTCATCATTATTGTCCTTCTTCCTACGGGATTTGGGAAAAGCCGTTAGTGACGCACTACATACATGACTACCAAAGAGCAGTGACTGGTTAAATGATAAAAAGTACCTGCCTACCGTCGAGCGAATGAATTCAAACACTGCAAAGTCGGTTTCTACGAGGTGAAAGTGAAACCAGCTGATGAATCAGGCTAATCATGTTGTTTCCTCATCACAAACACAAACGTTTAACACATACATCCTGCATATTTACAATGAGGTCGTCTCCATCTCTCCATCCATCCATCTATCCATTTTCTTCCACTTTATCCTGGCTGGGTCAAGGGGGCAGCAGTCTAAGTGGGGACTCCCAGACTTCCCTCTCCACAAACACTTCCTCCAGCTCTTTTGGAGGGATCCTGAGGCATTATCAGGTTAGCCGAGAGACATAGTCCCTCCAGCATGTCTTGGGTCTTCCCCGTGGCCTCCTTCCGGTAGGACATGCCTGGAACACCTTACGAGGGAGGCGCCCGGGAGGCATTTGGAACAGATGCCTGAGCCACTTGACGTGGAGGAGCAGCGTCTCTACTCCGAGCTCCTCCTGTGTGACTGAGCTCCTCACCCTATCTCTAAGGGAGCGCCCAGCCACTCTGCGAAGGAAACTCATTTCGAGCGCTTGTATCCACGATCTCGTCCTTTCGGTCATTACCCAGAGCTCATGACCATGGGTGAGGGGAGGAAGGTGGATTGAGCGGTAAATCAAGAGCTTTGCCTTCTGGCTGAGCTCTTCTCTCAAATAGAAAACTCTGTTCCACCTTGTGATGTCATGTGGTAGAAAAGGAAGTGCTCCACACACCTTCACTAGAATCATTTGGGTGATTTCAACCCTGGAATTGCCAATCTCAAATGAACTAAAGGTAAAAGATAGCTGTTAATATGAAAATCAAAACACTGGAAAAAAAACAATATCTAGGTAAGTTAAAATGACTTAAATTAAAAACATTTTACTTTATTTGAGCAGATTCAAATTGACAAGTAAAATGATCTACCAGTGGAATAAGTGTGTTTTATTAATTCAAGCAACATTCGATTTTGTTTCTTATTTTAAGTGCAAAAAGGTGTTGTTTTTCTTATTTTAAGTGTAGCGAAATGCATTTTCATATTTTAATTACAAAAAGTGTTATTCCACTGGCAGATCATTTTACTTGTCAAGTGAAATTTACTCAAATCATGTTAAAACTTTCTTAATTCAAGTCATCTTAACTTGGCTAGATTTTGTT